>NC_068911.1:105242745-105545775 GCF_023091745.1 Budorcas taxicolor
CTATTTCTGCTATAACATTCTGTACTAATATTTTAGTTTCCACGTGCATCTACTACAATAACAATAACATAACAGGGAGCATGAGTTTACCACTGTCCTGTTCCAAGGGGCAATTTCCCACTGGTTCTGTGTTGACCCCACTTGGCCCTATCATAATCAAGAGGCAAGGCACTCTTTACACCACCATGGCAACCCCAGGAGGGTTACAGTTTCCTTAGTCTCCTTACAGTGGCCTATGACCTGCAGCAGTGAGCTATGACTGGGACAGGGAAAGATACTAGACAGAATCTCCAGGGCCCAGACATGAGCCATTTTGACCCAGACACTCAGGGATGATAAGCTGCCCACTGGCCACTGGTGACGGTGACAAGAGGGACAGCTGAGTCCGCCTACTCATGGTTCCCTGGTGCTCCCCCAAAAACGTCATGTCATCACCCTCCCTCCAACCCACGTCTGAGGGTTTCCCTCTGCTTCCTCTTTCTTCAATCCTTCAAAATTCTTCTCCCTCCTCTCCAATTTCAATCATATGTAGCTCACAGAAACAGAAAAATCCATTCAGCAAGCTTGCTTCCAAATCTTGCTTTCTGACGCTTTCATCTGACACTTACAAGCGGCTTCTTCCTTTGCATCTTAGGTTCATAGGTGCTGCCTCTGAAGTGATGACCCAAGCCCCCAGATCTGAGCACTGGAGAAGGCAAAAGCCCTCAGGACATGAGTCAGAGACATTAGTGGGTCTAGTGAGGGTGGGGACCACGCAGGAAAGGCAGAGATAAAATCCAACTATGACACACACCACAAAAATATCAAGGTAATGATATCGTGTGGATTTAAAAATCAAGGACTCTCAGAGAACTGAGGAAAAAATGCTTCTATCTAACCATATAAGTCAAATTTCTCTTCAGCAGGAAAAAGCATTCTGAATGCCTCTAGGAATTTGATATATGTACAACAAAGACATTATTATTTTAGGACAATATATGGTCCAAGCTTCATGATAAAAGTGGAAATGCCTTTGTATTCTTCCTAAACATATGGTAAAAGTGAACCTACTGGTCTTGTGGATAAGTAAGTTGACTTGATACTATGCATATCATAGATAACTAATGAGAACCTACTGTAGACCTCAGGGAACCCTCCTCAGTGCTCTATGGTGACCTAAATGGAAAGGAAATCCAAAAGAGAGGGGACATATGTCTACTTACAGCTGATCCACTTTGCTGTACAGTAGAAAATAACACAGCATTGTAAAGCAACTATACTGCAATAAAAGTTAATTCAAAATAATAATAAAGTACAGTAAAGCCTCAGTATGTTTTCTTCTTCCTATTCCTTCCTGAACAATTCAGTCCAAAAGCCATGGATGACGGAATTTGAAGTATCCCAGAGTGGGGTGTTGGAGTCTTACCGAGGAAAGGAAAGAATCCCCATGTTGGGGTGGATAAGGATGGAAGTGGGGACAAAGGGGAACAGTCCAAGATGGTTGGCTGGAGTCCAAGTTCAGTGAGCAAGGCATTCACAAGAGAAAGAGAAGGGCTGGTGACCCGGCCCAATATGTGATTCTGGAGCCTGAGTGGGGTAAGAAGGTCAGCAGTGCAGGTACCAGAGCCAGGGCCGGGTGAGGACATCATTTGCAGAGGCCTGAGAGGAGCAGCCCAGCACAAAGTGTCTGAGTCTGAGCAGGGTAAGGAGGCCATGTGTGTAGGAATGTGGCCCACCGGGGTTTCTGAGCCCAGCAGAGTGAGGGACATCTGTCAAGCCAGAGCAGTGGCAGGTGCCAGCAAGGGTGTCACAGCTCAAGCAGGAGGGGGAAGGTGTCCACACAGGGAGTGGAGCAGCAATGGTGAGGGAAAACGGTCCCATAGACAGAGAAACAGACTACATGCATAAAGCAGTATAGATAGTAGGAACCAGGTTTCTCACCATTAAAGCAGAGAGCTACAAACATAGAACGTAAGAAAATTAGAATAAATTCTATGGTGTCGGACTGGAATTGGAGATAATCAGTGTGAACTCATGGTTTGCAATGTGTACAGCTAAATATTAGAATAAACAGAGACTCAAATGTATACACATACACAGTCCCTAGCTGTGTCCATTGAGTGGGTCTGGAAGCAGTGACACCTCAGGAGCAATGAGCACACCCAGTACTCAGATCTTGATTTCTAAATACCATATTCCACTGAAAAAAATAAATAAAGAAAAGAAATTAGAGCTCCTTAAAGAAATAACTGATTCCAGAGGCAGGGCAGAGAAAATGTAAGATGAGCCTGGCACATCCTGTTGTACCAGAAAGCACGGAAGAGCTCAAGAAATGCCAAAAGGACACAGAAGGAACCCTGAAAGGGCTTCCATGGACCCACTCTGAGACATTTTGAGCATCATAATAATAATCGTAATGGATATAACCTATTAATAAAATAGGAATTCATGAACCCCATACCCAAACAAATGGAAAGGATAAATAAAAAATAATAATAAATGGAAAATTTAATAAGAAACAGTGAATTTATATAACCTCAAAATTTCCCTCCAAATAATAGTTATTAATTACAAAAAAAAAGTAACTTTACAGTAGGAAAGTCTAATAGCCATCACTTTAATCAAGTAACTAAAGTAAATATCATCAGAAAACAAATTGAAACTGTGTACCACCTAACAGAATGCAATGAGAAGAAATCAGAATCACATCTTATGATATATCTGACAAGAACCCATAACCTAAATCTAATCACCAGGAAACATCAGACAAATGCAAACTGATGCAAATTGAGGAACACTCTATAAAATAACTGGCCCATCATCTTCAAAAGTGTCAAGGTTATGAAAAGCCAAGAGAGATGAAGGAACTGAAGGATACTTTAGAGAAACATGATAAATGAACACAGTGGGAATGTCTGGGTGTTAACCTTTCATTATAAAGAATGTGAAAATTTGGGAAATTTGCAGAATGTAAATGGATGTTAGTAGTAGATGGTAGAAATGCATAGTATTAATTTCCTATGGGCTTCCCTGGTGGCTCAGATAATAAAGAATCCGCCTGCAATGCAGAAGTGAGTGAGTGAGTGAAAGTTGCTCATTCATGTCCAACTCTTTGTGACCCCATGGATTATACAGTCCATGGAATTCTCCAGGCCAGAATACTGGAGTGGGTAGCCTTTCCCTTCTCCAGGGATCTTCCCAACCAGAGATCAGACCCAGGTATCCCACAGTGAAGGCGGATTCTTTACCAGCTCTGACTTTGCAATGCAGAAGACTTCTTCAGCAACACAGAAGACTTTGGTTCTATTCCTGCGTCCGCAAGATCCCCTGGAGAAGGGAGTGGCTACCCACTCCACTATTCTTGCCTGAAGAATCCCATGGACAGAGGAGTCTGGCGGGCTACAGTCCATGGGGTCGCAATTTCCTATACTTGATTTGTATGGTGGTGGTGAGGTAACACAGGATACTTTACAGAATACATGGCATGTATATACTTGAGTGTTCTTCAGAATCATCTTAAACATTTGTTAAGATACAGATATCTGGACCTCACCCCAGAGTTTCTGATTCAGGAGATTTGGGGTGGGACTCTAGAATTTGCATCTTTAACAAGTTGTCAGGAATTGCTGACGCTGTTCGTTCATCAGAGACACCTGTTTGAGAGTCACTGATTAGGAGAATATTCTTGTTATTGTGGGTGTGGGGGGAAGTATCCAGGAGCAATGGGACTTACTCTTACCCTCTCTTATTCTCAGTGGACAAAGAAAAAAAAATTCTTTGTACAGTACTTGCAAGGTTACTTTAATTTTGAAATATTTCAATAAACAAACAATCTCACTGATTCCAAAACCATGAGATCAAGCATTTACAATAACTGGTCAGTGAGGCACCTGTGGTTAAATAATGCCTAGTAAATTCTTTCTTAACGAGTAGCACAATGTAAAATAAACTGGACAGGAAGGGAGCCACTGAGAACGCTTAGGAGAAACACACATTCACCAGCAACTAATATACAGAACACTGCATTTCTAAACACTAAAATAGATATCCTTTAAGACATCTTTGAGTTTTCTGTGGCCACTTCTCTCCATATCTCCAAATTTTGCCCTTTTCCATTTTACTGCCGCTTTGAGCTCTAAATTAAAAATTAGGAAATACATCTAACAAAAGAGCTGATACCTTTGCTAAAAATCATCTAATTCTGTGTTATAGAGTTCTGATACTGTATGAAGTTGGGAAAGA
Organism: Budorcas taxicolor; assembly: GCF_023091745.1. Lineage (NCBI taxonomy): Eukaryota > Metazoa > Chordata > Mammalia > Artiodactyla > Bovidae > Budorcas > Budorcas taxicolor. The sequence continues at coordinate 105,246,967 of NC_068911.1, forward strand.
ACATAAAATTCAATCTTCAATCCTATACCTCTCCAAAATGTTCGCTGGCTCCTCCATATAGCAATCATGTAACTTCCCTAGGCAACTTCCCTAACCTCACTGTGCCTCCCTTTACTCATCTGTAAAATGGGGATAATAATACCTATACCTTATATTGGGCTTCCCTGGGCTCAGATGGTAAAGCGTCTGCCTGCAATGCAGGAGATCCGGGTTCAATTCCTGGGTCGGGAAGATCCCCTGGAGAAGGAAATGGCAATCCACTCCAGCACTCTTGCCTGGAAAATCCCATGGACAAAGAAGCCTGATAGGCTACAGTCCTTGGGGTCGCAAAGAGTCGGACATGACTGAGTGACTTCACTTTCACTTTCATACCTTATAGGAGTGCTTTGAGAACTAAATAAATGGAATGAACTTAGAATGAGCCTGGCACATAGTAAGCCCATGATAAATGTTGTATGCTATTGTTTCATTTCTGTAACAAAAAATATTCTTTAGGTTTAATACTGGCTACCTCAACACACAACACACTTCCCATATCATTTGATATGTGAAGCTGCCAGGCCTCTGGGTAGAAATTCAGCAAATTCACATAGCAACCAAGAAGTTTTCTGGGAGAGAAGATACCAATATACAGCCCATGTTTCTCTTGAGGTTCAGTGTTTTTAGACCATCTTTAGGGGTTTCTCAAGGCTCCTATTCAGATCAGAAGGGCAACAAACTGTGGCAGTGGAAGCTTAGGCTCCAAAGATAGAGTCTGGAGTTTAAATCCAGATTCTGACACTTACTATCTCACCTTCAGCAAGTTACTTAACCTCTAAGTACCTGAAGTTTTCTCTTTGTCAAATGGAAGGGATGGCAGTAGAATCTACCCTCATGAGGTTGTTGGAAATACAAAAGATACAATTTATATCAAACAGTGTCACAGTGCTTGACATAATAAACACTTAGTAAAACTTCTGGGCACAAGGCTGGCCTTGTGACTAGCTCTAGTCAGTGACATAGTTTGTATAAATTCTGTAGGGGAGGAAAAATACTTTTTCTCTACCCTCTTTTGTTCAGTACCCAGGGCCTGCAAATTAAGCAGACAAAAGACAGATTAACAAAAGAAAAAGTTTAGGGGACTTTCCTCGTGGTCCAATGGTTAAAACTCTGAGCTTCCACTGCAGGGGACACAGGTTCAATCCCTGGCAAGGGAACTAAGATCCCACCTGCCATGGCAAGACCAAAAAACAGAAAAAGGAAAAGAAGTTTATTTGGAAGCTTCAAAGAAAAGAAGTGTAAACAGGAAGAAGTAGTTAGCTTCAGAGCTTATATACCATTTTAACAAAGGCTGATAAATCACGGAGATGTGACAAGACAAAGGAAAAGGGGTTTGGTCTTCCAGGAGTGGTAAGTTGTGGAAAGATAAACACTATGCAAGAAACTAATGAAAGATAAGGGTTTTCCCTAAGGTTGTTGTGCAAATTCAAGTCAGTGCTATCTCTCATAATAAGAGTTATCTCCAGTGATTAAAAGTCATTCTCTTCTGGTACAAGAGATGAGAGAGGGGAATATCTTCACAAAGGGAAGCATACGCCCTCCTTTTAGACAGAAAGGAGGAGGAAAGAGAGTTCCTCCATTTGCTGTTTCTCAACTGCCTTCAGCTCAAAATACTCCTTATGCCAAAGGAGCATATATGGGGTGGCATAGTCTTATCCCCTTCACTTCGGAGCTGAAGCATTTGATCACCAGTGCAAGACCCTTTGGGACTCTTGCTCTCTGTCATGGTGAGCAGCGACTTTCTAGATGGTGGCTGCTCAACCAGCTTGGGACCTTGAGTGCTTATAATGAAAGCAGAGCTACCTTTGTGACTTACAAAGGGCATGGAGCATGAATAAGGACAGAAACTAACCATTGTTCTTTTACACCACTGAAATTTAGGCGTTATTACCATACCATAACCAACACTATCCTGAGTGAGCCAATACAACTATCACCCATATCACTGCCAAAGGGAGCGCATCATGATGGAAGAGAGAATTTTAATTGTTGGCTTGGGTTACAGTAGGGGCTAAGGGGTGCTGTTCATTAGCACAGTGTATGGTGGAATCTGAACATCCTCTTTTTACTCAATAGACATTGTAATAGTCATCTGCTGCTGCATAACAAACTATCCCAAAACTTAGTGGCCCACCTGCACAGACCACTATACTGTTGACAGTCAAAGCTGGATGTACCTTCTCTCTAGCTCCCATGCTCTTCCTCTCCTTCTCTATTGAATTTATTTTCTTCAGGATATAGGGATTACACAAAATGTTACAAGTAAGTCGATTTACTGTAAAGGAAAAGAAAAAAATGCTGACTATATCTCAGAGCTTCGAAAACGTTATGGATAAATAACCACCATAAAACCCAAGTACCTAAAAAGGTGTGGAGAATGTAAAACAGGGTTGAGTCACACCTGCACCCATGGTTGGCAGGATGAAAAAACCCTTAAAAGTGGTGTCCTCCTTGGGTTATTTTTTCCCTCATCTGACCATCTGCACTGATGTTTCAATTGCTAATTTCACACTGCTTCCCAAAGGTGTTTCTGAAACAGGAGGGAAGGCAGCAGGGAACAATCTTTGAAATAATGACATAACCTAAGGATACAACACAAACTAATTAGAACCAAATAGGTCCAAAGCAGTGGATGAGTTCACTTCCACTAGGCCTCAGACTCAATATACACTCACTGTAACATATCCACAGGCTAAATGACACACCCACAGGCACCATAACATTCCAAGGCCCACCATAAAGGTAAATAACTGGGCAGTGATTCCTGGAAAACTCCAGTTGTTCCCCAAAATAGCTGGAATATTCCTCCTACTTATTAGACTATGAAATTATTCACCCCTATAAAAACTAACAAAGTTTTGCCAAGAGAATGCACTGGGGGGTCATAGCAAACACCCTTTTCCAACAATACAAGAGATGACTCTACACATGGACATTACCAGATGGTCAATACTGAAAGCAGATTGATTATATTCTTTGTTGCCAAAGATGGAAAAGCTCTATACAGTCAGACCAGGAGTTGACTGTGGCTTAGATCATGAATGTCTTATTACAAAACTCACAGTTAAATTGAAGAAAGTAGGGAAAACCACTATGTCATTCAGGTATGACTCATAGGAAGTGAAAAATAGATTGAAGGGGTTAGATCTGATAGACAGAGTTCCTAAAGAACTCTGTGGAAGAAGGTTCATAACATTGTACAGTAGGTGTTGACCAAAACCATCCCCAAGAAAAAGAAATGCCAAAAGGCAAAATGATAGGAGGTCTTACAAAGAGCTGAGAAAAGAAGAAAAGAGAAAGGCAAAAGAGAAAAGGAAAGATATACCCATCTGAATGCAGAGTTCTAGAGAAAAGCAAGGAGAGATAAGAAAGCCTTCTTAAGTAGAGGAAAACAATAGAATGGGAAAGACTAGAGATCTCTTCAAGAAAATTAGAGATACCAAGGGAACATTTCACCTATAATGAAAAGGACATCTTTTGGGGGTGTTAGTTCTAGAAGGTCTTGTAGGTCTACATAGATCTGTTCAGCTTCAGCTTCTTCAGCATTACTGGTTGGGGCATAGACTTGGATTACCGTGATAGTGAATGGTTTGCCTTGGAAATGAACAGAGAACATTCTGTCGTTTTTGAGATTGCATCCAAGTACTGCATTTTGGACTCTTTTGTTGACTATGATGGCTACTCCATTTCTTCAAAGGAATTCCTGCCCACAGTAGTAGATATAATGGTATTCTGAATTAAATTCACCCATTCCAGTCCACTTAGTTCACTGATTCCTAGAATGTCAATGTTCATTCTTGCCATCTCCTGTTTGATCACTTCCAATTTGCCTTGATTCATGGATCTAACATTCCAGGTTCCTATGCAATATTGCTCTTTACAGCATCGAACCTTGCTTCAGTCACCAGTCTCATTCACAACTGGGTGTTGTTTTTGCTTTGACTCCATCCCTTCATTCTTTCTGGAGTTATTTCTCCACTGATCTCCAGTAGCATACTGGGCACCTACTGACCTGGGGAGTTCATCTTTCAGTGTCCTCTCTTTTTGCCTTTTTATGCTGTTCATGGGGTTCTCAAGGCAAGAATACTGAAGTGGTTTGCCATTCCCGCCTCCAGTGGAGCACATTCTGTCAGACCTCTCCACCATGACCCATCCGTCTTGGGTAGCCCCATATGGCATGGCTTAGTTTCATTGAGTTAGACAAGCTCTGGTCCATGTGATTAGACTGGCTAGTTGTCTGTGATTGTAGTTTCAGTGTGTCTGCCCTCTGATCCCCTCTCTCAGTGCCTACCATCTTACTTGGATATCACTTATCTTGGATGTGAGGTCTCTCTTCACGGCTGCTCCAGCAAAGCGCAGCCACTGCCCCGACCTCTGACGCAGGATAGCTCCTCTCGGTTGCATCCGTGCACCATCATGCCACTGCACTGGATGCAATAACAGGCAAATTTGGCCTTGGAGTACTGACTGGAGCAGGGTAAAGGCTAATAGAGTTCTGCCAAGAAAACGCACTGGTTATAGCAAACACCTTTTTCCAACAACACAAGAGAAGACTCTACACATGGATATCACCAGATGGTCGACACCTAATAAGATTGATTATATTCTTTGCAGCCAAAGATGGAGAAGCTCTATACAGTCAGCAAAAACAAGACCAGGAGCTGACTGTAGCTTGGATCATGAACTCCTTATTGCCAAATTCAGACTTAAATTGAAGAAAGTGGAAAAACCAGTAGACGATTCAGGTATGACCTAAAACAAATCCCTTATGATTATACAGTGGAAGTGAGAAATAGACTTAAGGGAATAGATCTGATAAAGTGCTTGATGAACTATGCATGGAGGTACAAATCACTGTATAGGAGACAGGGATCAAGACCATCTCCAAGAAAAAGAAATGCAAAAACAAACGCTGTCTGAGAAGGCCTTACAAATAGCTGTGAAGAGAAGAGAAGTGAAAAGCAAAAGAGAAAAGGAAAGATATACCCATTTGAATGCAGAGTTCCAAAGAATAGCAAGGAGACATAAGAAAGCTTTCCTCAGGGATCAATACAAAGGAACAGAGGAAAACAATAGAATGGGAAAGACTAGAGATCTCGTCAAGAAAATTAGAGATACCAAGGGAACATTTCATGCAAAGGTGGGCTCAATAAAGAACAGATGGTAGGGAACTAACAGAAGCAGAAGATATTAAGAAGAGGTGGCAAAAAAGATTTGTACAAAAAAGAACTGTACAAAAAAACTGTACAAAAAAGATCTTCACGACCCAGATAATCACCATGGTATGATCACTCACCTAGAGCCAGACATCCTGGAATGTGAAGTCAAGTGGGCCTTAGGAAGCATCACTACAAACAAAGCCAGTGGACGTGATGGAATTCCAGTGGAGCTATTTCAAATCCTGAAAGATGATGCTGTGAAAGTGCTGCACTCAATATGCCAGCAAATTTGGAAAACTCAGCAGTGGCCACAGGAATGGAAAAGGTCAGTTTTTCATTCCAATCCCAAAGAAAGGCAATGCCAAAGAATGCTCAAACTACCACACAATTGCACTCATCTCACACACTAGTAAAGTAATGCTCAAAATTCTCCAAACCAGGCTTTAGCAATATGTGAACCATGAAATTCCAGATGTTCAAGCTGGTTTTAGAAGAGGCAGAGGAACCAGAGATCAAATTGCCAACATCCACTGGATCATCAAAAAAGCAAGAGTTCCAGAAAAATATCGATTTCTGCTTTACTGACTATGCCAAAGCCTTTGACTGTGTGGATCTCAATAAACTGTGGAAAATTCTGAAAGAGATGGGAATACCAGACCACCTGACCTGCCTCTTGAGAAACCTGTATACAGGTCAGGAAGCAACAGCTAGAACTGGACATGGAACAACAGACTGGTTCCAAATAGGAAAAGGAATACATCAAGGCTATATATTGTCACCCTGCTTATTTAACTTCTATGCAGAGTACATCATGAGAAACACTGGGCTGGAGGAAGCACAAGCTGGAATCAAGATTGCCAGGAGAAATATCAATAACCTCAGATATGCAGATGACACCACCCTTATGGCAGAAAGTGAAGAACTAAAGAGCCTCTTGATGAAAGTGAAAGAAGATAGTGAAAAAGTTGGCTTAAAGCTCAACATTCAGAAAACTAAGATCATGGCATCCGGTCCCATCACTTCATGGGAAATAGATAGGGAAACAGTGGAAACAATGGCTGACTTTATTTTTCTTGGCTCCAAAATCACTGCAGATGTTGATTGCAGCCATGAAATTAAAAGACGCTTACTCCTTGGAAAGAAGGTTATGACCAACATAGACAGCATATTAAAAAGCAGAGACATTACTTTGCCAACAAAGGTTTGTCTGATGAAGGCCATGTTTTTTTCAGTGGTCATGTATGGATGTGAGACTTGGACTATAGAGAAAGCTGAGCGCCAAAGAATTGATGCTTTTGAACTGTGGTGTTGGAGAAGACTCTTGAGAGTCCCTTGGACTGCAAGGAGATCCAACCAGTCCATCCTAAAGGAGATCAGTCCTGAGTGTTCATTGGAAGGACTGATGTTGAAGCTGAAACTCCAATACTTTGGCCACCTGATGCGAAGTGCTGACTCATTGGAAAAGACCCTCATGCTGGGAAAGATTGAGGGCAGGAGAAGAAGGGGATGATAGAGGATGAGATGGTTGGATGGCATCACTGTCTCGATGGACATGGGTTTGGGTGGACTCTGGGATTTAGTGATGGACAGAGAAGCCTGGCGTGCTGCGGTTCTTGGGGCCACAAAGAGTAAGACATACTGAGCAAGTGAACTGAACTGAACTGAACTGAAGGGAACATTTCATGCCAAGATGGGCACAAAAAAGGACAGAAATGGTATGGACCTAACAGAAGCAGAAGATATTAAGAAGAGGTGGCAAAAATACACAGAAGAGCTATACCAAAAAGATCATCATGACCCAGATAACCACAATGGTGTGATCACCCACCTAGAGCCAGACGTCCTGGAATGAGAAGTCAAGTGGGCCTTAGGAAGCATCACTATGAACAAAGCTGGTGGAGGTGATGGAATTCCAGTTGAGCTATTTCAAATCCTAAAAGATGGTCCTGTTAAAGTTCTGCTCTCTGTATGCTAGCAAATTTGGAAAACTCAGCAGTGGCCACAAGATAGGAGAAGGCCAGTGTTCAGTCCAATCCCAAAGAAGGGCAATGCCAAAGAATATTCAAACTACCACACAATTGCACTCATTTCACATGCTAGCAAGTAATGCTCAATATTCTCCAAGCTAGGCTTCAATGGTAGGTGAACTGAGAACTTCCAGATGTTCAAGCTGGTTTTAGCAAAGGCAGAGGAACCAGAGATCAAATTGCCAATATCCACTGTATTATGAAAAAAGCAAGAGAGTTCCAGAAAAACATCTACTTCTGCTTCATTGACTACACTAAAGCCTTTGACTGTGTGGTGCTGCTGCTGCTAAGTCACTTCAGTCGTGTCCGACTCTGTGAGACCCCATAGACGGCAGCCCACCAGGTTCCCCCATCCCTGGGATTCTCCAGGCAAGAACACTGGAGTGGGTTGCCATTTCCTTCTCCAATGCATGAAAGTGAAAAGGAAAAGTGAAGTCGCTCAGTCATATCTGACTCTTAGCAACCCCATGGACTGCAGCCCACCAGGCTCCTCTGGGGGATTATCCAGGCAAGAGTACTGGAGTGGGGTGCCATTGCCTTCTCCGCTTTGACTGTGTAGATCACTACAAATTGTGGAAAATTATGAAAGAGATGAGAATACCAGACCACTTTACCTGCCTCCCTGGTGGCTCAGACGGTAAAGCATCTGCCTGCAATATGGGAGACCCAGGTTTGATCCATGGGTCAGGAAGATTCCCTGGAGAAGAAAATGGCAACCCATTCCAGTACTCTTGCCTGGAAAATCTCATGGAAGGAGGAGCCTGGTAGGCTACAGTCCATGGGGTCCCAAAGAGTCGGACATGACTGAGTGACTTCACTTTCACTTTACCTGCCTCCTGTGAACCTGTATGCAGGTCAAGAAGCAACATTTAGAACCAAACATGGAACAATGGATCAGTTTCAAACTGAGAAAGGACGACATCAAGGCTGTATATTGTCATTCTGCTTATTTAACTTACACGCAGAGTACATCATGCAATATGCTGGGTTGGATGAAGCACAAGCTGGAATCAAGATAGTTGGAAGAAATAGCAATAACCTCAGATACACAGATGATACCACCCTTATGGCAAAAAGTGAAGAAGAATTAAAGAGCCTCTTGAAGAAGGTGAAAGAGGAGAATGAAAAAGCTGGCTTAAAACTCAACATTCATAATATCAAGAACATGGCCTCTGGTCCCATTACTTCATGGCAAATAGATGGGGAAACGATGGAAATAGTGAGAGACTTTATTTTCTTGGGCTCCAAAATCACTGTGGATGGTGATTGCAGTCATGAAATTAAAAGATGTTTGCTCCTTGTGAAAAACCAATGACAAACCTAGACAGCATATCAAAAAGCAGAGCCATTACTTTGCCTACAAAGATCCGTCTATTCAAAGCTATGGTTTTTCCAATAGTCGTGTATGGATATGAGAGCTGGACAATAAAAAAGGCTGAGAGCCAAAGAATGATGCCTTCAAACTGTGGTGCTGGAGAAGACTCTTTATAGTTCCCTGGACTGCAAAGAGATCAAGCCAGTCAATCCTAAAGGAAATCCTTTCAAATATTCAGAAAGTCCTAAATATTCATTGGAGGGTCTGATACTGAAGCTGAAGCTGTAATACTTTGGCCACCTGATGCAAAGAGCTGACTCATTGCAAAAGACCCTGATTCTGGGAAAGATTGAAGGCAGGAAGAGAAGGGGATGACAAAGGATGAGATGATCAGATGGCATCACCAACTCAATGGACGTGAGTTTGAGCAAACTCTGGGAGATGGTGAAGGACAGAGAGGCCTGGAATGCTGCAGTCCACAGGGTCTCAAAGAGTCAGACACAATTGTTCAACTGAACAACAACAAATAAAAACTGACAACCCCATACCCTGGTGCTGCTCTTGCCTTCTGAGATTGCCCCCACACACACGGTATGTGGAGTGTGTTTCTCTCTAAGTAAATCCACTTCTTACCTATTATTAACACTCTGTCTCTTTGAATACTGAATTCTTTTTTTTTTTTTTTTTTACTTTATTTTACTTTACAATACTGTATTGGTTTTGCCATACATTGACATGAATCCACCACGGGTGTATACGAACTCCCAATCCTGAATCCCTCTCCCACCTCCCACCCCATATCATCTCTCTGGATCATCCCCATGCACCAGCCCCAAGCATCCTGTATCCTGTATCGAACATAGACTGGCACTTCGTTTCTTACATGATAGTATACACGTTTCAATGCCTTGAATGCTGAATTCTTTCTGCAGTGAGACATCAAGAATCTGAGCTTCATTAAGCCTTGAGACCAAGTGTGACCTTAGTTAAAAGACTGTTCAAGTCCCAATTTGAGTCACACAGTTTCATTTTCAACATAGTCTTAACAACCAATATGCCAACACACTATCCTAAAAATAATTATAAGAGAGAAGCCACTAGAGAATTTTCTGTATGCCTTCCCCCTCAGCTATATCTGGGCCACCACACATTGTTCCAGCAAACCCTAGCAAATAACGGGAAGTCTAACAGGGACTCTGATTTAATAACTTAGCATCCAGGAACCAGAAAGAGTTGGCAAACTCCAGAAAACCCCAAGCAAGAACCTGCAGCAAGTGATTTAATATTAACAGGTTCAACATCTCTCCTTTCCAAGGAAAAAGAAGGCTATTTAGTGGTTCCTCCTGTCCCCAATCCCACGCATAAATAACTGCTTCAGGGAAAACAGACCAAGAATCCCTGTTATATTCTACTCTCATATAGTCTGCCATCCCTTTAGGCAGTGTTTCCAGTCAGTGTGTGAGTGAGTGGAGACGACAGAGTCCTACCGTGGAGGCAAAGAGCTATCATTTGCAAAGAAATGGGACAGGGTGCAAAAAAGATGTTGAGTCATCCAGCTGATCCCCAAGAGGGTTAACAAAATAAAGCCATCATTTCAAGGTTAAGGCAGGAGATAAACACGATGCTATAAATACAGTGCCCTTTTGAGCACCAAGGCATGGATCATAACAAGCCAAGGGCTACATTGGACACATGGTGGGTGTCCATCATTGTCAAGCCTGATGGAATGACAGGCAGACAAACATGAAATGCAAGCCTTGAAGCCAAACCTTACCCTGAGTGAGATCTCATTAAAACGCACATCAAAGATCGCATGGCAGGGGTGAACAGTAAAATAAAGAGTAACAGCCAGCCTGGGGGATGAGAGAGGAAGAGAAGAGGGAAGTTGATGTTAGCTAGGAATCATTCCCAGCTGCCCAGGAATCATTGCCTGCCAAGCCTGGGACAATTTGACAACATCCTATCCAAGGGTCATGTGGTCACAAATCTCTTCTGCTTCACAGCCTTAGGATGGACCCATGAGATAATGACATAATATAACAAAAACCACCTGATTATGTGCCAGGCACTGTGCTAGGTGCCCTGGGTATAATCACTCATTTCATTAGCCCTGGGGGTGGATAAGGCTGGTATCACCCATCCCATTTCACATATGCAGAAGCAGAGGTCAGAATGGTTTATAGTCACTGGTCCAAGATCACACAGGTAGTAAAGCCAGAGTTTCAATTCAGTTCAGTTCAGTCACTCAGTCGTGTCCAACTCTTTGCAACCCCATGAACCGCAGCACACCAGGCCTCCCTGTCCATCACCAACTGCCGATGTTCACCCGAACTCATGCCCATTGAGTTGGTGATGCCATCCAGCCATCTTATCCTCTGTCGTCCCCTTCTCCTCCTGCCCTGTATCCCTCTCAGCATCAGGGTCTTTTCCAATGAGTCAGCTCTTTGAATCAGGTGGCCAAAGTATTGGAGTTTCAGCTTCAACATCAGTCCTTCCAATGAACACCTAGGACTAATCTCCTTTAGAATGGACTGGTTGGATCCCCTTGCAGTCCAAGGGACTCTCAAGAGTCTTCTCCAACACCACAGTTCAAAAGCATCAATTCTTTGATGCTCAGCTTTCTTTATAGTCCAACTCTCACATCCATGCATGACCACTGGAAAAACCATAGCCTTGACTAGGTGGACCTTTGTTGCCAGAGCTTGAACCCAGATATTTCCAACTACAAAGTTTTTATCTGATGTACCTAGCACAGTGCCTGGCACATAGTCAGGTGGTTTTATCTTTGAGACTACTGCTTCGGCTCTTGTGGTATCACAAGCTGTCTGGGCCCTCATGGCCTCCACCCTCCAAGGTTGCTGGGCCAGGAAATATACACGTTGACACTCCCCTCCCAGACCCATCTGCTACTAAATTAATAATCCTCATTCCTGCTGGGCCTGGACACTGACACATGAACCATGCTGAGGGGGTGCCTGAAGGCAGCTCTGCCAGTCCACCAGAGGGCTGCATGAGCACAACAAATGGGAGCCCTTGGTTAGTACACTGCATGTGGCAAGTGGAGGTGATGGCCAGTAGTGGGGTCAAGAATCCCCCAGTGCAAAAAGGACATGCCTTACTGCCTTTGTCAAATACGTGCCCTGTCTCCAATCCCACAGCTAGCAGCCTAACTCATCTCCCCTGGGCCATATCATGGCCACACAAGTCCCAGCACATGTGAACACATTGCTGTCCATCTCAAGGTCCCACAGGGCTCCCATGGCCCCAGGACCCCAGGAGTCCTCTGGAGCAAGGAACCTCTCCCATGCCCATCTCAGCCTCCTGGCTCATAAGATTTGGCTCCAAGACATGGAGGACACACCAAATTATTGATGTTAATGACTTCTGAAGTTGAGATTATAAGCAGATGGAAAGTGAAAGTCTATCAGTCGTGTCCGACTCTTTGCAACCCCATGGACTATACACTCCATGGAGTTCTCCAGGCCAGAATACTATAGTGGGTAGCCGTTCCCTTCTCCAGGGGGTCTTCCCAACCCAGGGATTGAACCAGGGTCTCCTGCATTGCAGGCAGAGTCTTTACCAACTGAACTATGAGGGAAGCCCATAAGACGATGCGGGGTGGGAGGTGGGGGTGGGGAGGGAACTGTCAACTCTGTGTTTATTCAACTTTGTACTGTTTTACTTACCATAATGAGTTATCATGGTCTTAAAAGTCATGATAAAGCCCAGAACTAACAAGTACATAAAGATGGAGAAAATGATTTCTAACTCCACATACCTCCTCCCTAAATACCTGTATGGAACCAGCATCCAGAATCACTGCACTCCCACTGGCCTGGGTAGATATCATGTTAACACACCTTGAAGATAGGAACTTTCTTTCACATCTGTAGGGTGACTGCCACATATTAACACCGATTTTGAAAAAAATGACTTAACAATGGAATGAATGTGAGTAAACAAAGTCTCCCTAGACATCTTTCTCACCATATGACCCATATCTTTATCCACAATGTAATGAGGTCAGGACCCCATGGGGCCTTCCAGGGACAGACACTGCACCCGCTTCCATGTCCTCAGCCTGCCTCTTATCTGTAGAAAAACTTTAGCCAAGAATAAATTTAATCAGAGAAATTAAAAACATGCAGAAGCAAAGAAAAGCAAACAGGACAAAATAATAATAGTTTAGCCATTAAACATAATCGCAGACCTTTAGTGCCTCCTCAAAAGCTATAGAAAATATTCTCAGCCATATCCTTTGAGCTACTTGATAGATACTGAAACCCCCAGCAGGTGGAAAAAGTTAACCGTATGATGACCAGATTGTAGCCATGAAAAAGCTGCTCCATCTTACCCAATTTCAAGAACTAGTCTCAAGGAAATGGGAACAAACAAACCCTGGACCTGAAGGTTAACTGTATTTAAAACAACCAAGAGAATGCTGATCAGACCACTGCATGACTAACTTCAAGATGGTTGTCAGAGCTGACAGTGCTGTTCTGCACATATCCACCTCCCTCCACCTGTAAACCCCCAAAACCCCTCTTTAAAAGTTCTTGCTTGATGATTGGCAGTTTGAAGTTGGCTTTGGGACAAGAGTCCACCTTCTCCCCAGGTTGCTAGCCTCCTGAACAACATGACCTTTCCTTTCCAACCAATACTTGTCTCCTAACTATTGACTTTTGAGTGGCGAGCAGCCAAACCTGAGGTTGATAAAACCGGTGACTGTGAGTCTATGCAGGGGCTAACCAAGTCCATAGCAGAATTCTTCAGAAAGAAATACAGTTAATAACTTAAATAAGAAAGACTAGATCAGTATTAATTCAAGATGTGATTGGTGAAATTGAGTAGGACATATGACCTATTTCTTCAGTAAATATGGAGCATATTTTTTTTTTAAGTCTAAGATTTAAGAAATTAAACAACCAAAAACAGTATGTGAGTCTTTTTTTTTTTTTTTTTTGGATCCTCTCCCCACAAAATAACTCTAAAGGGACATTTTGGAGACAATTAGGGAAATCTGAACAATGATGGAGTATTAGAGAATGTTAAAGATTATTATTAATTTTGCTAGGTGTGATAATGGTATCATGATGACATTAAAAAAAAAAAAGTCCATGTTAGAGATGGATGAAATAAAGTCTGAAAATCACTTTAAACACCAAAGCCTTTAAAAAAAAAAAAATAGAGAGGGATAAGCAGATAAAACAATATTAGGAAAATGTGTTGTTAATTGTTGGAACTGAATAAACATATATGGGATTCTTTATTTTGCTCTCATTTTTAATGTTTGTTCAAAGATTTCCATAGTGAAAAGTTTTTTAAAAATTTAAGTGGGCTCCTAATTTTTAAAAGATGTAGTCCATGAACTCTCCACCTCAGACTAAACTGGTGCTTGTTAAAACCAGAGTCCCGGGCCTCTCTCACCTGTTGGGAGGAAGGCAGTGGCCTTAAAGCTGCACTTTAAAAAGCATCCCCCTACTCCACCCCCAGCTGTAGTGTACCTGTGGTTCTGATAAGAGGATTCCACTGAGAAGGACCAATTACAATGCATCTCTGGTAAAACTTCATAGAGTGAAGTCTTTCCTCACTCTCCTGCATGTCCCAGTTTGGCAACAAAGCAGTCATTCCAAGCTAGAGTCAGTCATGCCCACTCCTCACATGGTGCCCCATCTGCATGTGCTGACCCCCCCCCCCCCCACACACACACACACACACACACTTGTCTGCCAAGGTCGAGGCCTACTCTGATGACTCCAAGTGAGAAAACTCCTCCATCCTTTAAACCATGGAGCCACAGAAACAAACAACACGTAGTGGTGTCCTCAAGTGTATCTTCTTGGATGGCTTTGACATTATCCTATAAGAAACAGTATATTTGGTCTCTGTCTCTAGTTTCTGGCACAAAATTCCTAAAATCCTTTCAATTCCCTGAGTGACAGCAGTGTTATTTATAATAAGCGCCTTTCAACCACACCCGAGTTTACACTGATGAGATAACTCTCAGAGGATGGAAGCTGTTTTCTGGAGGAACCAACTGTGCATGGGATTAGAAGGTTAGAACTTTCAGCCCCACCCTTGGTCTCCAGGTAGGGTAAAAGGGCCAAGGATTGAGCCAGTGGCCAATGAGTCAATCAGACCTGCCTATGTAATGGAACCTCCACAAAAATGTTAAACCGCAAGCTTCTAAGCTTATTGGTTGGTGAACACATCAAGGTGCTGGAAAGGTGATGGCCTAGCGAGGGCATGGAAGTTCCTTCCCAGACACCTTGCCCTATGCATCTCTTCCATCTGGCTGTTCCTGAAAGCAGTTCTTTTGCCCCTTTCCTGTTTGCTCATTTCTGTTGCCCTCTAACATTCAAAGAACATTATTATAGGAATGAGATCACTAGGCAATTTAACCTAACTCCTGATTTATGCTCCTAAATACACACCATGCCTTTTTTTTTAGCTTCAACTTTTTAATTTTTTTATTAATTTATTATTTATTTTTTACTTTACAATATTGTATTGGTTTTGCCATACATTGACATGGATCCACCATGAGTGTATATGTGCTACCCATCCTGAACCCCTCTCCAACCTCCCTCCCCATCCCATCCCTCTGGGTCACCCCAGTGCACCACCCCCGAGCATCCTGTATCATGCATCTAACCTGGACTGGCGATTCATTTCATATATGCTAATTTACATGTTTCAATGCCATTCTCCCATATCAACCCACCCTCACTCTCTCCCAAAGAGTCCAAAAGACTGTTCTATACATCTGTGTCTCTTTTGCTGTCTCGCATACAGGGTTATTGTTAACCATCTTTCTAAATTCCATATATATGTGTTAGCATACTGTATTGGTGTTTTTCTTTCTGGCTTTCTTCACTCTGTATAATAGGCTCCAGTTTCATCCACCTCATTAGAACTGATTCAAATGTATTCTTTTTAATGGCTGAGTAATATTCCATTATGTATATCTACCACAGCTTTCTTATCCATTCATCTGCTGATGGACATCTAGGTTGCTTCCATGTCCTGGCTATTATAAACAGTGCTGCAATGAACATTGGGGTACACGTGTCTCTTTCAATTCTGGTTTCCTCGGCGTGTATGCCCAACAGTGGGATTGCTGGGTCATATGGCAGTTCTATTTCCAGTTTTTTAAGGAATCTCCACACTGTTCTCCACAGTGGCTGTACTAGTTTGCATTCCCTCCAACAGTGTAAGAGTGTTCCCTTTTCTCCACACCCTCTCCAGCATTTATTGCTTGTAGACTTTTGGATAGCAGCCATTCTGACTGACGTGAAATGATACCTCATTGTGGTTTTGATTTGCATTTCTCTGATAATGAGTGATGTTGAGCATCCTTTCATGTGTTTGTTAGCCATCTGTATGTCTTCTTTGGAGAAATGTCTGTTTAGTTCTTTGGCTTACTTTTTGTTTGGGTCATTTAATTTTCTGGAATTGAGCTGCAGGAGTTGCTTGTATATTTTTGAGATTAATTCTTTGTCAGTTGCTTCGTTTTCCATTATTTTCTCCAATTCTGAAGGCTGTCTTTTCACCTTGCTTATAGTTTCCTTTGTTGTGCAGAAGCTTTTAATTTTAATTAGGTCCCATTTGTTTATTTTTGCTTTTATTTCCACTACCCTGGGGGGTGGGTCATAGAGGATCCTGCTGTGCTTTATGTTGGAGAGAGTTTTGCCTATGTTTTGCTCTAGGATTTTTATAGTTTCTGGTCTTACATTTAGATCTTTAATCAATTTTGAGTTTATTTTTGTGTATGGTGTTAGAAAGTGTTCTAGTTTCATTCTTTTACAAGTGGTTGACCAGTTTTCCCAGAACCACTTATTAAAGAGATTGTCTTTTCTCCATTGTATATTCTTGCCTCCTTTGTCAAAGATAAGGTATCCATAGGTGCATGGATTTATCTCTGGGCTTTCTATTGTGTTCCATTGATCTATATTTCCGTCTTTGTGCCAGTACCATACTGTCTTGATGACTGTGGCTTTGTAGTAGAGCCTGAAGTCAGGCAGGTTGATTCCTCCAGTTCCATTCTTCTTTCTCAAGATGGCTTTGGTTATTTGAGGTTTTTTGTATTTCCATACAAATTTTGAAATTATTTGTTCTAGTTCTCTGAAAAATACTGTTGTTAGCTTGATAGGGATTGCTTGAATCTATAGATTGCTTTGTGTAGTATACTCATTTTCACTATATTGATTCTTCTGATTCATGAACACAGTATATTTCTCTATCTATTTGTGTCCTCTTTGATTTCTTTCACCAGTGTTTTATATTTTTCTATATACATGATCCTCTACATAGAAAACCCTAAAGACTCCACTAGAAAATTACTAGAGTTAATCAATGAATATAGTAAAGTTGCAGGATATAAAATCAACACACAGAAATCTCTTGCATTCCTATACACTAACAATGAGAAAACAGAAAGAGAAATTAAGGAAACAATTCCATTCACCACTGCAACAAAAAGAATAAAATATTTAGGAATATATCTACCTAAAGAGACAAAAGACCTATATATAGAAAACTATAACACACCATGCCTTGATGGTTTTCCTAGATTAAAAGAAGAATGAAGAATTTAGTAGTTAAAGAATGACTAGCTGAGGGTAGAGATACCCCCAGCAGCCCCCTCAGCAATTCTGCAGGCAGACCATGAAGGGACAAGATAATGTCTGAAGAAAGATCATGAGGAGTCAGCCAGTGTGCACACCATGGAGAATGAAACAGAGCTTAACCTCCTGCCTTGAGGATTGACTGAGATTCTTTCCCCCTTTTAGCATGGCTGAGCAGAATCTTTGGAGTTGATCTTTGGACATGAGTCTACCTTCTCCCCAGATTACCAGCTTTTCTGATTAAAGCAATTTTCCACGTTGCCAACATTTTTCTCTTGAATATTGGCTTTTGGGTGTCAAGCTGCTAAACCTGAGTTTGGTAACATTCTAGAGCTCCATCCTCTATAATAAACTCATAATCATGAGTAAAGTATTTCCTTGAGTTCTATAAGCCATTATAGCAAATAATCAAGCCTGAGGAGAGGCTATGAGAACCCCCAAAATATAGCAGGTCAAGTGAGAAGTATGGAAGGCCTGTTCTTGTGATTGGCATCTGAAGTAGGGGATAGTGTTGTGGGACTGAGCCCTGAACTTGTGAAGTCTGTGCTAAATTCAGGTAGTGTCAGAACTGAATTGTAGGAAACCCAGTTGGTGTCCATAGAGTTGGTAATTGTCTGGTATATGAAAACCTTCCATGCATTTGCTATCAGAAGTACTGTGAGCAGAAAAAAACTATTTCTCTTTTAATGGTCATCCTTAGTTCCCATGTTACCTGACAGGAGTTCCTTAAAGGCAATGACTATGTTTTATTTATCTCCTTCTCTCCAGCAGTGGCACAGAATAGACGCTTGACAAGTGTTGTTCAGTAAATGAATTAACAAGCAAATTAATACATAAACAAGAGTCTTTGTGTTGGGCACCTCACAGACATATCTGTGCTTACTTAAATTCTGATATACCATCATGATGAAATGTTAGGCAGCCTAACTTTAAGATGACTAGTGTGAAATCTGGGTAAAACTTGGGAAAATATGATATGTTATGTGGGGGAGGAAAGATCAGAATTCCAAAAAGTCTATAGACACTAATTGTAACTATAAAAACATATATGCATATATACTTTTTTTTTTCTATTTTTAGGCCACATGTGGCATGCAGGATCTTAGTCCCCCACCCAGGGACTGAATCTGTGCCATCTGCAGTGGAAGCATGGTGTCTTAACCACTGGATTGCCAGGGATGCCTCTATATGTATAGTATTTTTTATAAGAACAAAACTGAAAGATAATATGCAAAAGGAGCTTTTTTAAAAGTAAAATAGTGAGATTCTAGGTGACTGTATTAGCTATTTCCATTTTCCAAATATTCTTTTTCCCCAACAAGGAAGAAGAAAGAGGGCAGAACAGAGCTTGGTGACTGGTTTCGTGAAAGCCGCATAACACTAACTCCAGAACCACAGGGCCCTCCCAAGGCCCCCTGCAACTCCAATATGAGAGAAAAAGCCTCCAGTGCTGCCCCTAGCATCAGGAGCAGATGAAGACAAGTGAGTTTTTCACACAATTAGGGCTTCCCTTGGTCACGTCCAGTGAGACCTCTGACTCCTAAGAAAGGGAATCTTATAGATTTACATGTTCTTCATGCTGCAGAGACTTGTGTGTACAGAGGTACTTAAGAGAACAAAGAATTTAAACATTCACTTTTCTTTATCTGTGCTGAAAACATAGTCTTGTGGGACTGAGCCCTGAACTTGTGAAGTCTGTGCTAAATTGGTTGGCCCTTCCAACCAACCTGCAAGGAGCCTGCTCAAATATTCACAGGTATCAACCTAATATATTGCACAACCAGCACCATTATTTTCTTCTCAATCTATTTTACCTAGCACGTCTCCTGGGGCAGGTTGGAAAATATGTGGTAATTACATATTGACAGAATGTGGGAGCAGGTTATATATGGACCCATTATACTTGGATTCCTTATTAACCAGCTACAGTGTGCTCAGTGGGATCCTTCTTGACTCTTTAAGGAATCTCTGGAACAGAAGTGTTACTCTGCTTATGGTTTTCCCCTTGTTTATGAAAACTGTCCAGCTTTCCCAGAGCCTCACGTGTACAGAGCATGACAGGGTTTGAGACACAATCCCTGTGTCATCCTCCTCGGCAAAGTCCCTAGGTGAGGCTGGGAGACTTCCACACAGACGCAGAACAACTCACTGGGGGGCTGCCTGGTCCCCTGCACTGTCTAAGTAAAGAAGAGATAGTCACTGCATGAAAAGTAACTTATTAGGAAAAGGTCATTGGACCATGTTTGTGGGCCTTCAGAAGAAATAAATTACCTTTTTAGAGCATGCTGCTGCTTCTGCTAAGTCACTTCAGTCATGTCCAACTCTATGTGACCCCATAGATGGCAGCCCACCAGGCTCCCCGTCCCTGGGATTCTCAAGGCAAGAACACTGGAGTGGGTTGTCATTTCCTTCTCCAATGCATGAAAGTGAAAAGTGAAAGTTAAGTCGCTCAGTCCTGTCCAACTCTTGGCAACCTCATGGACTGCAGCCAGCACCTCCGTCCATGGGATTTTCCATTCAAGTGTACTGGAGAGGGGTGCCATTGCCTGCTCCCCTGTGGTGGTTTAGCCACTAAGAAATGTCTGACTCTTGCAACCACATGGACTGTAGCCCACCAGCCTCCTCTGTCCATGGTGTTTTCCAGACAAAAATACTGGAATGGATTGCCAGTTCCTTCTCTAGGGGATCTTCCTGACCCAGGGATTGAACCCATGTCTCTTGCACTGCAGGAGGATTATTTCCCTGCTGAGACATCAAAGAAGCCCTTAATGATCTTTGCTTGGTTGATTTGTCTATAATGATTGAGCAGAAGAAGCAAGAGAAGGAGGCCTGGTGTCAAAGGCATTTGGGGGAAAGACAGGGAAGAAAGCAAGTGATGAGTCCCAAGTGCTTTGGGACTGCTGCCCAGGTGATGGCATGGATGATATAACAGACAGTCATTATGGGTGATCCAAGTGGATCTGGATCTAAAGAAAATGTGAGAAGGCCACATAACCCAGATATGGAGGATGTGGCTAGGTTGTCCAACAGCAGTTCTGTCACTCAGCAAGCACTCACTCAGCATTTCCTATGGGCATGAAGGAACTCAACTGCCCCTGGCTGCCCTGACCTCAGGCTCCAAGGTGGCAAGTGGCTGAACATGGAGGCTTGTTCTGGGTCAACGACAAGGTCCTTCCAGAACCTGGGTCCGTCCGCCAGCTCTGCCACCCACCTAGTGAGCTGCCTTCTGCAGGACTCACCTCTCAGAGCCCTTTACAGTCAGAAAATAAAGAGAGGAGAGAGTGGGAGGTCACTACTTTCCCAGCCAGCAGTGACAATTGGCTGCATACATAAAAAGAACTCACCCAAAAGAGCTGCTTTTTTCTTAGCCCAGACTTGTCTGTCTACAGAGCTCATTTGCCAAAAGATAGCCCATCCTGAAGCAGCTGAGCCAAATGACCATGCAGGGGAACTGTGTCGGCTTCCGTCAGGTAGACTCAAAAATGTGACAAAGAAACAGAACTTGTCCTTGAAGGTATGACTTTGCTGATTAACAATTCAAGTACAAAAAGAGAAAGATAAATATGTATGACATCATTTATATGTGGAATCCAAAATAGGACACAAATCAACATTCTACAAAACAGACTCACAGACATTGAGAACAGACTTCTAGTTACCAAGAGAATGGGTGTGTGAAGGAGGGAAAGACTCAGAGTTTGGGATTAGCAGATGCAAACTATTATATACAGAATAGATAAACAGCAAGGTATAGCAAAGGGAACTATATTTAATACCCTGTGATAAACCATAATGGAAAAGAATGTGTATACATGTATAAATGAATCATTTTGCTCTACAACAGAAAATAACACAACCTTATAAATCAACTATAATTCAATAAAAAAATTTTTTAGAAATTAAAGTCCAGAAATCATCATCTAACGAAATACAACCTCTTCCTCCACCACCCTTTGTCCAAAAAAAAAAAAAAAAAAGCTCCTGTAATTGTAGCAATAAAGTCATCAGGGAAGAGGCACACTCCTTACCAATACTGTAGCTTCCAGTTAAATTTAATTACTGCCTAATTTCCTTTACAATAGATGACCTAGTTTTTGGACAATATTCTCAGAAAAGAGATTATGTGTGGGTAGAAAAAGTCTGCCCTATCTTGGAGAAGCAGAGAGACCATTCACTAGACTAATCCATCCTGATATGAATGTGTGTAAGGCAAGCGGATGAGAGACAGCCCCACTGAAGAACAGGCTCAGTTCTTACACAAAGGACAAAGCAGCAAACAGTATAACATTTATGCCTCTAAGAAAAAGCAGTTCCATAGAACTGAGCTGTTTGTCAGACTTGCTGACCGACTTGCAGAAGGCAGCCTTGGACATTTGTATGAAGAGGCAGGCTATGACTCTGCTTGTCACCTCCAGGTGCAGATCCAGCCTGTGCTCCCTAGTCCCAAAATCTCAGGACAAGGATGGGGCACAGAGCAGCCCACTGTGGAGGTGGCACACACCTTTCACGCCTCAGAAAGTCCCCAACCTGGCAGAAGAGCAGGGTGGGTGGATCCAAGGATATTCTGGCATGCCTTCATTTCTCACCAAAGCTATTCCAAGAGGAGGGCAGTAAATGGTGACATGTGAATGACAATGAATGCTGACATGTGGGATGAATGGGTGAGAGAGAGGTGTCAGAAGCATCCCAGTCCCCAGCAGCCAGAACATCCCTGAGGATGAGGTCAACTGCCTCTTCAGTCACTATTTCCCATAATTAAAAGGAAACGGGGTGGGGCATACATCCTACCTTCAAGTAATTCAAGAGTCTAGAAGGAAAATAAATACGTAAACAAGGCAATACAAGAGTGCAAATAATTCAATAGCAAGAGAGTACAGCTGAAAAGTCAGCAGGAAGAGGAGTCAAAGAAGAGTTGGGATGGCTTCCCAGAGTTTGGGACCTTAAAACCAGATCTAAAATACATGAAGGAAACAAGAGGTGTAGAGGGTATGAAGCAGGGTGGGAGAGACTGGACTGCCAGACAAGAATGCTAGCAAGTACAAATAAGTGCAGGCAGAGAGAGAGGACGGCAATGTGAGGAAAAGCAAGGGCCTGGACTGGGTGTGAGAGGGATAAGGAGATGAAGAGCCACAGATGAGGCTGCTGATAAGCAGAGGCTGCCAGGTGCTGTCTGTAGTGTCTGTGCCCAGTTATTTGGCTTTCCAGTGACACTGAAAGGCCTTAGGCAGGCCAGTGACAAGTCCAAGTTTTTGTTCAAGAATGATCACACTGAAATGACATGATATCTTGGAATTATAAGATATAAACATTTACTATTCAAGGAAAATACAAAACAAAAACAGAGGGATTAATGAGAAAATGAACTGCTGAGAATGATGTGTCAATAGATCTTGGAAGGCAGGTAATGGGTACATGAAGGTTCATTACACCATTCTCTCTACCTTCATCTGGGTTTGAAATTTCCCATGGCAGAAATACTCACTTAAAACTAACATAAATTATTTTTGCAAATCAGAAGCACCTATATTTAATTCTTGCTATTAAAAAATGCTATATATCTTAACTCATTAGCTAAAAATAAATGAGAGCGTGTTGTTTGTGTATTATATTTCTACGTTTTAAAAATATCCCTGTGCTGCAGAATGGAGAGTAAATGGGAGAAAAGAAGAGAAGAGACAGGAGGCCATTAGCAGGTTGTACAGGGACCCAGGTAAGAGATGGGGGTGTCCTGTACTGACACAGTGGCAGGGGGAATGAAAGGATGGATTTAAAATGTTCAGGAGGTAAAATGGCCAGGACCCAGCAACTGACTCAACATGAGTGAATCATGCATTTATAACTCTCCCTTTAAAGATTTAAGGCCACCCACTCTGCCAGAGACTGTGGGAGGAAGGAAAGGCAGGTAGGACAGGAGGTCAGACATCAGCACAGCTATCTGTGACAGTAATAACATGAAATAAGCTAAGAGGACTAAAACAGTCTTGCAAAAGTAAAAAGTAAAAGCCATAAGTAATCATTAGCTTAAAACATGTTGAAGTGAAATACCAGCAAAATCAAAAAAAGGCTGGAATGTAAATGTGCTAAGTTGCATACTTAAAACATTAGAACTAGAAGTCAGTTCAGTTCAGTAGCTCAGTCGTGTCCAACTCTTTGCAACCCCATGAATCGCAGCACACCAGGCCTCCCTGTCCATCACCATCTCCCGGAGTTCACTCAGATTCACATCCATCGAGTCCATGATGCCATCCAGCCATCTCATCCTGGGTCGTCCCCTTCTCCTCCTGCCCCCAATCTCTCCCAGCATCAGAGTCTTTTCCAATGAGTCAACTCTTCGCATGAGGTGGCCAAAGAACTGGAGTTTCAGCTTTAGCATCATTCCTTCCAAACAAATCCCAGGGCTGATCTCCTTCAGAATGGACTGGTTGGATCTCCTTGCAGTCCAAGGGACTCTCAAGAGTCTTCTCCAACACCACAGTTCAAAAGCATCAATTCTTCGGCGCTCAGCCTTCTTCACAGTCCAACTCTCACATCCATACATGACCACAGGAAAAACCATAGCCTTGACTAGACGGACCTTAGTCGGCAAAGTAACGTCTCTGCTTTTATATACTATCTAGGTTGCGCATAACTTTTCTTCCAAGGAGTAAGCGCCTTTTAATTTCATGGCTGCAGTCACCATCTGCAGTGATTTTGGAGCCCAAAAAAATAAAATCTGACACTGTTTCCACTGTTTCCCCATCTATTTCCCATGAAGTGATGGGACCAGATGCCATGATCTTTGTTTTCTGAACATTGAGCTTTAAGGCAACTTTTTCACTCTCCTCTTTCACTTTCATCAAGAGGCTTTTTAGCTCCTCTTCACTTTCTGCCATAAGGGTGGTGTCATCTGCATATCTGAGGTTATTGATATTTCTCCTGGCAAACTTGATTCCAGCTTGTGTTTCTTCCAGTCCAGCGCTTCTCATGATGTACTCTGCATATAAGTTAAATAAGCAGGGTGACAATATACAGCCTTGACATACTCCTTTTCCTATTTGGAACCAGTCTGTTGTTCCATGTCCAGTTCTGACTGTTGCTTCCTGACCTGCATATAGGTTTCTCAAGAGGCAGGTTATGTGGTCTGGTATTCCCATCTCTTTCAGAATTTTCCACAGTTTATTGTGATCCACACAGTCAAAGCCTTTAGTATAGTCAATAAAGCAGAAATAGATGTTTTTCTGGAACTCTCTTGCTTTTTCCATGATCCAGCAGATGTTGGCAATTTGATCTCTGGTTCCTCTGTCTTTTCTAAAACCAGCTTGAACATCTGGAAGTTCACGGTTCACGTATTGCTGAAGCCTGGCTTGGAGAATTTTGAGCATTACTTTACTAGCATGTGAGATGAGAGCAATTGTGCGGTAGTTTGAGCATTCTTTGGCATTGCCTTTCTTTGGAATTGGAATGAAAACTGACCTTTTCCATTCCTGTGGCCACTGCTGAGTTTTCCAAATTTGCTGGCATATTGAGTGTAGCACTTTCACAGCATCATCTTTCAGGATTTGAAATAGCTCAACTGGAATTCCATCACCTCCACTAGCTTTGTTCATAGTGATGCTTTCTAAGGCCCACTTGACTTCACATTCCAAGATGTTTGGCTCTAGATTAGTGATCACATCATCATGATTATCTGGGTCGTGAAGATCTTTTTTGTACAGTTCTTCTGTGTATTCTTGCCACCTCTTCTTAATATCTTCTGCTTCTGTTAGGTCCATACCATTTCTGTCCTTTATCAAGCCCATCTTTGCATGAAATGTTCCCTTGGTATCTCTAATTTTCTTGAAGAGATCTCTAGTCTTCCCCATTCTATTGTTTTCCTCTATTTCTTTGCATTGATTGCTGAAGAAGACTTTCTTATCTCTTCTTGCTATTCTTTGGAACTCTGCATTCAGATGCTTATATCTTTCCTTTTCTCCTTTGCTTTTCTCCTCTCCTTTTCTCTTCTTTTCACAGCTATTTGAAAGGCCTCCCCAGACAGCCATTTTGCTTTTTTGCATTTCTTTTCCATGGGGATGGTCTTGATCCCTGTCTCCTGTACAATGTCACGAACCTCATTCCATAGTTCATCAGGTACTCTATCTATCAGATCTAGGCCCTTAAATCTATTTCTCACTTCCACTGTATAATCATAAGGGACTTGATTTAGGTCATAGCTGAATGGTCTAATGGTTTCCCCTACTTTCTTCAATTTAAGTCTGAATTTGGCAATAAGGAGCTCATGATCTGAGCCACAGTCAGCTCCTGGTCCTGTTTGTGTTGACTGTACAGAGCTTCTCCATCTTTGGCTGCAAAGAATATAATCAATCTGATTTCGGTGTTGACCATCTCGTGATGTCCATGTGTAGAGTCTTCTCTTGTGTTGTTGGAAGAGGGTGTTTGCTATGACCAGTGCATTTTCTTGGCAAAACTCAATTAGTCTTTGCCCTGCTTCATTCCACATTCCAAGGCCAAATTTGCCTGTTACTCCAGGTGTTTCTTGACTTCCTACTTTTGCATTCAAGTCCCCTATAATGAAAAGGACAGCTTTTTGGGGTGTTAGTTCTAAAAGATCTTGTAGGTCTTCATAGAACCATTCAACTTCAGTTTCTTCAGCGTTACTGGTTGGGGCATAGACTTGGATAACTGTGATATTGAATGGTTTGCCTTGGAGACGAACAGAGATCATTGTGTCGTTTTCGAGATTGCATCCAAGTACTTTCGGACTCTTTTGTTGACTATGATAGCTACTCCATTTCTTCTGAGGGATTCCTGCCCGCAGTAGTAGATGTAATAGTCATCATAAAATAAACAGTAAGAATACATCATAAAAAACAGATAACACAACAGATACTATTTTTTTAAAAGACAAAAGCAGGGACTTTCCTGGTGGTATAGTAGATAAGAATCTGCCTGTCAATACAGCAACATGGATTCAATACCTGGTCTGGGAAGATTCCACATGCCTTCGAGCTACTAAAGCCCATTTGCCACAGCTACTGCATTGGAGCCCGAGAGCCACGGCTACTGAGTCCGAGTGCTGCCACTACTGAAGGCTGAGCTTCTAGAGCCTGTGCTCCGCAACAAGAGAAGTCACCACAACGAGAAACCAGGCATACCACAACTGCAGACAACCCCCTCACAGCAACAAAGACCCAGTGAAACCAAAAATAAATATTTTTTTTAAAGGACAAAAGCAAATATAATAAAATTAGCTAATGGAACACATGAAAAAGATTAAATAGTTAAATAAAAATGATTTAAAA
This sequence comes from Budorcas taxicolor, assembly GCF_023091745.1. Classification (NCBI taxonomy): domain Eukaryota; kingdom Metazoa; phylum Chordata; class Mammalia; order Artiodactyla; family Bovidae; genus Budorcas; species Budorcas taxicolor. The sequence continues at coordinate 105,273,412 of NC_068911.1, forward strand.
TGCACAAATCTTGCTAAAAGCATATTCTAACCAAAGGATAAAAGGAGAGATACAGGCTGTGATAGGGATGTCAACACACAGGTGAGCTGTCCAGCCTCTGGTCAACCGCACTTCCCATCACCACCGTGAAGCATGCTGAGCTCAGCCATCCAAAGTACTTGCCATTCTCCAAATCTACCATGTTTTCCTTAAAGGACACTGATGGAAGGAGGTGAGGATTACATGTCATAGTCCACAGAAAACCTCATAGAAATTCTCTTTAGACATCTGTCACTCTCCTCAAAGCTTCCCACTCATAGCAGCCCCCAAAAACCTCTCTTCTCATCACCCTTTCTGTATTATTCACTTTCCTGTACACCAGCTTTCTTTGCTCCAGCACCTTTGCTTCTGAGTCTCCTTGCCACCCTCACCCCCTGAGGAATGGCTGCCCATCTTTAGCCTCCAAGTGTTCATCTTGCTAGAAAGTTCCTCCTAGATCTGAATGAATGGCAAAATGTGTATTACAAGTACACATAGGCCAAGCTTCACCCAAGGCTGGGTTTTTGGGAGGACAAGGATCATAGCCCTTCCTGAAGTGCTCTGGGGCTTAGCCATAGGCCTGACAAATTCTCAGTGCTCAGTTACCCTCTGTTAAAGTAAATAAATGAAAGGAATACTCAGTTATCTCTAAGCTCAGATGGACAGGGCTCAATTACTCAACAAAAATGAATGCTACAATGGAGAGTCTTGGCCCAGTGCAACTTCTCATGGCTTGTCTCTCACTAGAGTTCTCTGGAGCTCTTGTCTTTCATGTGGGCATCATCAACTCCTCCCAAAAGGCACATGAGGTAACAGCAGAGACGTCCCCACACGATGCACAGCAGCAATGCAGGCAGGGAAATGGCAACACTGCTGCACGACCTCAAGGAGAGATGGCTTCCAGGCTTTACGGAGGAGGGGAACTTGACCACAGGCTCAGAAGATGGCTAAGCTGCGTGGATGGAGGGAGAATAGAACAGGATCTTTGGAAAGAGATCAGGATATGCGTTACCGTGATGGTGGTGATTTAGTCACTCAGTCATGTCCAACTCTTTGCCATCTCATGGACTGTAAGCCGCCAGGCTCCTCTGTTCCTGGGACTCTCCAGGAAAGAGTTCTGGAGTGGGTTGCCATTTCCTTCTCCGAGGGATCTTCCCGACCCAGGGATTGAATCTTGTCTTCTGCATCTTCTGCATCAGCACACGGATGCTTTACCACTGAGCCACTAGGGAAGCCCATGAGCTAGCATACACAGAGACAACTTCAACCCTCTGCCACAATGGCTGCCTCCCCATACCTCCCAAGTCCTCAGCAGGAAGCCAGCCACTGGGTCCTAGAGACAGCATTTTGTCCCGTGCGGAGTAAGTTTCCCAAACTCAACAGTGGGAACTTTGCAGGAGATGCCATAAGGCAAGACCACCCAGATCTTATCTTTCTTTAGGATGCAGAGACCAGCTACTAGGCTTTCAGCACATCGTCCAGCACCGGGCTATCACCAACAGCCCTGCATTTGCATTTGGACAGCCCTAAGTGTGAAAAGTCAGCATGCTCTGTTCGCTGGAAAACACAGCAATTTCAGTTGCCTCCTCCACAAGGCACTCCTTGTGAAGTTTAAATAGACAGCAACAGTTCACAGAATTAGACTCCTTAGCAGGAATCTACCTAACCTCTTGTACAAGCTGCTTTTCAGTTCTCATAGCCATTTGGATTATGTAAATCATTACACATACTTATTTCTACCAGGATGATTGCTGGCTTTTTATTTTTTCAGTTCCAGAGAGATCAGCAAGCTTTTTTGTCCAGACTTTCAAAAGCCTTGGTGGGGGGAGCTTCACCAGCTATTCAGCCTTCTGGAAGGCTGAATTCTTCTGGAAGAAGATGCAAGCCTGAAATTCCATCTATTCCAAGAGAGATGCCAATACCACAGATGTCAGACAACAATGGGAGTTTAGAACAGCCTTGCTCTGACTGAATGCTTGTGTCCCCTCAAATTCATATGTTAAATCCTAACCCACAATGTGATGGTATTAGAAGGTGGGGCCTTTGGGAGGTGATTAGGTCATGAGGGCAGAGACTTCATAAACGGGATTAGTGACCTTATAAAAGAGACCGCAGAGAGTTCTCATCTCCCTTCTGCCGTATGAGAACACCAAGAGAGGACAACTGTCTGTAAACCAGAAGGCAGTCCTCACTAGACACCAAACCTGCCAGCACTTTAACTGTTGGACTTCCCACCCATCATGTGAAAGTGAAAGTGTTGGTTGCTGCAGTCCTGTCTGATTATTTATGACCCCATGAACTGTAGCCCACCAGACTCCTGTGTCCATTCTCCAGGCAAGAATACTGGAGTGGGTAGCCATTCTCTTCTCCAGGGGATCTTCCTGATCCAGGGATCAAACCAGGATTTCCCACACTGCTGGCAGACTCTTCACTGTCTGAGCCACCAGGGAAGCCCTTCACTTTCACACCCGTACATCATAAGTATGGGATATAAATCTGGGCTGTTTACATGCCACCCAATCAATGGCATTCTGTGACAGCAGCCCAGACTAAGACAAGCCTCCAGTGAAGAATTAATAAGAAGTGGTTAGGAGCTACTTTCCTAACTCCTGAGTCCTTTACCTGGGGGTCTTAATTTACTTTCAGAAGATAAAATTTAAACAGAGTGGAGGAAGGGGGAGTTTGTAAAGTGATTGCCTTGAAGAGAATTATTAAGATGCTGTGAGTCCCTCCCCACACTGCCATGTAAGGGGAAGGATGTGTTTTCTGTCACCTTAAACCTGGGTGGGGGCTGCCACTGGGCCACTGAAAATGTGTGGGGATCATCCTCACACTTAGGGGACACTGTGCACTGTAGAGAAGTCTGGGTGGCACACAGCAGAAGAAGAGGGCATACAGCTGGGATGGGCCTACATCTTCCAGCTTTTACAGAAACGAGATGCAGACCATGGGGAAAAGCCAGTCCGGGTCCACTTTAAAACCTGCAGAAAGGTCTTCCCGGGAGGGCGTGAGGCCTCCAATAGTAAGACAGTGTGTGAAGAACATCAGAGAACCAGGAGGAGAGCAGCGTGGAGTGGGGGGAACTGCGTAGTCTACATCTAGGGAGCAGCAGGGGCTTCTGAGGCAGAGGCATTCCCAAGCAGCCCACCAGAGCATCAGAGAAAGAGTCAGCTAAAAATCTGCCAGGCTGGGAGTGCAGAGAAAATGGCAGGTTAAGGAAGCACTCTCTTGTCCTTCCATCCCCGCCGCCCCCACCCCCAACTCTTCCAACCAGAGGTCAGAACAGCAGTTATGGGGATACAGCAGAGCTATAAATTACAGTGAAAAAAGAAAAAAACAGTTAATTCTGACTAGATATCCAAAAAAAAAAAAAAGGTTTCACAAAGATGGTGGAGCTTGAACTGAGGTTTAAAGGATAAAAAAAATATTTTAAGAGACAGACGAAGCAGGGAAAAAGATTTTCAAGGTGAAGGAATGATACAAGGTGAAGGAATCATACAAGGCAAGGCACAGAGATGTGAAAGGGTGCACATGCTCTAGCTGACGAGAGCAGAGTCTGATGGAAGATGGTGCAGGGCCAACTAGAAGAATGATGGAACTGGCAAGCTTAGGAATCCAGACTCTAGCCAGTGGGGAGCCACTGGTAAGACTGATAAGGAGGTAGAAGGATCAGCAAACTTGTTGTTGCGGAAGAAAAGACTGGTTGTAGAGGCAGAATTTCAGAAGCAAGATGTTTGAGGTGGGAAATGGAAAAACCAGTTGTGAAACTACCATAACCACACAGGCAAGTTATATATGTATTTTTTTTCTTTACTTATTCATCTGTCAATACACAAACATATGTGCTTTCCATGTGTGGCTATTGTAACTAATGCAATGGACACGGGAAAGCAGATATCTCTTAAAGATACTCATTTCATTCCCTTTGAATAAATGCTCACAAGTGGGATTGCTACATCATGTGGTAGTTTCAATTTTAGTTTTTTGAGGACCCTCCATACTATTTTCCACAGTGACTGTGCCAGTTTATATTCCCGCTAATAGCACCCCAGGCTTCCCTTTTCTCAGAAACACTTGCCAGGATTTGTTATCTCTTATCTTTTTGATAATAGCCATTCTAACAGGTGTGAGGTGATTTCTCACTGTGGTTTTGATTTGCATATCCCTGATAATTAGTGATGTTGAGTACCTTTTCATGTGGCTGTCGGCCAATTGTTTGTCTCCTCTGCAAAAGTTCAGGTGCTTGGCCCACTTTTTACTAGGTTATTTGATTTTTTGCTACTGAGTTGTAAGAGTTTCTATATATTGACTCCTTATAAGACATAAATATTCCTCAAGTTACGGTGGAGTTAAATCTTAATAAACTCATCATAAATTCAAAATATCATAAGTCTAAAATGCATTTAAAATACCTAACCTACTGTACTCATTGGAAAAGACTCTGATGCTGGGAAAGATTAAGGGCAAGAGGAGAAGGGGGCGACACAGGATGGCATCACCAACTCAATGGACATGAATTAGAGCAAACTCTGGGAGACAGTGAAGGACAGGGAAGGCTGGTGCGCTGCAGTCCAGGGGGTCACAAAGAGTCAGACATGACTTAGCAACTGAACTATGATCAAACATCATAGCTTAGCTTGACCTACATTAAAGACACTCAGAACACTTATACTAACCAACAGTTGGGCAAATCATCTAACGCAAAGCCTAATTTATAATGGTGTTGAATATCTCATATAATTTATTGAATAATGTTTTGAAGGTATATGGCTACAAAACGGTTGTAAGTATATCAGTTGTTTACCCTTGTGATTACATGCCTAAGAGCTGTGGCTTGCTGCCACAGCCCAGTCTCAGGACACAGTATAATAGTGCATACTGCTAGTCCAACAGAAGAGCAAAGTTCAAAGTGTAGTTTTTATTGAATGTGTATCACTTTTGTATCAACGTAAAGAAAAAGAAAAATTCATTAAGTTGAACCATTGTAAGTTGGGGACCATCTGTATATGGTTGACAAATATTTTCTCCCATTCTATAGGTTGCCTTCTCATTTTTTTCATTTCTTTTGCTATACAGAAGCTTTTTGGTTGCACTTATCTCATTACTGGTGTCTGCTTCTGTTGCTGGTGATTTTGGTGTCATATCCAAAATATCATTGCTAAGAACAATGTTAAGGGGCTTTTTTCCTATGTTTTCCTCTAGGAGTTATACAGTTTCAAGTTTTACATTCAAGCCCTTAATTCATTTGGAGTTAATTTTTATGAGTAACAGAAGATAAGGGCCAAATATCATCCCTTTACACATGAATATTCATTCTCAATGAGTATTCTTGGCTCCCTTGACATAGATTAGTTGACAGTATTTGGGTAGGTTTATTTCTGGGTACTTGATTCTTTTCCTTTGGTCTTTGCATCTGTTTTTATGCCAGGATCATACCATTTGGTTACTACCGCCATGTTACTTATAGCTTGAAATCAGCAAGTATGATGCCTCTAGTTTGGTTCCTAAGACTGCCTTAGTAGGAGTCATTTGTGAATCCATAAAAATTTTGGAACTTTTTTCTGTATCTGTGGAAAATGTCACTGAAAATGTTAGAGATCACATTGAATCCATAGATACTGTTGAGTAGTGTGAACAATTTAACTCTTTCAATCCATAAACATAGGATGCCTTTCATTCATATGTTTCTTCATCAATTTTTTTCATCCATGTCTTACAGTTTTGAGCATATGCATTTTTCACCTCTTTAGTTAATTCATTCCTAAGTATTGTATGGTTTTTTATGCTATTCTAAATGGGATTTTTTATTTCTTTTTCAGATGTTTCATTGCTAACATATAGAAATGCAACTGACTTTTGTCTATTGATTTTGTATGCTAAAACTTTACAGAATTTGTTGACTACTTCAAATATGTTTTGTGTGTGTGTGTGTGGAATTTTTAAGATTTTCAATATAGGAGATCATGTCATCAGCAAACAGAGACAATGTTATTTATTTATTTCTAACTTGGATTTATTTTACTTCTTATTCTTTGCCTCATCGTTTCAGCTAGGACTTCTAGTACTCTGTTGAAAAAGAGTGGTGAGAATGGGCACTCTAATGTTATTGAGGAATAACTCACCAGTAAGTATAAAGCTAGCTGTGGTTTTGCTATGACTGGTCTTTACTATGTTGACATACATGCCTTCTATATCCAACTTGTTGAGAGATTTTTACCATAAAATAATGCTGAATTTTGTCAAATGCCTTTTCTATATCTATTAAGACAATCATATAATTTTTATCCTTCATTTTGTTAATATGAAATATCAGGTCTTTTGATTTGCATATGTTAAACCATCCTGACATCCTAGGAATAAATCCATTTTGATACTGGTGCATGATCCTTTTAATGTGCTGTTAAAATTGATTTGCTAGTATTTTGTTGAGGTTTTGATGCCCTTGTCTAACTTTGGCATAAGATATGCTGGCCTCATAAGATGAGAATGGAAACTTTCCCTTCTCTTCAATTTTTTATAAGACTTTGAGAAGGATTGGCTTTAATGCTTCTTTAAATGTTTGGTAGAATTCACTGGTGAAATCATCTAGTCCTGAGCTTTTAATTTTACTCATTATTGGTCTGTTCAAATTTTCTGTTTTTTCATGATTCACTCTTGCTTCAGTTCAGTTCAGTCACTCAGTCATGTCGGACTCTGCGACCCCATGAATCGCAGCACGCCAGGCCTCCCTGTTCATCACCAACTCCCGGAGTTCACTCAAACTCATGTCCATCGAGTCAGTGATGCCATCCAGCCATCTCATCCTCTGTTGTCCTCTTATCCTCCTGCCCTCAATCCCTCCCAGCATCAAAGTCTTTTCCAGTGAGTCAACTCTTCACGAGGTGGCCAGAGTATTGGGGTTTCAGCTTTAGCATCAGTCCTTCCAACACCCAGGACTGAACTCCTTTAGGATGGACTGGCTGAACCTCCTTGCAGTCCAAGGGACTCTCAAGAGTCTCCTCCAACACCACAGTTCAAAAGCATCAATTCTTCAGCACTCAGCTTTCTTCACAGTCCAACTTGCACATCCATATATGACCACTGGAAAAACCATAGCCTTGACTAGACGGACCTTTGTTGGCAAAGTAATGTCTCTGCTTTTGAATATGCTATCTAGGTTGGTCATAACTTTCCTTCCAAGGAGTAAGCATCTTTTAATTTCACTCTTGGTAAGTTATATATTTCTAGAAATGTAACCATCCCTTCTAGTATGCCCAGTTTATTGCAGTAGTCTCTTACAAGCTTTTCTAGTTCTGTGTAATGTTTCATCATTCATTTACAATTTTGAGTTCTCTTTCATTTTTTTCTTTAGAAGTATGGGTAAAAGTAAGTTGTGTTTATCTTTCAGTTTTATTGACCTTCTTTATTACTTCTCTATTTCATTTAATTCTGCTCTAATCTTAATTATTGCCATTCTTCTGCTAAACTTGGGCTTAGTTTCTTCAATTTTTTTCCTGGTTTTTTGAGGTGTAAAGTTAGGTTGCTTATTTGAGATCTTTCTTTTTTCTTAAGGCAGGCATTTATCACCATAAACTTCCCTCTCGGCGCTCCTTTTGCTGAAGCACACAAGTTTTGGAATGTTGTATTTCCATTTTCATTTGTTTCAAGATATTTTTTATTTCTATTTTTAATTAATCTTTGAACTACTGTTTGCTCGGGAGCATATTTTATCTCCATACATTTGTGAATTTTCCAGTTTTCCTCCTGTTACTGATTTATGATTTCAATAGAAATCATTTGGTCAGAAAGGACACTTGGTATGGTTTCAACCATTTTTTAAATTGCTAAAATTTGTCTTGTAACCTAACATATAATCTCTCCTAGAGAATGTTACCTGTGTGTCTGAAAAGAATGTGTATTCTGCTGCTATTGGATAGAATGCATATGTTAGGTCCATTTAATCAATAGTGTAGTTCATGTCCAGTGTTTCCTTATTGATTTTCTGTCTGGTTGATCTATCCATTGTTGAACGTGGGATATCGTATTCCTCTATTATGATTGGATTTCTGTCTCTTACCCACTTCAAATGTACAGTATTTGTTTAATATATTTAGGTGTTCCTATATTGGTTCATAAAGATTTATAAATGTTATATGCTCTTGATGAACTGATCCCTTTTTCTTTACTGCATAATTATATAAAGAATCCCTTTTTCATCCCTTGATGAACTGATCCCTTTTTCTTTACTGCATAATTATATGAAGAATTTCCTTTACTGAATAATTATATAAAGAATTTCCTGTTACAGTTATGATCTAAAGCCTATTTTGCCTGATATAAGTATAGCCACCCTTGCTCCTTTTTGGTTTCTATTTGCATGGAATATCTTTCCATCCCTTAACTTTCAGCCTGTGTGTGTCCTTGAAGCTAAAGTGAGTGTCTTATAGGCAGCATATAGTTGAATCTTGATTTTTATCCATTCAGCCACTCTATTCATTTGTATTAGAGAATTTAATCCATTTACACTTAAAGGAATTATTCATACCCAAGTACTTACTGTTGCCATCGTGTTAATTGTGTTCTGGCTGTTTTGTAGCTACATTCTTCCTCTCCTGCTGTCTTCCTTTATGAATTGATGGTTATCCATAGTGGTATACTTGGGATTCTCTTGTCTTTGTGTGACTCTACTATGGGTTTTTCTGTGGTTACCCTGAGGCTTATTTGAAACATTTTATAGATATTACATTTTATTTTAAGGTGATAACAAATTCAATTATAATTTTAAAAACTCTACCCTTTTACTGGTCTTCCCTCATAGCTCAGTTGGTAAAGAATCCACCTGCAACGCAGGAGACCTGGGTTGGGAAAATCCCCTGGAGAAGGGATAGGCTACCCACTCCAGTATTCTTGGGCTTCCCTTGTGGTTCAGCTGGTGAAGAATCTGCCTGCAATGTGGGAGACCTGTGTTCAATCTCTGGGTTGGGAAGATCCCCTGGAGAAGGGAAAGGCTACCCACTCCAGTGTTCTGGCCTGGAGAATCCCATGGACTGTATAGTCCATGGGATTCCCAAAGAGTTGGACACGACTGAGTGACTTTCACTTTCACTTCACCCTTTTATTAACCCCAAACACATTTTGTTTTTGTTATCATAATTTATATCTTTATATATTGTATATTGATGAACAATTTCATAGTTTTGGTTATTTTTAATAGTTTTGTCCTTTAACCTCATAAAGGGTTAAGTGGTAACACACCACCTTACAGTATTAGAGTATTTTAAATCTGACTGTATATCTATCTTCACCATTATGTTGTATATTTTAGTAAGTATATATGTTATTAATTAGCATATTTTTGTTTCAGTTTGAAAAACTCTTTTCAGCATTTCTTGTGAGGCAGATCTAATGGTGACGTACTCCCTCAGTTTTTGTCTTTTTGGCAACGTCTCTATCTTGCTTTCATTTCTGAAGAACAACTTTGCTGGATAAAGTATTTCAGGTAGCAGTTTTCTTCTTTCAGTAGTGTGAAGATATCATCCCACTCTCTCCCAGCCTGCAAGGTTTCTGCTGAGAAATTCACTGGTATCTTTATGGGGTTTCCTTTTTATGAGAAAAAACTTATTCTCTTGCTGATTTTAAAATTCCTTGTCTTTGATTTTAGACAGTTTTATTATAATATGTCTTCAAGAAAATCATTTTGGATTGAAATTCTGGGGTAATCAATTAGCTTTATGAATTTGGATGCCCATATCTCTTCCCACGTTTGCTATGTCCTCAGTCATTATTTCTTTAAACAAGTTTTTTGCCCCTTTATCACTCTCTTCTTTAGGACTCCAATTATGCTTAGATTGTTTTACTTAATGGCATCTCATAAATTCTGTAGGCTTCTTTTTTTCACTCTTTTTTTTCTTTAACTCCTTTGACTGGATAATTTCAAATGCTCTGACTTCAAGTTTCCTCTGCTTGGTTGAATCTTATGTTAAAATTTCTACTGAATTTTTCAATAGATAGTTCAATTCTATTAAACCACCAATGTATTCTTCAGTTCCAAATTTGTTTGGTTCTCTTTTGGTCTGCTCTTTGTTGAACTTCTCATTTTGTCCTTGCATTGTTTTCCTGATTTCATTCAACTGTTTATGTGTATTCTCAGAGAGCATCTATGGAACAATTATTTTGATAACTTCATTGGGCAAATCCTGGATCTCCATTCTTTGAGGCCAGTTACTAGAGGTTTATTATATTCCTTTGGTGGAGATGTGTGTGCTGATTCTTTATAGCTTTGTGTAAGTGTCTGCACATCTGAAGTTGTCCAAAAATTCCAGCCTTTCTGGACTGACTTCAGTAAGGAGAGCACTTCATCTGAAGATGGGGACACACTGGAGTATGCTGTGATTCTAGGTCAAGTGGTGCAGTGTCAAGGCATAGGGCATGTACCATCTCTAGGTACAGAAGGGCATGATGTCTCATTGGCTCAGCCACTGGGGTCCACAGCATGTACAATTGTGTGGTGTCTGGTGAGTTCTGTGGGCATCCATCGCATCTGCAAGGGCTCTTGAGGGTCCTTGGCAGTACCTCCAGGTCCAGCAGCTAGGGACCTGGGTAGGCAGCAGTAGTGGCCAGAGAGCATAGTATGTACACACTCAGCAGCAGGACCCAGCTGCAGGTTCCAGTGTAGTGACAGAAGCTGATGTACACACACACACATATACACAGTGGCAAAGGCCTCGACCAGCAAGGGTCAGGGCCAACTCTGGGTTAGCACTAGCTGCTGTAGGGGCCCTGATTGTGTGTGTACTCCTGTGGGTTCAGGGTCTCACCACATTTGCACACATAGCAGTGGAGGCCAATGACAAGAGTCAGGCCAGAGGTGTGCAAGTGCATATCTGGAGAAGCTAGCACTGAGCATGCGCTCAGCAGTGATGGCAGCCATGGGAATCTAGCCTGCTGTCTTACACTTGTACAACACAGAGGCTGGGGCTGTTGCCAGTGCAGGTTCCAGGAACCAGAGGGGCAGGGTACCAAACTTAGGCTAGTGAATGCCACACCCATAGAGTGAAAGCCAGTGACATCTCCAGGGGCCCTGTTGGCTTCTCCAGTGGCAAAAGCCATCGGTGTCCTCTGCAGAGTAGGTCACTGGGAACCCCAGCCACTCCTGCTCTGTGGCTGATATTGGTCATCTCTGCTCTTCTTCCTTGCCCCCAGCCATCTGTACACATCTCGGCTTTGCCAATTTTGGGGTGCAGTGAAATAAAAGTGGGTTCTTTGTTTAGTGTTCTGAAATCTGGACGCTGGTCCCCCTCTCCCCGCAAGGGGAACTCTTTCTCAATGGGGAGCAGGGTCGGCCTGTGGGATGGGATGACGCAGCAAAGCGAAGCTATTGTTCCTTCACTTTTGTGTAGTTATTCTGTTGCTTTTTTTGCGGGGGGGGGGGGGGGGGGGGGGAGGGGCTTGTTTGTTCATTGCTTTACTGCATTACTGAAGCTTCTGAAGCATGCTGCAGAGCCCTCCCAAGCTGTTTTTGTTCCTGTATTGCTAACTATTGATCTTTCGGGAGGGATATTGGCTGGGGTCTTCCACACTGCCATCTTGGTGCCTCACCTCCCTAACACAGGATTTTGAAGGAAAGGATTCTATATTATCCCAGGCCCTATTACCCAATGGGTATTCAGTAAATGAACAAATACAGAAACAAGGGAATCAATCAGTGGACATAAAAGTTCCTACCAAGATTTTTTTAAGGCAATAAGACTGAAGAGCAAAGAAATCACAAAGAAAACCTTTTCTCCCTAATCAGGCCTCTAGTCAGCCCAACTGTTTACCCTATTTATTTAAATCCTTCCTTCTTCAACTGGCTGCTCTGGCAAAAAACTGACACAGACTTTGCACCCTTCTTATTGCTTCACTAACTCTCCCTGGGACCTGGTGGCCTCCAGAGCTCTTTACTAATAAATTGCTCCAAGAGTACCCATGGGAGAAGTCCCTGTTGTCAGACCAGCAGATGGTTGGGTTTCTGGTTTGATAGATGAATCCAGACCATACGCTACTGCTCAAGACAGGCATCTGTTGCATCAAAGCCCCTGGAGGACCCTGAGTCCTCCTGTGTGCCTGACCAACAATCTCAGCACCTTTATCTTATTTCAAAAGCCAAACTGAACCTTCCAAAGCAAAGCAAAGCATTCCAGATTGGGTGGATTTATGCTTGTCAGCAGGAGGAGATCCAGGAGCTCATTATGACATAGAAGGTGGTTTGTTCAGTAAAACCACAAAAGCATAAATGAAAAGAGAAACCAATGAGCCACACACCAACAAAATATATAAAACAGCAGGAACCGCACACACTCAAGTCCCATTAGGAAAACAGGAGATTAAAGGGAGAAAACAAACAGTTTTAATGTTTTCATGTGGAATGGTTACAGCTTTTCCCAAGTCATCATTTATGAAAATAAATTTACTTATTTCCAACAAGTATGCTAAATATATGTGTTGGGGTAGGGTGGGGGTGTTGGGCCTCTTTCTCAGTTGTCTAGACTATTGTATTAATGAAGTCAAGAGCAGTGGTTAAACCACTCAGGTGGCCTGCTTAGTTTCACAGAGGACAACTCCATGCACCACCTCAGATCTCTGCTGCCTCAGGTCAGCCTTCCCTCCAAGCCAGCACTGACCACAGGCATTATGGGTAGACAAGCAACCCTTCTTCAATTTGGTAAAGCATCAAAATCTTTATGCTTTAAATTGGTGAGTCATAATGTATCAATGTCACTTTTTTTTATTTCTGCCATACTATGGGCTGAATTGTGTCCTTCCTAGAATCCATATGTTGAAGCCCTAATATTCAGTACCTCAGAATGTGACTGCATTTAGAGATAGAGTCTTTTGGTTGGGGGGGGGGGGGGGGGGGCATGCCAAATGGCTTTTGACATCTTACTTCCCCAACCAGTGAACCTGGGCCCCTTTTAATGGAAGCACAGTGTCCTAACCATTGATTGGGTCTTTACAGAGCTAATTAAAAGTGAGGAAGGCCTTAAACCAGGCTTCCCTGGTGGCTCAGTGGTAAAGAATCTGCCTGCCAGTGCAGGAGACCCAGGTTCGATCCCTGGGTTGGGAAGAACCCCTGGAAAAGGAAACAGAAACCCACTCCAGTATTCTTGCCTAGAAAATCCCATGGACAGCGGAACCTGGCAGGCTACAGTCCATGGGGTTACAAAGAATCAGACATGACTAAGCTACTAACCAACAACAGCAAGGTCCTAATTCAACACAATTAGTTTCCTTCTAGGAAGAGGGAATCTGGACACAGACACAGAGGAAAGATAACATGAAGACATAGGAGAAGATGGCCCTCAGCAAGCCAAGGAGAGAAGCCGTGGAAGGAACCAAACCTGTCGGCAATCTCAACCTCCAGAACTTGGAGAAAAGAAGTTTTTTATTTCCTAAGCCACCCAGTATGCAGTACTTTCTTTCTGTAGCCCTAGAAAACTAGTACATGTCACATTTCCTCTAATTAACTTTGTGATACCAATAGAATGCATGTTCCAAGGACGCAGGAATTTTTCAAAGTCTAGATCACTGCTGTATTCCTAGCATCTAAAATGATGCCTAGTACAGAGATGGCACTCAGTAAATAATTGCTTGGGGAAAAAAATAATGAAGACATATATAACATACGTCTAAAATACCATTTCTGAACTATTTCCCCTCCTTCTTATTCTAGTTAAATCCTGGTTATATTGTTTTAAAATGATTCAGAGAATTCAAACCACCAATAACTGTAACACACCATATTCACTTTTGCACAGCAGATATACAGTCTAATGGAATGTGCATGTGTTTTATGAACCTGCTTTCTCTCGTATCCACACTGCTGGTGATGGATTCTGTGCTATCAGACTCAGCAGAAGCCATCCTCTTTGTTCAGTTTTCCCATCGCAAATCCAGGACCCAGGAAGACCTGTCTCAAACTCCCCCAAAATGCCAACCCATACATCAGTCATAGGAGCTTTTACCAATGGCCACCTCCATCACCACCTCAAATGTAGAGCATCTTCCCCCTTCAACTTAGCAAGTGTTCACTTAGCACCTACTCAGTGTTTAGCAATATACATAGAAAAAGGAAGTGGAAGAAATGGATGTAGAAGGCCATGAGCCCAGTTTTCAAGTCTAGTGATATAGCAGGAACCCAAGGCTGAGATGCAAGAAGGAATCAAGGAAGCATATGGCCTGAAGTCAGGAGGGAACATGTGTTAGATTTAAAAAATGTGCTGCCCATGGCCAAGTCCTCTCCTCTCTGCAGCCTCAGCTCTTCCATCTGCAAAACTGGGAGGGCAAGCAAGGCCTTCTGGAAAGTCTCTTCCAGTCTACGGGACTGTGGATATGTGACCATTCAGACAGGCTGCCTTGACTGGTTGCAAAGACGGCAAGTTACCTCCACGAAGTATGCAGGTGAAGAAAGTTACTCTTGGGTGCATAGGGGCTGGACATGAATGAGAAATCCCAGGAACAAGCAGCATTGGGGCTGGTCTCTTGGTCTCTGCCTCCTTCCTTCCCTCCCTCCATTGCTCTCTGCTTCTGTAATCCACACAGTTCTCTTCTGTCAACATATTATATATTTTCTGCTCCCTCATAATCTCATTTTACATGTGGCTTTGGCCATGACTGTCCTAACTTCTGCCTCAGATCACTGGTAAATCTTCCCCGTATTTAGTAGTTGCTGAAAAAGAACATCTGATGTGCTCGATAATCTTTTTACATCAGACTATCACCATAATCCACCCCTGGGCCACTGATGATTTAGGTTGCTGGACCCAAACCACCAGCAATGGTCATCTGACTGTTCTGGTAATAAACACACACGCTTTCATCACTGAATTAGAAATCTGAATCCCCACCACGTGCCACACTCTGGGCTAGATAGAATATTATGCTGACTAAAGACAAGCCCAGTGATCCAGCACCTAACACGGTGCCTGAACAGCCAGGAACTCCTGATCAACAGTCACTGAATGACCATATGAGCATCTCTGCCTCTATGGTTCTTCTCTCGCCCACAGGGGTGTGTAGGGCTGTCCCTGAAGAGACTGAGAACCCAGAGTCACACTGAGGAAAGGGACAAGTAACCAGGCAGGGTGAGTAACTAGGGCTGAGGCTCAGGGCACCCTGGGACTAAGCCTGGCAGCTGAGGCAGCAGAGACGTGATGGCTGGGCAGCTTCCCTTGGAAGGGGGGATGGGTGAGTAAGGATGTGGAGGCCAAAGGTCATAATAAAGGCAGAGTCCACAAATGCTAAACACAGTACATTATCTGGAATGCAGGCTGGGTTGCCCCATAATTGATAGCACTTTATCTTCTACACCGTCCTTCTCTGCATCCATAATTAGACTTATCAGGAGCTATGTGGGTCCTTACCCTCTGAATCAAACCTTCTGGAGATGGGGAAAGAAATACCAGTCAGTCTCCCAACCATAAGGCTATCCCTGGATGGGCCAGGCCTCTATACACACTGAGGACCAGGATCAGACATTAAGACCCCTTGATGACAAGTGACTCCTGAGCCACTTGTGTGACATTGAAAAAACTCACTTCATCTTCTGGACTTTGATTTCTCACTGGTAATATGAGGATAAGATCTTTCTTACATCCATTTTTGAATTCTAATGAACAACAGAGAAGAAAACAGATTTTTTAAATGGCTTGTGAAAGCACAAAGTCCTAAGCATGTTTAAATTTGACAAAATTAACAACTTTAATTATAATGAATCAGAAAACAGTCTGTATTTAGGTATAGGGGGGAAAAAAGAAGGAAATACACCAAAATGGCCAGTTATCACTGCTAGATAATGGCAGTTATTTCCAGATGGTAAGATGTGAGTGATTTTCATTTCTTCATACTTTTATCCTATATTTTTCAAATTGTCTAAAATAAAAGTATGATAAGGTGAAAAATCTTTAAAAAATGTGTGGGTCAGTGAGATTCCACTTTCTTCCCTGGCTATGCTAGCTGCCTTCTGAACATTTTATTGTTCTGTTCCTAAGTGTTTCACTTAGAGGCTGGGCAAAGAAAATATAAGAAGGTCAGCTTCAAACCAGTCAATTTCTGCAGCATGTTCTCGCCCCTTTGAAAGGATTGACTGGAAAGAGAAGGCTGAAACCTCGCAGCCAGCCGAAATAAGGCTTAGACGGCAGGCTTGCATTTCAACTACTCAGGCTGTCCTCGCATCCTGCTACTAAGATTTCACTCTGCCACACTGTTTCATCTCATTTGGGGACTCCACATGACGTTCTCACGAAAACTACTTAAAAGAAAAAAATGTCCTCAGATCCTCAAGTAAAGGGGGATGATGTGTAAGTTTGGAGCTTCTGAGATTTATAAAGAGATACTATATAACAGGACCCAACCCACCAGCAATGGTCATCTGACTGTTCTGGTAACAAACACACACGCTTTCATCACCGAATTAGAAACCTGAGTCCCCATCATGTGCCAGACTCTGTGCTAAACAAAATATTATGCTCACAAAAGACAAGCTCAGTGATCCAGCACCCAACACAGTGCCTGGACAGCCAGGAACTCCTGACCAACAGTCACTGAATATGAGCATCTCTGCCTCTATGGCTGTTCTCTCGCCCACAGGGGTGTGTAGGGCTGTCCCTGAAGAGACTGAGGACCCAGAGTCACACTGAGGAAAGAGATGAGTAACCAGGCAGGGTGAGTAACTGTATGCCCTGTTTACAATCTCTGCTGCTGCCGCTGCTGCTGAGTCGCTTCAGTCGTGGCCGACTCTGTGCAACCCCATAGACGGCAGCCCACCAGGCTCCCCCATCCCTGGGATTCTCCAGGCAAGAACCCTGGAGTGGGTTGCCATTTCCTTCTCCAATGGATAAAAGTGAAAAGTGAAAGGGAAGTCGCTCAGTCATGTCTGACTCTTCGCCACCCCATGGACTGCAGCCTACCAGGCTCCTCCGCCCATGAGATTTTCCAGGCAAGAGTACTGGAGTGGGGTGCCATTACAATGTCTATCACCCTCAAAATGGGGGGGAAGGGATATTATTTAGCCCTTTGGAACGGAATTAAAATCAAAGATAAAGGAGAAAAAGAAATGTTTCAATTCATGTCAACGTATGGCAAAAACCAATACAATATTGTACAGTAGCCTCCAATTAAAACAAATAAATTAATTTTTTTTGAAAAAAGAAATGTCTCAAAAGCTAAACTTCAGCATCAAAGACAGACAGGATAGTATATGTTATTAATAAATTATGTTTATATTTTGTTTTCAAATTTTCAATGTATTCTGAGGCATTTAAGGATTAAATAAGTCAGGTGTTTGCTTTCAAGTAATCTGGGGGCAATGAAAAATTGGGGGTGATCTATGACAGAAGAGCTACAAAATCAGCAAGACTGGCCATTTACTGAAAATTGTAGAAGCTGGGTGATGGGGACACCAGTGGGTCCCAGACTTGTCCTTAGCAGCCAGGGAGCTTCAAAAATACTGATGGCTATTTTAACTCCCAGAGACTATGAGTTAAATGGCCTGGGAGGATCCCTCGGTATTGGAATTTTTAAAAGATCCCTAAATGATTCTAATATGCAGGAACCATTGGGTTTACTATTCTCTATACTTCTGAGTATATCTGATTATTTGCAGAGCAAAAACGGTTGTTTGTTTTTTGTAATGCAATGGAAATGAAAGATAGTTAAGCATATGAGTGGGGGGAGGCACCCTGCCCCTCCTTGTTTGAGGACGGAGGACTCCTGGTGCAGCTCTGAGTCTTTAATCCCAGCCCCCCTCCACCTGCAGCCGGCTCCCCACCTCTTCATTCCCAAAGCTGGGCGGGAACCTGAGGAACATGTGCAACCACAGCAGCCCATGAGCTCTACCCTCAAGCCCCGAAAAGGAAGAAACCTGAGTGTGGGAGTCTGGACCTCCCAACGCAGCCTCCTCTTCACCCCTCCCTTCCACTTAGCCACCCCCACACCGTTCTCCCTGGGCTCATTCTTTTGCGACAGTGAATTATCCACTTTTATCTCCTGCCAGGAAGGGAAGGTCAGGGCTTCCTAACAGCCCCATGATTGAGCTTAATCATCCCTGGATGGATGGATGCTTTTCACCCACTTATTTCTAGCAGGGCCTGCAAAGCCCTCTCCCCTGGCTTCCCAAAGACCCCCACGGACAGGCCCATCTGATGGGATAATGCTTTCTTTTAACCAGAAGATCTCAATAGTAGGTTTCATGTGCTCAGCTGTGCTCACGGTGGGGATGTGATTTTCTTTCATGAAAATGCTATTATTATAGAACTCCAGGCTCACCATCCTCCCTACAATAGTTCTCTATTATTTGTGAGGAAATGGTACTTTGGAGAGGGATTTGCATGTGGCTCTCTAAAACAAGCCAAGCATGGCTGACAGTCAAAGGCCTCCATACAACGGTAACTCCAGCCAGCTTCCAGTCACACTGAGGAAAGGGACAAGTAACCAGGATAGGTGAGTCAACTGTATGTCCCTTTTACCAACTCTATTACCCCCAAAATGGGGGGAAGGGATATTATTTACCTAATGCCTAGCTATGGCCAGAATGTGAGGGAATCCCCAAAATGAAACCGAAAACCCAGCAAATTGAATCCTGACTTTATACCTGTGGCTCCAAGAGTGTTCTTCTTCATTCTTCTTTAGTTAAGCCCTTCATAGATGTTGGTCATTGTTAGAGAGGCAGAGTGAGGCTGTCTGAGCCTCAAAAAGGCAAAGAAAATGGAAGGTATGAAGAACCCAGCATGTGCCGCTGTTCCAGACACTTTATAGTAGAGGTTGCACTCCCAACATCCATAGGGTCAGGGATGGAAAAGGAGCAAAGGAAGCAAGTTGGGCTGGGCATGCACTTGGGCATGGTGGGGACTATACTGCCTCAAGAGGGCAGCCATGACTTAAGTGTTAGACCATACTTTCCTGCAGAAATGTTGGCTTCACGTAACCAAATCTATTTGTTTCACAGAAGCTGCAAACCTAGAATCCCAAGGGAGATCTCTCCATTTTTAAATGGTGGTAAAGAATTTCATTTTCAGGAAAAAAAAAATTTATAATGTGGTGGCAAACACTACATTTTAAAATATGGGTATGTTTGGACTGGACAGCCCTGGATTGAAATCTGCTGTCTTGCTTGTATATCAATCTCTCTCCACTCCTTCCCCAAATATCCTTTAATCAGCTCCCTGGCTCCCAGAGCTCCCCAAACAAACTTCTGGTAGCAATGTATCTTCTACTGCACAGAAAGCTTTCATGGACATATTGGCATCCATACCTGCCAGGACGGGACCAGGGCTCATTGCCCGGGCACCCTCAGTACCCAGCTTGTGACTGGCATATAGGTCTTGAATGTATAAATGTTTGTTGCATGACAATGAATGAATCCACCTTTCATGTACTCCTCACCACCAACCCACCATGCTGGTGTTCTTATTCCCAGCACACAGATGAGAACACTGAGCCTTACCCAGACAAAGGACTTGTTCCAAACCCTCAATTCCCACCACGTCTCCCATATCCAAGCCTGTGCCCTTCAGGCAGCACCACTGCCTCCTCCATGGCATATTTCTCCTCACCTGCCAACATGCTGCGCCTACTGAAAGCCACAGTCTTGACTTAAGAGACAAACAGCACATTTTTTAAATCACATCAAAAGTCCTCCACTTTTCAGCTCAATGTGTCACCAAACCACTCACCAACTATTTACTGTTGTGGCCTGTGACCCTTTGCTGGGTCAAGGTCTGAAGTGGGTCGGCAAATCAGTATTTTTAAGATACGTATTAAATACCCAATGGCTGGTGCATGTTAACTGACCTGATCCTCCCCCATCAGGCAGGAGTTTTTGAACAGCACAGAGCATCTATTCTGCCTCCTGCCTTTTAATTATTTAAAAGAAAATATAACCAAAACAAAAACACTGCTCTCCGTATGAAGAAGCAGAGCAGCGTGTGAAAATGATTCCTACGCAGTGGCATACTCTCAAACACCAGATTCCCTGAGAGAGATGCTCTGACCCCCGGACCGGACCGTGGCCATACCACTCCCTGGGGAGAGGGGCAGCAGGAGTTTTCCCTTTCCCTTAATAACAAAAGCACGCCTGTTCCGGAGAAACTGACCTGCTGGCTTCAGTTCTATCCTAGGCATCAACGAGAATCCCACAACCTCCTGCAGGCACCCCCAAACCACGCAAAGGCACGGGGTCCCTCATACCCTTCAAGGAACTGTTGGACATTCAGAGCTGCGAGGACCTTGGCGGCCGAAATCCAAGTGCCTGGCCTGCCACCTTATGGACACTTGAAGGAAAACACCACGATGGGCCAGATCCCAGTGCCCTCTGCCTGCAGACTATCACTCTCCACTGGGAGAGAGCAGGCAGAGAGATGGAAATTCAGATGAGCTGCAGATTAATGTGGCAAAATTAAAAGAGAACCCATGAGGAGGATTTGGGGATAATTTTTCCTCCATTTAACACTTTATATTAGGAATTGTGTGAAGTTTAAATGCTCTAAATCCAAACCACAGATGCATCTCTAAAATATGATCTAGTGGTTCTTAAACTCTGGTGGGTGTCAGAATCTCCCAGAGAGAGTTTCAAACTGTAAATTCCCTCCCCACTCCAATCTATTTACTCAAAATCTAGGTCCAGTAATGGTTGATTCATTTATTTATATTGTGAAGGTCTTCCCTGGTAGCTCAGCAGTAAAGAATCCGCCTGCAATGCAGGAGATGCGGGTTCAATCCCTGGGTTGGGAAGATCCCCTGGAGGAGGGAATGGCAACTCACTCCAGCATTCTTGCCTGGAGAATCCCATGGATAGAGGAACCTGGCGAGCTATACAGTTCATGGGGTTACAAAGAGCGGGACACAACTGAAGCAACATTTAAGACATTGTGGTAAAACAACATAGCATAAAATTTCCACCTTAACCATTCTTAAGTATACAGTTCTGTAGTCTTAAATATGTTCACACTATTATGAAACAGATCCCCAGAACATTTTATCCTGTAAAACTAAAACTGTCCTCTCAACAATTCCCCATTCTCCCCAACCCCCAGCCCCTCGTAATCACTATTCCACTTTCTGCGTCTGTGAAGTGACCTTTAGCTACTGCGCATAAGTGGGATCATGCAGTACTTTTCCCGTCGTGACCGGCTTAATTCACCCAGCATCCTGTCCTCAAGGTTCATCCACACAGGAGCATGTGACAGGATCTCCTTCCCTTTTGAGACTGACTTCATTCCAGTGTATGGAAAGACTACATTTTGTTTATCCATTCATCTATCAATGGACATTTAGGTTGATTCTGCCTTTTGGCTATGGTGAACAATGCTGCTGTTGACATGAGTTTGTAAATATCTTTTCAAGACCCTGCTTTCAGTTTTTTTCGCTATAAAACCAGAAGTGAGATTTGGGATCATAAGGGATTTCTACAGGGCACGTCTAGTTTTCACAGGTTCCCTGGGTGGTCTGGATACACAGCAGAATCACAAATGTGGTCCCACCCCTTCACCATACACTATAGCAAACCAGGGCCCTGGGGGTGGGGATGGGACACTTGAGGATGCCACTGAGGAGGTTTTGCCCTACTCTCTCCTATCTAAGGAATAAACTTTGTGTTCTGTGTAGTTCCAGTTACTCAACCTGCATACAGCCTGGAAGACAGAGTAAATAAGCAAATACAGTAACTTCAAACAGTGATTATTGCTATAAAGCAAACAAACCAGGGTTAGTGACAGAGTGACTTGGAGCAGGGACTCCTATTGCTCATGCAGCGCAGACTGCAATCGGGCACTGTCCTAAAGGCTTCATGTACACTATAAACATCACAAAAAAACTTACGATCTAAGGATATCATAATCCTTACTTAGAGCTGAGCAAAATGATGCACAGAGAAGTTAATTGTTGAATACTACAAACCAGCACATGATAGAGCCAAGAACAGAAGCCAGGCAGTTGGGCTCTGGAATCCCTGTGAAGGGCCAGAAACATGTGACATGAGACCAGAGGAGAAGTCAGCCAAGCATAGCTCTGGGATGAGCATCCCCAGACAGCGAATACAAAGAGGCAGGAACCAGCTCCCAGAAAACGAGAGCAGACTGGAGTGGCCAAAGCAGCAGGTGGGGTCAGAGGAAAAGAGCGGAGCACACAGCAAGGCAGGACCAGATCCTAAAAGGGTCTCACTGGCTGGAAAGAGGAGGCTGAATTTTACTCTACTGACTCTGGAAAGTCACTAAAGAAATGTGAGCAAGGGACAGATGTCAGCTTTGCTTTCCCGCTGATAGACTTCCTCAATGATGTATATTAAATACAGTTTCAACAAGAAACCAAAGTCTGGTGGGGACCCCGAAGGTCCAAGTCTCAGAGCTTCTGTATCCTCAACCATGTTTCATAATATTCCGTGCACACTCAGAATGTCTGAGGCTAGAGCATCCCATCCATTCTCATGAGCATCTTCACACGGAGGCCAGCTCTCCCTGTTAGGTATAACTTAACTGATGACCCAGGTGCACTTCAACTGCAGACTCCATACTTTGTTTCCATCCCTTATGCTACCATCACACCTCATAGCTCCGCAAACAGTACTTGATCTCTTTGGAGTTATGATGTTTCACTACAGAAGGACAAGATGACTTGCCCCCACTTGGGACATCCATGAAGACCCACAGCTGCAGCAGGACGTAAACGAGTGTGAATTAGAAGCTAGAGTCCACCAAGAGAAGAAGAGTCAACCAGAGAAAAATAAGTGTTAGTATTTTTACTATGAACTACCATGAGATATCTCTCCATCTACATAAACCCCAGAAGATCAAAAGAGCTCTTTAACATACCATTTTTTAAACCTTTGTTCCAAGGTGGAACAAAGAATTGTTAGGAACAGCTCATCCCTGAAGCTTTGTGTCCTAACAATCTCTGCCTTTTATAATGACCAGTTCACTTCAATGCCGAAAGGACTAAATCCTCTGCTATACTGAACTGCTTTGTTTTGTCTCATTTGTATTGACTAGGACACTTAGTACAGCGTCCCTTCCCCACAGCACTCTGATTTCCTTGTGGGGACTTGCTCCGGCGCCCCACGGGATGCTGTCTTTGTCCGACAATAGAATCAGGTGCCTGCCCTGCCATAGTGGGAGCTGGAGTATCCCCAGGAGGCTCCTTCTGTTTTGTCCTTCTTTCCACCAAGTTGGTACAGGATGACCATGTTACTTTAGCTCAAATCAGTTATGTGACCTTGACTCAGCCAATCAAATACTTGCTTCCCTGAGATGTTGAATCATGACAGAAAGATACAAGGGAACTGGCAAGAAATTCAGGTTTGCTGATGAGATCAATGAGCAGAGCCTGCTACTAAGGACTTTCTAGCGCAACCTGGTACCCACCTGCTCCGGTCTAGGACTTCAGCCCTTACTTCCATGTTAGGAGCAACCCCATAAACTTCTCAAAGGATAATTAGTCCCTTTATGCTAAAATTAGCTAATGTTTCTGTTGCTTGCCATTAAAAAAAAAAGAAAAACAACCAGTGGGCTCAACAATGAACAGTCAAGGATTACAGCTAGGAGTCAATAAGCACCTAAAATCTATAAGGAGTTACACGCCTCTGCTCTCTAGAAATAAAATAACAAGCAAAGGTGAGGGAATTCTTTTTCGTTCATACTGCAGAGGTGTAGAGGTAAGTATTCCAGGGCTGGTATGATGGTTCCATGATGTTCATCCTGTTTCAGGCATCCCCTATGTTTCTGTTCCACTGTCATTAACACATGCATCCATCTACAAGGTTTTCTTATAGATGATCACTGTGGCTTCAGTCATCCTAGCCATGTTCCGGGCAGGAAGGGGATACAGGGGAAATGTCAGAGTGTCCTGTCAGCTGAGTGAATTCCCTTGAAAGAGCTCTGCTGAAAGTAACTTCTACCCAAACTTCATTGACTACCCAACCTCAAGGAAAGCTAGCAAATGAAGTATTTTTTTTAACTGGGCAAGTTGCCACATTCAAATATATAGAACTCTGTCCTTCAAAGGGGGAAGATGGATAGCGAGTAGTCAGCTAGCAATCTCTTTCCCAGGTGGCTCAGTGGCAAAGAATCTGCCTGCCAATGTAAGAGATGCATTTTCAATCCCTGGGTCGGGAAGATGCCCTGGAAGAGGAACTGGCAACCCACTCCAGTATTCTTGCCTGGAAAATTCCACGGAGAGAGGAGCCTGACAGGCTACAGTCCATGTGATCACAAAGAGTCAGACACGACTGAGTGAGCACACTCACAGGAACTACATCCAATCCCTTTCATGCCCTGCTTTTTTAATTTTCAATTTAATTTTTTTTATCTTTTAGTTGTAGGGGCATACCACATGGCATATGGGATCTCAGTTCCCCAACCACTGATTAAACCCATGCTCCCTGCAGTGGAATCACAGAGTCTTAACCACTGGACCAGCAGGGAAGTCCTGCCCTGCTTTCTTGAGAACTGCTAAAGTTGCTGAGTACTCCCATCCATCTTTCCTCAACCTCCCTTGGTCAAGCCTCCCAGAAAAGATTCCCTAGTCTAAACTCTAGTTATGAGAAAAACTATAGGAAACCGTCCATATCCATAAGCCTGACTTGGAATTCAGGTTCTAACACATCTTTAGTGACTGACTTTGAACAAGATAGCTGACTCGAGGAACTTAGTTGCCTCAAATATAAAACTTGCTTCAGTTAAGGAAGACTGGACTAGATAATGGGGGCTGCCAAGGTGATACTGGTAGTAAAGAACCCACCTGACAATACAGGAGACATAACAGATATGGGTTCTATCCCTGGGTCAGAAAGATCCCCTGCAGGAGCGCATGGCAACCCACTCCAGTAGTCTCGCCTGGAGAATCCCATGGACCGAGAAGCCTGGTGGGCTGCCGTCCACGGGGTCACACAAAGTCAGACACAACTGAAGTGACTCGGCACACGCACACGGCCTAGATCACAATCTACAGTCCCATTTGATTCAAAGATGATGTGAAATTAACTTTTCCTGTAGTTAGAGTGTCTAACAGCCCTGCCAAGGGCACCAAGTTAAAAGAGAGACAAGGGTCATAAAGTGAGTAAGACTTCTAAAATTCTTCTCAGCCTTTACCTGCAGCGATAGGCTTGAATTGTGCCTTAAGCTCAGAAATCTGTCTGCCTGAATTTCAATAGAAATTAGAGAGAGAAATCTACTAGGATGCAAAACCAGGAGTGAACTTACCTGAGGGAGCTAGGGAGGAAGGAGGGGAAACTGAAACTTTAGGGCAAAAACATATCTTTGAAAGACAATTCTCCATGCATCTCTGCTCATACTACAAGCACAGGCACTGACTGCTTTTATTCCAGACTATCTGCCCCAGCATGTCTGTATAAAGAATAGTCTTGGAAGATAGAGATAGTATCTCTCTCCAGAGCAAAGGGCAAGTTTGCTAACTGACCATAAAATAGAGATGTCTTCCTCTGGTGCTAAGGGCAAGCATGCTTACTGCCCATTATAAAAGATTTTGGTTCCCTAAGCTCAGGATGCCCCTCTTGTAACTCAGTCCACTATGTGTCTGTATTACGTGGCTTGCTTCATATCATCCGGAGAGAAAGGGGACAGGACACTGTCACAAATGCTGATACTCTGGCTACTGCTACTGTGGGAAGTAATGAGGTTCTTACAGGAGTCCAGCAGCATCCATGAAACTGTTGTGGGCTAATTGATTGGGCTTGCAAGGTGCAAGTAGAGTAAAATCCCAGATCTTTCATAGTCTTAGCATCCCTTTCCTCTTTATCACCTCCCCAGCCAGCTTCCCTGACCTACCTCCCAAATGAAAACAAAGGGCCCTTAGCTTACAATCATCTCCCAGAAAATATAAATATTTTAACACTATACTAAATTACAGAAATCTCAGAATACTTCCCTGTGTATTTCTAAGAACTTCCTGCTTGCAGAAATAATCCCTCCAACACTTAGCTCCATGCTGTGGTTAAACCCTCAGCATAAAATATGCAAAGAATATTTAACAAAAGTGATGGACATTTCCTGTATGGATCAACCACATAAGTCACGAGAAAGGGGTTGTGTATCAAAACCAAAGTTCAGGGAATGTACATTTATCTCCAGCTTTTATCCTCTAGCATTATCAGGCTGAGTTGCTGACAGCTGATTTTTTCTCCTTTTTATGAACTGGAAAGTTAAGGGAATGAGGCTGCAAGTAACAGGCTAAGCTGATGGTGAGTGAAACGGTCCACACTGTTTGACTTCCCAATATTAAAACCCTTGGTCACCGGAGATACACACAAAGAATGATCAGATAGGAAATAATCTACTCTTGGTCATGCCCCATAATCTGTTGTCATCTGCCAGAGCTACAGCAGAAGTCAAACACTGAACAGTAATAAAAAAGATAGCTATCAACTCTGCCAATGCCATTCATTTCCAATCCGTCTGTACTGCATGTACATCAGAAATTCATCCCTCAGAGAGCAAGAACGTGCTTGTTTCAGTCATTAAACCCAAGCATGACTCTTCTCTCCCCATGAGAAAAGTCTATAGTGAAAGCCACCTTTCTAAATTTCATTCTCTTCAGAAAATCAATAGAAGACTATTTTCATAGCACAACCACACTGACAAACAGCCTCCTGTTTTTCCTAAGGGAATGGGCTTTACAGTAAGATCATCAAATGTTAGAGCTAACTGGGACTTTGGACGTCTCCCAACCCAAACCTTCTTTTTCACATGATGCTCAGAAGGAGCTAGTGGTCACCTAGAGTGCACAGCAGCGTCCATGTTTCCAAGGCTCTGTCTACAGCGTCCCTCTGCCTCAGGGCTCTTGCATTTGTTGTCTCCTCTGTCTGGAATGCTCTTCCCAAGTCATGGTTGCGTGGCACATTCCGTCACCTCCTTCAAAATGTAAATGTCTTAGTGAGCCCTTCCCTGCCTATCCTGTCTTATAATTGCATCCAGCCACACTTGCTATCCACTTTTCTGTTATATTTTCTTCATAGAACAATCACCTTCCAACGTATTCTATAATTTACTTACTTGCTTATGGTCCCTTCCCACACTAGAATGTAAGCTGCATGTAGTGGGGAATTTGTGAATTGGCTAGCCATCACAGGTATTCAATGGATATTTATTGGCAAAATGAGCAATCTACCCCAACAAGCCTATATCTAGAGATCACAAATCCAAATTTCTATAGGAAACAGGGAGGAAATGTCAAGGGTCAGGTAGGGGAAATGGCAAACCAGAGATCTCATGCTACCACCTAAAAAGGCCAGCATTACTCAGCACAAGTGTATCACTGCCATGTGACACTACTGTTTTTATTTTTATTTTTCACCGGGAAGCAACAAATTGGAATTTGGAGATAAAAAGTAAAACTGACTGATTTTTACAGATGAGAATTTTTTTTTAATGCTGCACTGCATGGTTTGTGGAATGTTAGCTCCCCACTCAGAGATCAAACCTGAGGTCAAACCTATGCTCCCTGTAGTGGAAATTCAGTCCTAACCACTGGACTGCCAGGAAATTCCTGAGGAAAAAAATTTTTATTAAATAATGAGCATACTGTTTAAACTGAGCAGACTGTTCAAATGGTACCAATTTTGGACCTCTCTTCAACCCAAACTAGAAATTGGTTGGAACAGGGGCAGGGAGGGGTGGGGGGAGAAGGTATACTTCAGAAAAGCTTCTCCTTTTTCTGTGTGTCACTGCAGAGCTTAGAAAGAGGAACAGCCAGACAGGTTTTACCTAGCCTAAGAAGCCAAGAGATTAATTGAAGAACTGGTTCATGGAGGTTCAGAATAATCACTGCACCCCAGAATTTCCCCAAATAGATCAGAAAGTCTCTCTCTCAGAAGGAACAAACCCAAGAGGTTTCTCAATGTGTGTTTCATGAAAAGCACTCTGTCCCCACAGGCTTGGCTGAGTCTTCATTGAAAGTTAATTGATTAAGGACTTAAATGTAAGACCTGAAACCATGAAATTTCTAGAAGAAATGCCCCCTGACATGAGTCTTAGCAATGATTTCTTTAGGTATGACCCCTAAAGCATAAGCAATGAAATGAAAAATAAACAAGTGGGACTACATTAAAATGAAAAGCTTCTGCACAGCAAAGGAGACAATCAGTCAATGAAAAGATAACCTATGAAATGGGAAAAAATATTTGCAAACAATGTCTGATAAGGGGTTAATATCTAAAATATATATTTTAATAAAAACTCATACAACTCAATACAAAAACAACAAACAAATCATACCATTAAAAGTGGACAAAGAACATGAACAGAAGTTTTTCCAAAGAAGACACAGGAATGGTCAACAGGTACAAATGTTACTCGTTATCAAGGAAATGCAACTCAAAACCACAATGAGAAATCACCTCATGCCTGTCAGAGCGACTATCAGCCAAAAGATAACAAATAATAAGTGCTATAAAGGATGTGGAGAAACGGGAGCCTCTGTGTACTGTGAGAAAGTAAATTGGTGCAGCCACTCTGGAAAACAGTATGGAGGTTCCTTAAAAATTAAAAATAGAATTACTATGTGATCCAGCAATTCCACTTCTGGAAATATATCCAAAGGAAAAACCGTATGTCAAAGAGATATCTGCACCCTCACAGTCACTAGCAACATTATTTATAATGAAGTTATTATATAGAGAAAAAAGGAACAGATGGGTTTTTCCTTAGAAAGAGGAACAGACGAGTTTTACCTAGCCTAAGAAGCCAAGAGATTAACTGATGAACTGCACAGCAAAGGAAACAATCAATCAATCAATCAAATCACCTGTGTGTGTGTGTGTGTGTGTGTGTGTGTGTGTGTGTGTGTATGAAATTACTCAACCATAAAGGAAGGAAATCTTGCCGTTTGTGACCACATGGACCTTGAGGGTATAATGCTAAGTTAAAAAGAAATCAGAGAAAGACAAACTCTGTATGATCTCATATATATGATCTTAATTTAAAAAAAGAAAAAACTGAACTTCTAGAAAAAGAAATCAGATTTGTGGTTACCAGAACTGAGAGATGGGGGAAGGGGGTATTATTTGAAAGTAATCAAAATTCACAAACTTCTAGTTATAAGGAAGAATTAAGGACATAATACACAATAAGATGACTGCATTTAACACTGCTGAATGGTACATATGAAAATTGTTATAGAGTAAATACTAAGAGGTCTCAGCACTATCTAAATGAGATGATGGATATTACCTAAACTTAAAATGTAGTCATTTTACAAGTTACGTAAGTCAAATCATAAGTTCAAGGTATGGTTTTTAAGTCAAATCACACCTTAAACTTGTACGATGCCATGTGTCAATTATATCTCAATAAAACTGAGGGCGGGGGAATTTTAAAACTGTTGATAATTCTCAAGAAAATAAGAGTCAAAAGCTTTGCCTCAGTGGACAGAGGGTATTCTCAATAACGAAGAGAGGACCAGCCAGGCCAGCCGGCTAGACACACATCCTCCCAGCCACATGGACATTCTCAAGTGTAGGGCAGGATCCTAGGGTTTTCCTGGGTTAGCAGAGTCAGCCTACCCAGGATCAGCAGGGACTTTCACTGGACCCTCTGTTTCCATCTCCCCTTCCCCCATCTCATCCTCAACCCAGACTCCAGCAAAGCTATTCTGCTAGTCTAGCAGGCTTCATGGAGGGTAGATGCATAGAGGGTGGGAGTCAGGGGGGAGGACTAGAAACCTCCCCAAGGGAACCGCTACCATTAGTACTTTAAAGGAAAAGCCATTATCGGATTTCCCACTCATATCTCCACTATGGCCATGTTCGGTTAGAAGCTTCTTGCCAGTCTGTTTGTCCCCCTCTGCCAGCTCTCTGCCTCGTCACCCAAGGCTACTACCAACCTCAGCCCTCTCACCTGGCCTGACTTCTTCCATGGGATTTATCCTAGGTGGTCCTTGGCTCAGGCCCTAAATAAAGGGAGAGGGTCAGACATCAAAGCAAGGGGATGACTGAGTAGAAGCAACAAAGGAAGTTTTCAATTCAAACATTCAAAACTTCTACTTAACATCCTCTCCTCTTTTATCCCCAACATGCATCAAAGAAAACAAGGGTCCTGAGGCTGGGAGCAAAGCAGAGTCAGCACGGACCTTACGTCACCAGGCAGCAAGCTTCCAGGATCCAGGCATCACTTCTCTCTCTCTCTTCCTTAGAATTAGACCAGAAGTGAGAGAGCAGACACAGAAATGTCTACTTGAATTGAGAAATGAAGTCAGATGTTTTCTGGCAGGAAGCAAGTAGATGCGGCTGATGCGCTTGACCATGGTGGACATTTTCCATAAATTAAAACCTATAACTCCACAGTTTCACACAAATACATCGGAAGCTTTGGCATTTGGTTAAAAAAAAATATTATATTGGCAAGTGTATTGCAATGTCCAATATTTTATTTTCTCAATAACTTATAAGTATAGCAGGTTAAAGATGATGGCTTTAGGTGAAAAAAAAAGTGTCATTAATAATAATTTGATAAAGGTTAATGTATACTTTTCAGTATATTTCCAAGAACTCAAGAGAGTGAATAAGTCTAAGAGCTGGATAACAAATCTTCTGCAGTTCAGGCTATTTCCATTTCTTTGCTTTTAATAAAATTGGAAGAGGACCAAACTGAGCTGGCAAATGATGTATCATTATTAAAATAAATTTTGTGGCATATCACTATGTGATTGTTGTCATATAACTGTGAAGGAATTCAAAGTGATATCATAAATCTTCTTCCATAACTATTTATTTTATATGTGAAATTTTTTATTTGCATCTATAAAAAATAGGAATAGAATTGATGCAGTACCCTGCCTCTTCCCAGCTATAAGTCATACTTACCCATGAATACAGGAACTCATTGTTAGAAGCCCAATCACGTCATTTAGGAAGTGTCTTTCCAAAGCTTTTTTTATACTATTTTTGACTAATATTCAAATTAGGATGTTATTATGATGCTGTGGTCAATAGCACACTAATAGTGCATCTGTGTACTGCTAATAATAATTATAATGATAACTAAATCACAAAGAAGTTTTTAGTTCACTTGGAGTTTCATGATCACAGGATATAAAAGAAGGACTCAATTTTAATCAGTGCATTTTTGTTTGTTTTAGAAGAACATGACAGAATGATCAATAAAAAAACTTTCAAGCATAAACAACTATACATTAGGATAAGATTTTGTGGAATAAGCAGAACAGATCGAAAATAAAGATGTAAAATATTCAAATGCTAAAAGGAAGTTTGTTTATGTATTTAAAAATAGATAGTGATGAGTATCAAATTCCTTGGGTTTTTAGATTCCATTGAACAGATTTAAGAGAATAATGTAGATTTATTTTTTAAAGTCAATATTTAGAATAAAAGTTACAGACTTTGCTATGCTAATTTTCTTAGATATGATAATAGAATTTATTATCTCAAGATAGGAAAATGTCCTTATTCTTAAAAGAGGTACCAGCTGTCATGAAATCTGCCCATATTCATATATTAACAGGGCTATTATTAATTTACTGCTTCTATTTCAATAGACTCCTTTTCTTTAGCAAGTTCATTTGGAAAGAAAACACTATATCATTAGCACAGATAGAAAATCAGCATTACTTGTTATAAAGAGAACGTAAACATCAGTAAATAAAATGAAAACAAGATGACATTTTAAATTTCTGGCTAGAGTCTGTCACTCACACGATGAATCTAAGCCTGAAATCTACTCTTTCTTACTTAAAAAGAGGGCAGGGTTGTGCTGGGAAAAGCAGTTTACAGAGTGGTAAAAGCATTAAAGCAACCTGAGATCGAATCTGACTTCTTTTTTTTTCTCTCAGATGAGGGTGGGATGAGAGACAGTTAAAAACTCAGTCTTTTACATGCCAAATGGGTTAGGTACAGGAGGCTAGGAGAACACAGAGGGGATGGGGCTCCCAGGAAGGCCATGAAGGGACATAAAAATCAAGGTCTATGGATGGAAAAAAAAAAAGCATGTGTGAGGAACTAAAATTTCAGTATGATTTGCGTTAACTGAACCTCCTGCTTTTCTTGGGAGAGTTCTAGTTCTCTCTTACTGTCCCAGAATCATCATTAACAATACACTCTTACATTTGCAAGTATTATTTTTTCTGGACAATCAACTATAGGTCTCCCTAAGTATGACCAGAACATGTGGAGCATGGTGAGAAGAAGCAAGAAATGAGGCTGGAGAGGTGGGCAGAGCCCAGCTGAAGCTCGAGGGCAACAGGGAACCACCAAAGCATTCAGGCAGGGGAACGCCACGATGAGACTGCATTGAGAAGGCTACTTAAACAATGGACTGGGGGGCAGAAGTGAGGAGGGTAACATCCACGGGAAAGAGGAGAAATGATCTGAGGCAAATGATTTTTAGGAGGTAGATTCACAAGGGCGTGGTTATTGTGGGCATAGGATCAGTAGTAACAGAACAAGACGAGCAAGGATGATAGCCAAATTTTGTCTTCTACTACTCGCTGAAAGTGAAGATGCAAGGAAAAGAACAAGGTTATGGAAGAGCCAGGTATCACTTGGGTCAGACTGAGTGTGATGTGCTTAGTGGACATCCAAGTGGATATGTGTATTGGAACCTACGTGCACACGATGTAGCCGATGAATTGGGATCTATCAGCATGAAATCAGAGTTTCACAACATATATACACATCACATGCAACTGAGGAACCACCATCCCCAAAAGGACCACTGTGCAAGTGAATGTCAGGGATACGTTGTGCGTTCAGAACCCCTGCAGTGGTGTGAGCAATTTGAAAAAGCCTCTCTCCTGGCAGGTGACTTCTGACAGCCCTCCCTCTGTTTGAGAATCAGTGATGCCAAGTGTATTGGAAGCCAAGCCCATAGATGGGATTGTTCAGGAAGAACAGAGGCCTGGGGGAGCACTGAGAGAAGTCCCAGGATATGCACAGTAGAAGAATATGAGCCAGCAAAAGAGAGTGAGAAGTGGTGTCCACAGAAAGGAGGAAATTCAAGAGAGCATGGTGTTCCTCAATTGAGAGAGGATGCTTCCAGAAGAAGGAAGAGATCAAATGATCCCAAACAATAACCAACAGAGGCAAAATGGCCAAGAGATCATGCTAACTCCCAAGAGGTATCCACTGGACCTGACAATGGGGAAGTCACTATGGCTCTTGGTTGGGCAGTAGACAGGCGAAAGGGGAGGGAGTGGATAGAGGTGAGAGAGAGGAATTTTCTATCAAGACACTTGCCTGTGATGAAGACAAGAGCAATAAGCGACCCCTGTTTAGCCATGCAGATTTCTTAGCACCAAGAATGTGACCAGGACTAGAGGAAAGGGAGTAGGAATTGCAGGTCTCCCACCCAGCCAGTGTCAGTCCACAGAAGCCATCACCGGGCTCCCTGAACTGGGGTGCCACTTGCAACCCCATTCCACCTCTGTTCACATGACCAGTTAGGAGAATCATATTCGCATCTGGACATGAGTCTTATCCACTGGTCTGCAGGAACCTCTCCATATATAAGACAGAACTGTATCTCTTATACCTTCATAATCTCAACAGTAACATCAACTCTTACTTCTAGACTTTACCACTAGCATGTACTTTACACTTTGACAATCATATATAACTTATTCTTTATTTCCTATGCCAAAAACACAACTGTCGGCATCTTATAATTAAAGAAAATGAGGATCAGAGAGGTCAGAGTACTTGCCCCAGGCCACACAACTACTTGGAAGCAGAGCCAGAATTCCAAGTCCTCATGTGTCTGCCCCTGCTGAAACACCTCCGCTCCCTACAAGGTTTGCTAAACAGAAACATCTTAGTTAAAATTGCCCAAGGCCTCCTGACACTAAAATTGGGCTAAGTATCCATCTCACTACACCCTTGAGGGAGAGAAAATGGTATAGAAGCTTGACCTCAGTCTGAATGCAAAGAACCAAATTCAAGTTGTGACATTGGGTAGCTAATTTACATAACCATCCTAGACCTGCTTCCTCATGCATCAAAGTGGGGTGGGTGTTGACTTGGCCATGTACCCAATCAATGTTAAAAAATGAGCACATACTGACTTCCCTGGTGGCTCAGACAGTAAAGTGTCTGTCTACAATGCAGAAGACCTGGGTTCGAGCCCTGGGTTGGGAAGATCTCCTGGAGAAGGAAATGGCAATCCACTCCAGTAGTATTGCCTGGAAAATCCCACAGCCAGAGGAGCCTGATAGGCAACAGTCCATGGGGTCGCAAAGAGTCGGACACGACTGAGCAACTTCACTTCACTGCCAATATATATGCATTTATTTAGCCTTTCATTTATAAGGGGCTTTAATGAAGAAATATTTCATTTATCATTAAAAGGAATAAAAATAAAATATTTACTAGGATAAAAGAAAGATTAAATAAGGAATATCAAATGTCCTTTCGATTATAATGGCTTCATACCATCATCACCTAATACCTCAGGGCCTAATAAGAACTGAGGTAAGAATTGAGGTGGCAAACAAAACCAACCCAAAGGAAAAAAAAAGCAAGAAGACATAGTGGTTATATGAGGAGGCTTTACAGATAGCAGAAGAATGAAGAGAAGCAAAAACCAAGGGGGAGAGGTAAAGATACATCCAATTAAATGCAGAGTTCCAAAAAATAGCTAGAAGAGACAAGAAGGCCTTCTTCAATGAACAATGCTTAATAATAGACGAAAACAACAAAAGGGGAAAGACTAGAGATCTCTTCAGGAAAACTGGAAACATCAAGGGAACACTCCACCCAACAATGGGCACAATAAAGGACAAAAATGGTAGAGACCTAGTAGGTGCTGAAGAGATCAAGAAGAGATGGAAAGAATACACAGGAGAACTGTATAAAAAAAGATCTTAATGAACCAGATTACTACAATGGTGCGGTTAGTCTCCCAGAGCCAGACATTCTGGAGCGTGAAGTCAAGTGGGCGTGAAGAAGCACTGCTGTTAATAAAGATAGCGGATATGATGAAATTCCAGCAGAACTTTTCCAGCTGATGAAATCTGTAAAGGATGATGCCATCATGGTTTTACGACCAACCTAGACAGCATGTTAAAAAGCAGAGACATTACTTTGCCAACCAAGTTCCATCTAGTCAAAGCTGTGGTTTTTCCAGTAGTCATGTATGGATGTGAGAGATGGACTATGAAGAAAGCTGAGCACTGAAGAATTGATGCTTTTGAACTGTGGTGTTGGAGAAGACTCTTGAGAGTCTCTTGGACTGCAAGGAGATCCAACCAGTCCATCCTAAAGGAAATCAATCCTGAATATTCATTGGAAGGACTGATGCTGAAGCTGAAACTCCAATACTTTGGCCACCTGCTGCAAAGAACTGATTCATTTGAAAAGACCCTGATGCTAGGAAAGATTGAAGACAGGAAGAGAAGGGACGACAGAGGATGAGATGGTTGGATGGCATCACCAACTCAATGGAAATGAGTTTGAGTAAACTACAGGAGTTGGTTATGGACAGGAAGGCTTGGTGTGCTGCAGTCCATGGGGTCACCAAGAGTCACAAATGACTGAGTGACTGAACTGAACTGATCAAGATTTTGCATTCATTATGTCAGCAAATCTGGAAGACCCAGCAGTAGCCACAGGACTGGGAAAGGTCAATCCTCACCCAGATTCCCAAGAAGGGTAGTACCAAAGAATGTGTTAACCATTGAACCATTGCACTCATCTCCCATGCTAGCAAGGTCTTGTTTAAAATCTTGTATGCTAGACTTCAGCATTATGCGAACCAAGAACTTTCAGATGTTCAACTTGGGTTTAGAAAAGGGGAGGAACTAGAGGGCAAATTGCTAACATGTGCTGGATTATAGAGAAAGCAAGAGAATTTCAGAAAAACATCTATCTCTATTTCATCGACTACACTAAAGCCTTTGACTATGTGGATCATGACAAACTGTGGAAAGCTCTTAGAGAGATGGGAATACCAGACTATCTTACCTGTCTCCTGAGAAACCTGTATGTGGGTAAAAAAGCAACTGTTAAAACCCTGTATGGAAAAACTGATTGGTTCAAGATCAAGAAAGGAGTACAACAGAGCTGTCTGCTGTCACCCTGTTTGTTTAACCTATATGCTTAGCACATCATGAGAAATGCAGGGCTGGATGAGTTGACAAGCTGGAATCAAGATAGACAAAAGAAACGTCAGCAACCTGAGATATGAGCATGATACCACTCTAACGGCAGAAAATGGAGAGGAATTAAAGATCCTCTTGATGAAGGTGAAGAAGAGTAAGACAGCGGGCTTAAGACTAAATATTAAGAAAACTAAGATCATGGCATCTGGCCCGATTACTGCATGGCAAACAGAAGAAGAAAAGGTGGAAGTAGAGACAGATATTCTCTTCTTGGGCTCCAAAATTACTGGAGATGGTGACTGCACC
The DNA here is from genome assembly GCF_023091745.1 of Budorcas taxicolor. Taxonomy (NCBI): domain Eukaryota; kingdom Metazoa; phylum Chordata; class Mammalia; order Artiodactyla; family Bovidae; genus Budorcas; species Budorcas taxicolor. Next base: position 105,309,802 of record NC_068911.1, read on the forward strand.
CAGGAAATCAAATGACTGCTTCTTCACAGAAAAGTGATGACAAACCTAGATAGTGTGTTGAAAAGCAGAGACAGTACTCTGCCAACAAAGGTCCATACAGTCAAGGCTATGGTCTTCCCCAGTAGTTATGCATAGTTGTGAGAGCTGGACCATAAAGAAGGCAGAATCGATCCTTTTGATATGTGGTACCTTCAAACAGTAGTACTAGAGAAGACTCCTGAAAGTCCCTTGGACAGTAAAGAGATCAAACCAGTCAGTCTTCAAGGAGATCAACCCTAAATATTCACTGGAATAACTGATGCTAAAACTGCTGCTGCTGCTGCTAAGTCACTTGAGTCGTGTCCGACTCTGTGCGACCTCATAGACGGCAGCCCACCAGGCTCCCCCATCCCTGGGATTCTCCAGGCAAGAACACTGGAGTGGGTTGCCATTGCCTTCTGGGATGCTAAAGCTGAAGCGCCAGCATTTTGGTCATCTGATGCGAACAGATGACTCATTGGAAAAGTCCCTGATACTGGAAAAGATTGAGGGCAGAAGGAGAAGAAGGCATCAGAGGATGAGACATTTGGATGACATCACTGATGCAATTAACATGAACTTGGGTGAACTCTGGGAGATGGTGAAAGACAGGGAGGCCTGGCGTGCTGCAGTCCACAGGGTTGCAAAGAGTCTGACATGACTGGGTAACTGAACAGAAACAACAAGGAATGATTTATCATAAAAGCAGTAGATGATAATCAATAGATCAAATGCCTTGATAATTTCAAGACATTTTGGCTGACTTCCTACCAGGTTTGATGACACTGTCATTATTCTTCCCTCACAACAGCAGCTGATGGAGAGAGGGTCAATGGTGCCATGTCCCTGAGGTCCACTTGACATTGCATTCGGGCTGCCTTTGCAGACTGCCCATTTGGTGAGGGATAGCTTTATTTAAACAGAGAAACACAATTTGCAAATCTATTGCACTGGCCAAAAAGTTTGTTCAGATTTTTCTGTAAGCTGTAATGGAAAAATTTGAATGAACCTTTTGGCCAACCCAATACCTACAGTTACCTGTATTAGTTTCCTGTGGCTGCCATAACAAACTTATACAAACTAGGGGGCTTAAAATAACAGAAATGTATTGGCTTACAGTTCTGGAAGCTAAAACTCTGAAATCAGGGCATCAGCAGGCATCCTCTTTCCTCACCTCTTGTAGCTGCTGGCATTTGCTGGCAATTCCTGGTATTCCTTGCCTTAGTGATGCTTCCTTGACATCATCCATCCCATTCCAACTTGCCCCCATCATTACATGGCTGCCTTCTTCTGTGTCTCTGCTCCATGTCTCCTCTTCTCTTCTTGTAATGATACCAGCCACATTAGGTGTCCCACCCTATTCAATATGACATCATCAAACTTAAATAATTCCTACAATAATTATATTTCAAAATAAATCCCTTTCTAAGGGACTTCAACATCCCCCTTTGAGGAAATGATTCAACCCAGAACAGCATGCATGAATATGCCAGAAGGAAATGAAACAAGGAAGCAGCTTTGTCCATGCTGTAGAGCCTCCACCCTTGCCTCGGACAGGGGACCTATTTACTATGTGTGATCCCTGGAGCAAGTGAAGATGTTGTGTCAAGCCATATATTAATTTTTTTTAACTTGTTTAAATACAGGGACTGGGAAACAGAAAGAGCAGTCAGAGAGAGAGAAGGAAAGGTACAAGAGTGACCGCACCCAATTTAGCGAGATGAAAGCTTTGAGAATGGGGGATCGGCAGCCACCAGCCAAGGAGTCACTATAATAATAATGTCTAGGAGATTCTGTTATACTTAACAACAGGAAGATCACCGTGGCCCTCAATTTCTTTGGTTTTAAATTAGGACATTTTTTTCCCCCAATCCCAGTGGATAACCTTGAGCATCCTGTAGGGTACAAGCACTTTATTGTAGAGACTTCTGTCCTAAGAGAATTTCAAAGGTCTCTCCCAGGTTAAAAAAAAAAATGTAATAGCACCAAGAATATTCCTTTCCCAGAGGTCACTTCCAAAATGACTAAGAAAACAGGTGCCATGAAATAGTATTAGATTGAATCATATGAGTTTTTGAGAGGGCAGAAAGGGGAGACATGGGAAGGACACTTGAATCTATTAGCATATTTATTTTTATCTAAAGGGCATTCTCTTACAAGGAAAGCATGTAGGGAAATACTGTGTCGAAAGGAACTGAGGGCCTTTCTACTAACCATTAGTAGTAGCAGTATTTACCATTTTTCACCTGAAAACCAGCAGGGTGCACTGGTTAGTGGCCTTCAGTTTGGAGCCAGACTTTCTAGTTTGAATCCACCTCTGTCACTTACTAGCTGTATAACTTTGTGTAATATAATCATTTTTGTGCCTCAGTTTTCTCACCTATAAAATCTGTTATACTAGTACTACCTCATAGGGGTGTTTTGCAAATAAACCTATGTGAAGTGCCTAAAATAGTACCTTCCTAGTACCTAATAAGAGCTGTGTAGGAAAAGGCAATGGCACCCCACTCCACTACTCTTGCCTGGAAAATCCCATGGGCGGAGGAGCCTGGTAGGCTGCAGTCCATGGGGTTGCGAAGAGTTGGACACAACTGAGCGACTTCACTTTCACTTTCATGCATTGGAGAAGGAAATGGCAACCCACTCCAGTGTTCTTGCCTGGAGAATCCCAGGGACAGGGGGAGCCTGGTGGGCTGCCATCTATGGGGTCACACAGAGTCGGACACAACTGAAGCGACTTAGCAGTAGCAGGGTTACTTGTTGTTACAATGATGATGACGATGACTACAGCCACTTACTGAGCTTCTAGACACTAACCTAAGCATTTTATTTACATTATCTCTTTTCATCAACACAAAATAGCACAGGAATTAAGAGAACGGACTGAAAAATCATACCAACTTCAAATCCAAGCCTCACCACTAGCAAGTCACTCTGGACAGGTCACTAAAATTTTTTAAGTTTTATGCATGTACACACTGCCATATTTAAAGTGGATAACTAACAAGAACCTACTGTATAGCACATGGAATTTTACTCAATGTTATTTGGCAGCCTGGATGGGGTGGAGTTCAGGGGAGAATGGATACATGTATATGGATGACTGAATTCCTTTGCTGTTCACCTGAAGGTATCACAACATTGTTAAATGGCTATACCCCAATATAAAATTAAAAGGTTAAAAAATAAATAAATATAAAATGGAGATATTTCCATTTTCACTTAAATTTTTTTCTAAGCTTTAGTTTCTTCCTTAGACCTATCGAATTTTCCATGTGATCCATTTAGCATAGCACCTGGTAAACAGCCAATGTTTCACTAATGTGAACTCTTATGATTCATAACTGAATTAAGAAAGTGTAATTACTCCATACTGGTCCAGGGTCTCCCAGTGGATGTGGATTTGAGCCTGGCCAAAAACTCAAATCAGTTATATAGGCACCTGGTATACGGTGAGCATAGCTTAGACCATTTTGTCATTTGATTCCTTACATTTCATGACACCTTATAAGTTATCCATTGGCAGAGATTTCTCAGAGCAGCAAAAGGTACAGATGTAAGCACCAGCCCTTTCACAAGAATGACGGTAATCATGCTCAGTCTTTCTTAAATGCCGAGGTGCTGGCCTGCCTCGACACTGTGGGAAAACAAAAATTTAAATCACTATTGAGTGGAGGGAATTTTGAACTGTTTCTAGACCTAGCCCTGAAACTGACCAAGATGTGGCCCTGGTGGAACAGATTATTTGGTCTCTAGGGCACCTTTGAGTTCAGAAATTCTACAATTTTATGAACTTAGAATTCAGGTGGGGATATAAGACCAAGGAAACTAGTGAACAATTTGAGGTCATTCATGGCCAAAGGATAAAAGTTTTGTGGAGGTTAGGGTGAACTTTAATTGACGATTTAGACAGTAGTTTCTAAAATGCCCAATCATGAACATATCCTGAGGTTCTTCAAATGTAAAGATTTCTCAGCCCTACTCCAGACCAACTGAATCACAGACACCAAAGAATCATGATTTTTAACAAGCACCTCTGATTCTCATCAATGGACTTTATCCCTAGACAGATTTAATTAGGGTGGTGTTTGAGGTGACATTTTTTTTTTAAATATGCTGTCTAGGTTGGTCACAGCTTTTCTTCCAAGGAGCAAATGTCTTTTAATTTCAAGCCTGTAGTCACCATTTGCAGTGATTTTGGAGCCCAAGAAAATAGTCTTTCACTGTTTCTATTGTTTCCCCATCTATATGCCATGAAGTGATGGGACCAGATGCCATAATCTTAGTTTTTTGAATGCTGAGTTTTAAACCAACTTTTTCACTCTCCCCTTTCACCTTCATCATCAAGAGGCTCTTTCATTCCTCTTCACTTTCTGCCATAAGGGTGGTGTCATCTGCATATCTGAGGTTATTGATATTTCTCCCGGCAATCTTGATTCCAGTTTGTGATTCATCCAGCCCAGCATTTCTCATGATGTACTCTGCATAGAAGTTAAATAAGCAGGGTGACAATATACAGCCTTGACGCACTCCTTTCCCAATTTTGAACAAGTCTGTTGTTCCATGTTCAGTTCTGTTGCTTCTTGACCTGCTTCTTCACCTTACTTGGCACCATCCACACCCATCTCTCCTGGCAAACATTGCTAGTTGATTACTGAATACTCCCACATCGAGCCTAGATCTTCCCAACCCCTGATGCAGGTGAGAACGGTGTGAGAAGAGATGAGGAGAAAGTGACATGATTAAGGCTCTGTGTCTGTGCATTTGGCAGAGGGAGTAAAAGTGGGGGCAAAATGAAGATTATCCTCCAGGCCTGGGAGGGAGTACTAAGGAGAAAAAAGACACAATAAATGAAATCCCCACAAGCACACTTTGTTGTTGTTCAGTTGCCAAGTCATGTCCAATTCTGCAGTTCCATGGGTTGCAGCACACCAGGCTTCTGAGTCCCTCACCATCTCCTGGAGTTTGCCCAAGTTCATCTCTATTGAGTTGGTGATGCCATCCAACCATCTCATCCTCTGTCGTCCTCTTCTCCTCCTGACCTCAATCTTTCCCAGCATCAGGGTCTTTTCCAATGAGTCAGCTCTCCACATCAGGTGGCCAAAATATTGGAGCTTCAGCTTCAATGAGATTTAGGGTTGATGTCCTTTAGGATTGACTGGTTTGACTTCCTTGCGGTAGAAGGGACTCTCAAGAGCCTTCTCCAGCACCACAGTTTGAAAGAATCAATCCTTGGTGCTCAGTCCTTGTGGTCTAACTCTCACATTCATACATGACTACTGGAAAGACCATACCCTTGACTATACAAACTTTCGTCAGCAAAGTGATATCTTTGCTTACTATGCACTATTTTTTAAAACACCACCTAATGCGCAGAAGAACAAAAAGTCTTCTGTTGCCATGCTACCATATAATCTTACCAGGAGACTAACTAGCCACAGGGGTCTGTTAGTAAGTGACCCAATGAGGACCCAGAAATGGAGTTGAATGTTTGCCTACCCCTTGACCCCTTGAAGGGGCACCACCTCCATCCCCCTATCCCAGACCTCTCTCCAGGCTACTGCTGGACGACACCCCAGGCACAGACTTCTGTAGGTCCCTGGCCCCTGAGGACCTGATGCTCTGACAAGGCTGAGAGTGGGAACCACTTCACAGATGGGGAGATGTTAGCAAAGGCTTTCCTGAGACATTCCACTTGACACTTGGCCAGACTAGGTTTCCACCTTTGCAGAGAGGGGTCGACTTTCTACAAACAGGAGTCAGCACATTTAAATGAGTCACATCCCCTGAAGGTGTTTTGTCCCCTTTTCACAATCCCTTTTGTCTTTTAGAACCAGAGGAGACAAATGTGGTATTATGCTCTTCAATAATTGGGTTCTCCATCCTGGCCTTAGCAAAGCCAAAAATCTATAAGGAAGGAAGCGTGTGGTTCAAACTCAGGGTGGGGGTGTTTATCTGTTTGGAGAGGTTGGGTTGTTCCCAGAATAATCATTACTGCAAAGGCAAATCAATGCCTGAAGATTTGCTCCCTGCTTTTGCACTAATTAGTGTACAGAAGGGAGGAGGAGGGGGAGGAGAAGCAGAGGGCAGCCACCAGCTGCGAAGATTTGTTATGTTAATTAAACAACAGGATGAGACACGAAAGCCAGTCAGGTCTGATCTGTTCTAGGTGCCCAGACTGGCCCTGTGATGCCCAGGAGGGAGTTGAGGGGATGTGTGTGGTTTGGGGGGGTGGCGGTCATTGCCTCCCTTCGGGGTGCCCCTCTTGCCCCAACACCAAGAGTCCAGCTTTGGAGTCCTAAAATCTCTTCAGCTGGGCACTAAGAAGCAGCTCTCATGCCAACCGCAGAAACCAGCTTGAAGCACCTGGGACCACAGACAGTGTGGGGTGTGAGGAGGCTTCTGTGTCATGGCCTCAAGCACTCTGCCAGCTCGAGGCATCACCAGAAAGCTTTGCTGTGGTGTCACAGCTGCATTTTCTGCTGGTTTTAAGCTCAGGTTCATAAGAGAGGACGAATGGGTTAGTGAGCAGAAGAACACTGAGGGGGAGTATGGAGCAGAGATGAGAGTCTCATGATAAAGCAAAATGGAGTGCTACTATTAGTGAAGCAACCCTGCTTTTAAAAAGCAGATTGCACATCTAGGTGTCTATTAAGTACACTCAAAAACAGCCTGATGTGCTTGCTTTCAACCTCTTCACATTTCCTGCACCCAAAGAAGCCACCTTGCCAATACCTTCTTGAGGTGGCGAAGGCAATCTGTTTGTCACCTTCAGGGTGTCTGGGGACGGCTGCAGTAGCCTGGGCAAACACAATGGCACCAAGTCCCCAGACAGAGCCAGGGGCTATAACCCTCGCAATCACCTCCCCTGCTCCCTGGAAATTGTCCCTTCAAATGCAGGCAGCTCCATTAGACACAGGGAGACAGATGCACCATCAGAATCATGGGGATTTACAGCTGGAATCAACCCCACCAATGCATGATCTCACACTCTCCCCTTTTTTAGGCAATAGAACAGCTGAAAGTTGCAGAGGGACAAATGGTCAGAAGCAGGGCCAGCTGAAAACCAGATTTCCACATCTGGCCCATACCACAGTCCGACTCATGGAGATAGTTGGATTCTGCTCCAGTCACTGTGATTTGCTGGGGCATCGCCCTGTGTGTTTCTGGTCAGCTCCCAGGACTCTGGAGAAGACAAAAAAGGGCTAGAAATCATTTACCCATTGGGCAAACTGATAATCGAGGCCATGCTGTATGCCAGAGATGAAGCTAAGTTCTGGGAAGACGAAGAGCGGACTCACAGTCCACAGGAAGAGGAGAGTCATGAACCAAAAATCTCTATCTGTAATGTACCGTGGGAGCAGGTACCAGAGCCCAGGAGAAGCAGCAGCAGGCTGCACTGAGCTAGAAATGCCTTCCTGAAAGAGCTGGCATCTAAGCTGAGCTGCAAACCCTCCCAGAGCAGCAGCCAACCTTCTTGGCCTTCCTCTTCCCTTTGGGATGCTTCTCCTAGGAAATCAGCACCTTTATATAGGGTTGGCCAAAAAGTTCATTGAGGTTTTACCGTAACATCTTCCAGAAGAACCCAAATAAACTTTTTGACCAACCTAATACCTGCTCTCAGGCTGCAAGCACCTTAGGACTCAAAGGTTTGCCCTCCCCAAGGAATACCTTCTGGTCCCTTCTCACCTTCAGAACTAACTTCCCATCTTACTGAGATAAGGAACACATTCTAAAAATGGATGGTGAGGGAATTCCCTGGTGGTCTCGTGACTAAGACTCTGCACTCCCAGTGCAGGGCACCCAGGTTCAATCCCTGGGCAGGGAATGAGATCCCACATGCTGCAACTAAAGATCCTGCATGCCACAACTAAGACTCCTATGCAGCCAAGTAAATAAATATTTTAAAAACTAAATAAATAAAAATGGATGATGATGGTTGCACGACTTGATAAATCTACTCCAAGTCACTGACTTGCACACTTAAAACGGTGAACTGTGTAGTCAGTAAATTATACCTCAATAAAGTTGTTTTTAAAAATTCCCAACATTTTTTATGGTATAGTACTCAGAGAAAATGATATCATTTGTGTCATGCCCTGGGGTAAAGCAAAGAATATTTAGCGTTTAGGGGGGAAGAAAGAATTATATTTTATTTATATCAATAGAAGAAAAATAAAATGCTAACACTGCAGAAAGATATTAAATATTGAATTTGTATAAAATATCCAAATAAAATGTTTTCAAATATTTAAGTGATACGCTTGAATTTGTGTTTGTGAACATACTTTTTATAACCTCTCCCCATTCTCCCGGGGGCACACAGATTAGAAACGGTTACATATAACTTAGGAACAACACTGTAATGGCAATTCTTAAAATTCTTGGTTTCCATCAATAAGAAACTTTGTTCCCATGAGGAAGTGATATAGATTTTTAATCATTTTTACAACTATTCAAAAATCAGCCTTGGAACTCTATTGGAAAAATCAAATAACTCTTTTCCTTTATTGACAAATAAGTAATATTGACTTTTTTTATAATGTAAAGATTTCAATTCAATCAACTTTTTATGCCAAGTATTTCAAAATAATGATAACACAGACATCTGCAAATTGTACATAAGTGATTACAATGGTCAGCCTACAGCTGGCCTGAACATCACTAAAAGGTATAGCAGCTGTAGAAACAATTAAGCGATGTATGTGAAGGCACTAGTGGCCACTAGGACACTCTGACTGACCCACACCCTGGATGACATATCCCGTTCCTGGGCGCTTGGAACACTAACTCCTCCTACTGGTCCCTAGGCTCTTGTCCTCAATGGGCAGTGGTGGGCCCTACAACTGGCTGCCCCCGATGATGCCCAGGGAGTGGGGCAAGGGGTAGATGGTCTCATAGCAGTTCTGGAGGCCATGACGGCAGACCCCCTTCATTCATTCAGACATCTTCTGAGAGACTCCCGAAGGCCAGCCTACTACCCTGAGGCACAAGGGATTCTGATCTCAGGGGGCACAAACTGCCAATGCCTACTAACGCCTCCTGTGTCTAGACTCCCAGATAACCTATGTGCATTTCCTAAGAGGTTTCAAGCATCCTGAGAGAATATCCATTTTGAGGCTCTGGAGGTTCACTCGCTGGAGAGGCAGTGTGCTCAGAGCAAGAGGAGCAAAAGGTTAAAAACAAACTAGGAAAAAAGTCTCCGTTAAAGAAGTGGGTGGACAAGTAGCACCTTGGTGAGAAAATAGAAAGGGAGGAAATCAAGTGCTGAGAGATCAGAGGTTAAAGGAAGGGAATAATTAGCCAAGAGAGAGAAGTCTGAAGTACTAATAGGAGGAGGGAGAGGAGAAGCAAGGCTGCGGGAAATGGTAGAGAAGTGGTCCTGAGGCTCAAGACAGGTATATACGATGGGGGCAGGGGAGACGCTATTAAGAAAAATGATTCATGATGCTTTTAAAATGGTAATGGGACTTGCCTAGTGGTCTAGTGGTTAAGACTCCAAGGTCCCAGTGCAAGGGGCGTAGGTTTGCTCCCTGGTCAAGGAACTAAGATCCCACAGGCCTCAGCCAAACAAACAAGTAACTGTTCCCCCACCTCCATCCTGGATTTACCCTAAAAAAATGATAATGAAAACTGCATTCAAGAGGGACTATTGCAATAGGAATTTTGTAAGTAGGGGAGAAAGATCAGGCTCAACATCAAATACAATAAGAATAAGCAGAGATTTATAGCTAAGGAGCAGGGTGGGGTGGGGGGGAGGTGGTCAGTGGATGGGTGATCACTAAGAAGAAACATCCGAGGTGGGAGGATTCTTGCTAAACCGAGCTAACAAGATTCTTGCCGAAGGCAGGCCAGAGTGAGAAGATACCAAAAGCGGGGGATGAGGAGTTTGATCAGATATCCAGGGTGATCAGACATCAAGGGTGGGGAGATATTTGCTAAACTGACTCAGCAGAATTCTTGCTAAGACTGGACTAAGCAGGTCAAGGACAGAGCCCAAGGTCAAGGATTAGAAAAGAGGAGGGCTCAGAGGAGCCTGACTCAGGTTTGGCTAAAGACAGTCTTTGTCAGAGAGGCATGGTAGCTTTAGGAAGTGATGTGGCCAATGGAAGTGGTGCATGCTGGTTTACTGACCCACGGAAAAGAGGCTGAGAGAGTACTGCTGGCACGGCTGAGGGGATGGAGGGCTCATTGAGAGAGTCAGGACCCAGAAGTGCAGGAGTTCGGGGGTCCAGAAAGAAAGGTCTTCTTCTGGGGAAGGAATTTCCTTTGCTTTTGAGTTGGGAGCAAAGGTTTTCCTTTTTGGGATAACAAGTGGACTCAAGGAGCCAAAAACCACCAACCAGTCAGTTGGTGCAACAGATGGGGACAGCTGGCTGATGGCAACGTTCCTTCATTATTCAGGTGCCAGCACTTTCTGGGCAGCTGTTGTGTGCCAGGCCTGGAGACAACTGAGACATGGCCCTTTCCCATTAGGACCTCAGAGTCCAGAGAACAAGCGAGCTATCAGACCATCACAGAGCTAGCAGAAAAGACCAGGAGATGGCAGGATGCAGTGGGGAACCACAGTAGGTACATCCAACCTGCCTCAGAGGGATGAGGCAGGCTTCCTTCAGTGGGTGGCGCTGGGACTTCCCTGGCAGTCCAGCGGTTAAACCTATGAGTTTCCACTGCAAGGGGCACCGGTTTGATGCCTGGTCAGGGAACAAAGATCCCACATGTCACATGGTGTGGCCAAAAAATAAAAAAGAAGTGGCATCTCAGCCAAGACTTCAGGAAAAGGAGGAATTAGACAAGAAGGGAAAAAACCATTCCAGGAAACTGACAAGAGGCAAAATGGAACACAGTGCATGTGGGAACTGAATATGTTCGGTTTGGGTGAGGGCAGAGCAGAGAAAGCCAGCAGGTGATGGGCAGAGAAATAAGGCAGGAGCCAGATGATGAAGGATGTTATCGTCTGAGTTGAGGGCTCTGCAGTGTGCCTAATGTTCCTCCCAGTCTTTGGAATGAAGAGGTTGATCTAAAGAAAGACGTGTTTCCCTATTCTCCTAGACTCTCAGGACTTAATCCACAAAGAAGACTGCTGGGGTGTGAGGTCAATCAGGTGATACAGTGTTTGGATCACATGAACAAAGTGAAGTGCCCTGCAGATCAAAGCCTTTACAATGTTCATTGGGTTTAGCTGTTGTCCTGGTTCTTTCCTTTCTTTGCAGAGATTACACAGAGTAATAATCAGTCATGACTACTTTTCCTTAAATACCATTTTTGTCTCTTATTTCCCCACTCAAGAACCTTTTGAGCCTCCCCACTGACAGTCTCATCAAGTCTGAGCTTCCCTGTTTGGGCTTTAAGGCTCCCCCATAGCTGGCTCACTTCTTATTTTCCTTCTTTCACCTAATGTGGAACTCCTGATCAGCCTTCTCAACATCAACACACTTACGGATTGCCTTAGAAGACAAAGACCCTGTAGTGAGAGTTTAATTACTGTTTGAGAGAATTTCATAATCTAAGAAAGCAAGAAAGTGTCAGAAAGTGTAAGGAGAGTGGGACTGCCTCAGGAGTTGAGGGAGAGGGCGTTGTAGGAACCTTCTACACCTTTGCATTTCTGCCTCTGCACCTCTGGAAACCTCCTGATGCCTGGTGACTGACAAAGAAGGTGAGGTCAAAGGAATATGGAAGCATATTTGATCATGATCATGAAAATGGAGGATCAGTAAAGTGTAATTGTAAAGAGCATGGTTTTTGGAGAAACACAGAGCCCCTTGGCCTTTACCAATTTAAATTAACCCTCTCTGAGCCTCAGTCTCCCATGTGGACAAATCTGATGATCATAGCCACTTCCAGGGTTATTATGGAGAGTAAGTTAAATGAGATACTATATACCAGGTACTCAAAGCACTGAATACAATGCCTAGCAGATACTCAATTAATTGTAGTTACTAGTACTCATTATCATCATCATATTCTGCAAAAGAAAATAGATGACGTTAGATATCTATCTCAGGATTCCTATTGCTGATCCACATGCCAGCCGTGTGCCTTGAGTGAATTACTTCAAATTCTCTGTTCCCATTTTCTAATCCGTAAAATGGGGGTAATAGTGGGTACCACACACATCACTGTGAGGAATATTATTCGTACCAGCATATATGGTTAGTTCAGTTCAGTTGCTAAGTCGTGTCCAACTCTTTGCGACCCCATTGACTGCAGCATGCCAGGCTTCCCAGTCTATCACCAACTCCCAGAGCTTGCTCAAACTCATGTTCATCGAGTCAGTGATAACATCCAACTATCTCATCCTCTGTCATCCCCTTCTCCTTCTGCCTTTGATCTTTCCCAGCATCGGGGTCTTTTCCAATGAGTCAGTTCTTTGTATCAGGTGGCCAAAGTATTGGAGTTTCAGCTTCAGCATCAGTCCTTCCATTTTATTCAGGACTGATTTCCTTTAGAATTAACTGGTTTGATCTCCCTGCAGTCCAAGGGACTCTCAAGAATCTTCTCCAATACCACAGTTCAAAAACATCAATTCTTAGGCACTCAGCTTTGTTTATAGTCCAACTCTCACATCCATATATGACCACTGGAAAAACCACAGCCTTGACTAGGTGGACCTTTGTTGACAAAGTAATGTCTCTGCTTTTTAATATGCTGTCTAGGTTGGTCATAGACAAAATCACTGCAGATGGTGACTGCAGCCACGAAATTAAAAGACACTTGCTCCTTGGAAGAAAAGCTATGATCAACCTAGAAAGCAGATATGGTAGGGAGTCCCCAAAGAAAGAGACCCAGGAATGGCTTGCTTGACAGAAGAGAACCATTTGGGGCCAAAGCCATCAGTGATCTAAGCCTAGCTACAAACCTGTGCCCTTGAACAGATCTCAGTAATTAAAGACCTTAAAGGAATGCAGAAACAATGGAGGAACAGTCAAGAAACAACAGTACAGCCTTGGGGTAGGGTCCTGGTTCCTCACGGGATATACATAACAATACATCTTTGAGTTCTGCAGGAACTAAGGCCCCACCCAGGCAGAGGACAGAATGCTGATGATTTCTTTCCTCACCAGAGATCAAATTGCCAACATCCCTTGGATCATTGAAAAAAGCAAAGAGAGTTCCAGAAAAACATCTGCTTTATTGACTATGTCTGAGTGTGTGGATCAAAACAAAGTGTGGAAAATTCTTAAAGAGATGGGAATACCAGACCACCTGACCTGCCTTCTGAGAAACCTGTATGCAGGTCAAGAAGCAACAGTTAGAACTGGACATGGAACAACAGACTGGTTCCAATACACGAAAGGAGTACATCAAGGCTGTATATTGTCACCCTGTTTATTTTACTTATATGCAGAGTACATCAAGCGAAATGCTGGGCTGGATGAAATACAAGCTGGAATCAAGGTTGCCAGGAGAAATATCAATAACCTCAGATATGCAGATAACACCACCCTTATGGCAGAAAACAAAGAATTAAAGAGCCTCTTGATGAAGTGAAAGAGGAGAGTGAAAATTTTGGCTTAAAACTCAACATTCAGAAAACTAAGATCATGGCATCCAATCCCGTCACTTCATGGCAAATAGACGGAGAAACAATAAAAACAGTCACAGACTATTTTGGGGAGCTCCAAAATCACTGCAGATGGTGACTGCAGCCATGAAATTAAAAGACACTGGCTCCTTGGAAGAAAAGCTATGACCAACCTAGACAGCATATTAAAAAGCAGAGACATTGCTTTGCCAACAAAGATCCACCTTGTCAAAGTTGTGGTTTTTCCAGTACTCATGTATGGATGTGAGAGTTGGACTGTGAAGAAAACTGAACGCCAAAGAATTGATGCTGTTGAACTGTGGTGTTGGAGAAGACTCTTGAGAGTCCCTTAGCTTGCAAGGAGATCAAATCAGTCAATCTCAAAGGAAATCGGTCCTGAATATTCATTGAAAGGACTGATGCTGAAGCTTCAATACTTTGGCCACCTGCTGTGAAGAACTGACTCATTGGAAAAGACCCTGATGCTGGGAAAGATCAAAGGCAGAAGGAGAAGGGGCCAACAGAGGATGAGATGGATGGATGGGATTGCTGACTCAATACACATGAGTTTGAGTAAGCTCCGGGAGCTGGTGATGGACAGGGAAGCCTGGCCTGCTGCAGTCCATGGGGTCACAAAGAGTCAGACATGACTGAGCGACTGAACTGAACTGACCTTCCTCAATTCAATCAACTGAAGTTTGGACTCAGCCAAACTTTGCCCCAGTTCTATGCTGAATTTTCCTCTGCTCCAGCCCCTTCATGAATATGTATGTACCCCTAGCTTAAAACTTCTAATTTAGGTCTTTGGGGAGAACTGCTTTAAGGAAGATCTCTGGTGTTCTCCTAACTTGTAGTAAGCAATAATAAAGCCTTCCTTCTCCCAATCTTTGGCTTAGTTGTGTCTACTGACTTCTACCCACCAAGAGGCGAACCCGGTTTTTGGGAAACTTTGGCAGTGAAGCGTGAAAAGAGGAGAAAAACAGAAGTCTAGAGCAAGGTGAGGACTGCTGCCTGCCCTCAGTTCTCAGGGCTGCTGGCATATAAACAGACAGTGAAACAGAATTCGAAGTCCAGAAATAGATCCAGATGTATATGGGACACTATGACTGTCTCTCCAATCAGTGGAGGAAAATGGAGTTGAGACCCTGGAAAAGCTGGCTCTAGCCTCTATCTCCTTTGATGAGGAGAGAGTGGCCTGGGCAGATGGGGAACAGAGTTGGGCCAGAGACTCTTACCCTATAAACGTGTAAGTTTTAAAGTTGGACCTACTCAAAAATATTACCTACTTTAAAAAGTGAAAGGGCAAAAAAAGACAGTACTCCTGAACGATGAGAGATGGAATGTCCAAGAGAAGAGCCTGGAATCTCACAGACAGGACTGGTTTTGTGGGGAAGTAAGCACACCATCCTTACAATAGGTTAAGCAGGATTGCCGTGGAAAACCTAGAAAAGGCTCTTGAGGTCCTTCTGTGTCATCATTAGTCATTAGGTCACAAGTTCAACACAAATTCAAGCACTATCCAGAAAGGGGTAGAGTCTCTATGCCAGTTTTCCCAGAACTGCAGTGAAGCTTGCCAGATGAGCACAGATCTGAGCTGCTGAAGGTGTAGGACCCTGGACAAGTAAGTCTGAGAGGAGGCACAGGTACAGGGCTTGGGGATTACCACTGAAGCCATCAGATTCAAAGAAATAAAGGAGCAACAGGGCGAGGGAGTCCAGTAGGATCCCAAAGACAGAAGCACTGAGCATTCTCTGAGAGAGGGCAGGGGACAAAGAAGATCAAGGGACGTTTCTCCAAGATCACCCTCTATTAGGCCTGGCCTTAGAAGAGTGCAGACTTCCAAAGAGGCCGGAGGCTGCATGTACTGACCTCGGAAAAATCTCTCAGGCTCCACTGTTCTCAGCAGTGATTTAAGTTCAAGTGCCCAACAGGTAAAAGTTTACACTTCCCAGATTTGAGGGACATGGGGTGCCTTTCACTCACACAGAGTTAATCCAGGGGAGTTGCTGGTTCCAAGGCACTCCTCCACAGAGCAGGAGGCCCTGTCCCACCATCCCAGCCTTTGATTTGTACCTCCCACCAGTGCTTCCTAAGAGGGCTCCCTGCACAGGGCAGAAGAGTCCCTCAATGGGTTCCAGGTGACAAAGAAAGCAGCGGAGAGCAAAATCAATGCAGCCCGTGAACTCTCATCCCCTTGACTCTCCCCACAGCTACAAGGACCACAGTCAAAATTCAACTGCTGAGGAACTGTCTCATTAACATTTTTCCTGTTTATAAAAGAACTCTATTTCTTGCCCTCCTGGATCTTACTCTGGAGACTAGACACAGTGAGAGCATCATTATTTATAAAAGTATCCAGAAATAAAGGATGAAACATAAGAAAAAAAATCCAAACATCAATTATCCAACTACCAGAGTAACCCTGTTCTATTGGTGTATGTGTTTCCAATCTTAATAAAGCCTGGTTGATATAATTTGGATGATGTGTACTGTGTGACTCTTTTGCAACCCCAGGGACTGTAGCTCTGTCCATGGGATTCTCCAGGCAAGAATGTTGCAGTGGGTTGCCATTTCCTTCTCCAGGGGATCTTCTCGACCCATGGATCAAACCTGCATCTCCTGCACTGGCAGGCAGATTCTTTACCGCTGAGATACCTGGGAAGCCCCCAGTTTGAATGATGTACTAAATGAATAGCATTAATATACTGTTAATACATACATGTATGCAAATATATTATTTGCCCATGGACTTAAATTCCTAATAATGTTCAGGGATAACATATCATTCCATCCAGAAGTTATACTGAACTTTATTTAATCAATCCCACAGTGCTGAACTTTTTTGGCAGTCAGTTTTCACTAACATAAATAATGTTCAGTAGATAATGTTTTACTTAAAAATGGATCCACATATCAGATCAAACCCCTAGGAAAATATTCCTCAATTTTAAGATTACTAGGTCAAAGGATATGTACATTTTTAAGGCAATACAAAGTGCCAAACTGTCTGCAATAAAAGTTACGTCCATTTACATCTCAGCCAGCTGTAGATTTTAACTTTTATTCTCTACATCAAACTCTAAAGCCACTTCCCAGCTCAACTGTTGGGACCCAGACTGGAAGGAGGGTAGTGGCCTACCAAGCTCATCAGTCTGCAAGAAGAGACAGATCTGAAACCAACCAGGGAGGAAGGATGCAGTGGCAATGTGCTTTTTGATGCTCAGCCTCCACTAACCTTGTTTCTGCTAACAACTGTCTCGGGATCCACCTGAGGGCTTTTTTTCTTGATGCCAAATATGTGGTGTCTTTTCCAACTGGATGTCCACATGAAACACAATGCAGCTGAATCCATTCCTCACCAAACACAAAAATTAACTCAAAATGGATCACAGACCATCATATAAGATCTACAGTCATAAAACTCTTCGAAGAAAAGATAGCAAATCTTCATGACTGTGGGTCAGGCAAAGTCTTCTTAAACACAACACTGAAAGCATAGCGGACAAACAGAAAACTCAGCAATCAAAGTTAAAAGTTTTTGTGTTTCAAAAGACACCATCAAGAAAGGAAAAAACAAAACAAAAAAAAGCCAACCCACACACTGGAGAAAATATATGCAAATCATATATCTGATAAGGACTTGTATCTAGAGTACACAAAGAGTTCTCACAAGTTGATAACTGAAACACCAAAAAAAAAAAAAAAAAAAATCCCACTGGGCAAAAGATGGGTAAAGGATCTAAATAGGTATTTTCTGAAAGAACATTTACAGATGGCCAATAAGTACATGAAAAGATACTCAAACATCAAAAGCTATGAGGAAGATGCTAATCAAAACCACAGTGAGATACCCACACCCACTAGGGTAACTATGACCACTGTTGGCCAGGATATGGAGTAACTGGAACGCCAACACATTACTGCTGAAAATGTAATGTGGCCGCTGCTTTGGAAAATAGTCTGGCATTTACCGTCAGTTCAATTCAGTTCAGTCGCTCAGTCGTGTCCCACTTTACCATATGACCTAGCAATTCCACTCCTAGGTAGGTATATGCCTAAGAGAAATGAAAACATAGGTGCACACAAAAGCTTTCACATGAGTATTTCTAGCAGCTTTATCACAATAGCTGAACAGTAAAAATGCAAATGTTCATCTCCTGATGAGTGGATAAAACCAAATGTGGCATATCCATATAATGGAACACAATTTGGCAATAAAAAGCAATGAAGCACTGATACATGCTACAACATGGATGAACCTTGAAAACATATGCTAAGTGAGAGAAGCCACTTACAAAAGACCACACATAATAGATTTCATTTACATTGAATGTCCAGAATAGGCAAATGTGTAGAGACAGAAAGCAGATTAGTAATTGCCTAACTAGTAGGAGGAGGAAAGAGATGAGGAGTGGTGGGTGTGGGGTTTCTTTGGGGGTGATAAAGAAATTCTAAACTTAGATTACAGTGAGAGTTGCATAACTTTATCAATATACTAAATACAATTGAATTATACACTTTAAATGAGTAAATGGTATGTGAATTACATCTTAATAAACCATTAGAAAACTGTTCTAGGCCTTTTGGAAGAGACTATGATTAGTGATACAGGACCTGGCGCATTTTCTCATTTCACTCACCGCCCCCCCACACCCCAAGAAATACAATACTGGGCAATTCTAGTTGGGCTACACATTTCAGGAGCCTGATCTGAGCCACCTGCTCCCCTCCTGGCTCCTCCCTTACAGCGATGATCTATTCCCAAGCCTTCCATACTTTCTCTGCCATAGCGATGCTAAAGAAGACTTTGTATACTGATCTTCAGAAAGACACTGTCAAAATTGACGGACGACACACTGAAATCACCTTACCTTCTGTAGGCTTTGTTTCTAGGATTGTAAGCTCTGTGAAGGCTTGAGTTGTTGACCCTGGCGAAGTCCCCACCCCAGCGCCTAGGCTATGCTTAGTTCAGTTCAGTCACTCAGTCGTGTCCGACTCTTCGCAACCCCATGGACTGCAGCACGCCAGGCCTCCCTGACCATCACCAACTCCCAGAGTTTACTCAAATTCACGCCCATTGAGTCGGTGATGCCATCCAACCATCTCATCCTCTGTTGTCCCCTTCTCCCCTGCCTTTAATCTTTCCCAGCATCAGGGTCTTTTCAAATGAGTCAGTTCTTCGCATCAGATGGCCAAAGTATTAGAGTTTCAGCTTCAACAGCACGCAACAATTCTGGATAATAGAAATGGCATATCCCACCTCCCCACCCCACCCCCAAAGATACCCACCCTAGAGATATATTTGAGAAACCCTTAGAGCAATGCATCCCAATCTATAATGTGCCTACAAATTTAAAGTAGGTTCTGGTTTAGTAGGTCTGGAGTTGGGCCTGAGATTCTGCATTTCTAACCAATACCCAGGAGGTGCCCAGGCTGCTGGCCTGGGAACCACATGTTGAGCAGCAGGGTCCTAGGCTGTTCTGATGAAGATGGGTTGTCTTCAGCTGCACTTGAGAAACATCGTTCTAAAGTCTCATTGCTGAAGAGCTTTCTTCTGCATTCAGTACACGCAGGGCTCTTTTCTCAGCTTATTAATATTCTAAGGAAGAGGTTGGTTGAGCCAATATTGTGCTCATTAAGACCATTCTCTCTTTAAGCCACCCTCCCTAGCACAGTGGTGAGAAAAGCAGAATTAGCATCACCTGGAAAGTATTAGCAAATTCTTAGCCTTCACCCAGAGCTACTGAATCAGGAACAATGAATACATTTGAAAAAGTCCTGTAAGTGATTCAGGTGCTTGCTTGAGTTTGAGACACACTGTCTTAGGACAACAGAAGGTGTGTGTGTGTGTGTCTAGGTCTGTGTGCATCTGTGTGTGTATGTGTACACATGCACACACACACATGTGCACACACACCATCCATCCCCTGTCCCTCTTCCCCTGCCCTCTAATGTGTCTTTTTAAATTTCTGCTCTAATGTGTCTTGAAACCTTCCTAATTGCTATTCTCTCTCTCTGGTGGCTCAAACAGTAAAGAATCTACCTGTAAAGCAGGAGACCCAGGTTCAGTCGCTGGGTCAGGAAGATCTCCTGGATAAGGAAATGGGAAGCCACTCCAGTACTTTCACCTGGGAAATCCCATGGACAGAGGGGTCTGGCAGGCTACAGTCCATGGGGTCGTAAAGAGTCAGACACAATGAGCCATTAACACTTCTCACCTGGTGAGGCAAAGAGGAACTTTTTTTAGTAAGAAAAGCTGCCTCCACTTTCTCCATGGGCAGAGCACATAAATTCCAGGAGTGCACATAAGCTCCTGTAGGGAATGCTAGAGGGGTCCTCCTCTTTCTACAACTTCAGGGAGGAATGTCAATGGCCCTGAAAGGGGCTTTTGTGGAACTGGTTTCAACTTCCCCCAACCTAGGCCCTGGTAACCCAACACTGTCCCTGGCAGACGAGTGGGGTCAGGGTGCCCCAGGGAAGAGAGAGCTGTGTGCTGCCCGCTTCCTCTTCTGAGTCAATGTTTTCAGAAGTTCCCTTCTGCTCTGCATTGGGCCAAAGTCAGCCAGCAGGAAAGGGAACCAGGAAAGGAAACCGATGCCGTGAAGGGTGGGAGCCTGAACTGGTGACCCAGCCTCAGTACACGCACAGGCCTAAAGGGTCACAGGAAAAGACAGCTTTGGCCCGAGCCATTCACACGGGCATGGAGGCTGTGCTTTGGGACCGAGGGCCGAGCTCATCCAAGTCTTGCTTCACGCTTTGGCTAGCAAGTCTCCTTCGTGAGTATTTCCCCAGCACCCAGCCCAGTGCTGGAAACAGGAGGAACGCAATCACTATTCCGGTGGACAGACCACCTGCAAACTCCCCCGGAATCATCATCCAGCCCTTTCATTTGACTGACCAGGAAACTGAAGCCCTCAAAATCTGAGTGACTTTTCCACATCACGTTCCCAACCAGTGGCAGAACCAGCCTAGTAACTGGACCTTCAGACCCCCAGAGTCTTCACCACTACCACCCACCCCCCGCCATGCCTCACACCCCACCTGAAGGCCCCATGGCCCCCACTCACTGATTTTCTATCTGATCCAAGATATACCTGGGGAAACAGTTCAGGGACTGATTTTTCTAAGATTAATATTACATTTTGGTGCAGGGGAAGAGAGCCTCTGAAACAAGCTAGTCATTTCAATACCAGAGCTATTTTTAACCACCTTGGATCTCTGTCATCTCCAGCACCCAGTTCTGTCAATACTGCTGACAGAACGGCACCACACTGGGCCTGAGATGGCAGGCCCAGTCTATGATCCAGTTTTCTGAACTCTATTCAAACATGAAGAGCTAGCAAAACTGGAACATGTCATTGGGCCTGATTTCCCGTAAGCACTCCCTAATTAGTGAGAAGAGGCATGGTGACAATCCTCGTGGCTGGGTTTTGTTTTTTTCAGTTTTACGCCAGAAAAAAGACTTCCTGTTTCATACAAGGTCAAACAGTCACAGGAAGAAAACCTCTCTACCTCTCTTAATGAAAAAAACAAAACAAAACAAAACTTGATTAAGTATAAATATTGATTAGATTCAATACAGGTGCCTGGAAATAAACTTACCAGAATGCATTACTTACTGTACATGTCACTGATGCAGGAGAATAGCATATTAGGAAAAGCAGAGGGTTAGGATTTTTTTTTTTAAGGGATAGAATGAGATTTGCAAGCAGCTCAGATGCAGTGTTTCTGAGCAAAGGCTTTGGGGCTCGTCTCTGAGGGTTATGTTGGGCAGCCTCTTGGTCTATGCACGTTGCAATGACAACGTCCAGAAGGACCCAGAGGCAACTGATATTCAGGAAATCTACTCCTAAAAGGAAAGAATCCACCTTCCAGTACTAATAAAATGTTTCAGGTAATAACATCAATGGCACTGACTGTTCTATTATAAATAATCTTGCTATATTTATCAATCAGCTTTGAACTTGAAGAACCTTTGTATTCACCAATTTGCCCATGCAACAAACCTATAAAGTCTATAGCCCAGGCCAATCTTATTTATCTATTGAGCACCTACCATGCACCAGGCAGCAAGGAGCAACACAGAGCAAAATGGAAATGTTCCCTGCTGGAATGAAGCCAACAGTATTGTGGGAAAGTAGATATTAAATAGCAATTCCACATGGGGAAAACTTTTCTCTTTCTATCCATCATGCAGTAATCAGGAAAAGCCCTCTTTCCACTACACTCTTACAAGGCACTACGACTCAAAGATGACCAAGACATAGCCGTAGCCTGTAGGAACTTCCTCTCTGGTTGGGAAGAGAGACTCCAAACAAAAAAACGTCACTTAAAAAGTATTTGAATTGAATGTGAAAAAACTGGTAGGATATTTGCTTTTCCAAAAAACAAGAGTCTTCTAAAAAAAGAAAAGGAGCCTTCTGGGCAGAAGAGCAAAAAGCAAGGCATGCTCAGGTGAGAGGGAGACTTGTAGCTGGGGTGGTGTGCAGTGGTGGGAAGGCTGGCTTTTTCAAGGCCTAGAATTCTTATAACATAGACTTGAAACATGGTCTGAGCAAGAGGGGGCCTTTAAGTCTCTAAGCAAAGAATCAAGTCAACTTTCCATTTTAGAAATTGGAATTCTGTTGCCAAAGCAAAGAATGGATTTGAGGAAGACAACAGTGGAGTGAAAGTCACTTAGGTTACAATCTACAATCAGACCATTCAAATACATAAACTCCAGGAGTTGGTGACGGACAGCAGGCCTGGCATGCTGCGGTTCATGGGGTAGCAAAGAGTCGGACACGTCTCAGCGACTGAACTGAACTGAACTGATATAGGAGAAAGGAGAAGACTGTTCAGTAAATCTAGGCTGATATTACTGTGTGCTAAGAGTGCCATTTACATGGTTTCATTTAATCCTCACAACACATTTACCAAATATTCCCATTTTATGAACTGAGGCACAGAGAAGTTAAGGAATTTCCCAATGGTCATGGGTCTAGCAAGAAGCTACAGGCTGGAGTCAAAGCCACCCACACATCACCAGTTGTCTACACAGAGCAGAGAGTCAGGAAAAGCTGGCCTTGGCCAAGTTGGCAAGTGGTGTTCGCCCTGTGAGAAACAAAAACAGTGAATGTTAAGGCAGCTCAGAGGACAGAGAGGGGACAGAGGGACTCCGCCACCTGCTCTCCCTGGAAGTGTCATCCAGCCCCATTGTCCTCCAACAGAGAAACACCAGGGACACAATCACACAAAGAACAGTCTCTGGGAAGATCCACAAAAACCTCATTAACTGAACAAAGGGTGATAAAATGGCAAGAAACAGACCACAGGGAACAGAAACTGTGGGTTCTGGCTGAGACTTCTCTTTCCACCCACTCTGCCTGCTCCGCAGGCCCATACATCACTTTCCCCTCAGACTGTTAATTAGAGAGACACCCGCCATCCTGACACAACACGTTAATTATGAAAACAGAGCACTGCGCACAACATAACATGGAAATGAAGTGACATGCATCCAATTAATTAAACCTTCACAGCTCCGATCGGTTTTAATTAGGGAAGCTATCCTTTTCGCTTTCCTCTTGATCGATAAATAAACTTTGCAATACATACATATTTTTAATCAATTAGCAAACGGTAGGGGGTGGGTAGAGTGTGAGTCAATTGCTAAGGGCCACCATGAACTCTTCCATCAGCCACCTATGTGCACAGTCCATTTTGATTCTCAGTTGCATCTACAAGCAACACAGGCTGAACCCCTGCAAACTGTTTCCAAGTTAAATCAAAAATAAGGGAGCTGAAAAATGGCAGCCCCATCACTTCCACGCCACCTCTCCTCATTCTTATCTGGCAAAAGGGACTGAGGGCTTCAGAAATTCAGAAATGTACAACGGCAACCCACTCCAGTATTCTTGCCTGGAAAATTCCACAGACAGAGAAGCCTGGTGGACTGCAGTCCATGGGGTGTTGCTAAAGAATGGGGTACGATTGAGCATGCATGCACAGTGTCATTGCAGGAGTTCAAAAGCTGTTTCTTTGGGTCATTAGGACAGTGTCTGTATACCTCGACCAAAGGACAGCTCTTCCTCGTTGACCAAGCACACAGCCCCTGAGGAGCCGCCCACAGATCACTTAGGCAAGATGAAGGGGTCACTAGCATAGCCTCTTGAATCAGCCAGCCCAGCCCAAGCCATTGCTGGAATCAAACAGTCAGCAGCCAAATGGGCCTCATGCGTGTTCTTATCACCAACAGCCACCTAGTGCTTCTGATAGGCTGCAGTGTTCTGTGTTCCTGTCCAGTCTCCTGAGTGGATTTTTAAATGGCCACACTGATGAAGAGAGAACATCATATAGATGTTCTCTAAGCAAAAGGTCCATAACCAGAGAGTCAAGAGGAACAGAAGTGAGGTATAGAGACCGGATTGGGCAGTTCAGGACGAAAAGCACAAAACAAGATATAAACGCAGGGGACTCCCTTTAAGCAATAATCACCATGGGTATCTTCAAAGCACAATTCTGGGAAGTAGTGAAAGCAAAACAGGCACAATAGAGAAACCCCATACAAGATGCTAGGGAGGAGTCAAGGGGCACAGGCTGGCAAATATTCACACCTCCACCTGACAGACACAGCTAGTCGATCCCAGCTCCCTTTCATGCTGATTCCAGAAGTGACTTCAAAAATCCTATCAGTGAGTTTGACTTCAGAAACCTTGACTCACACTGGCTTCAACAGTGTGGAAATGCATTACCTCAAGTGATAGGAAGTCTGGGAGGCCAGAGTAGGGGTGGGCTTAAGGGTTGCTTGATTCAGTGGCTTAATGAAGTTGTTAAGTACCCACTTTCTCACCATCTGTCTCTTCTGCCATCCTCGCAGTTGGCTGCATAGTCATCCTTGCTGCAAGATGGCTGCAGCAGAAATCACATCCAGGAGAACAAGGCCCTGAGGACAGACAGAGATCATCACACTCTACCTGCAGGAAAGGTTACCTTTCCAAGAAGTCCCCAGCAAGCGTCTTCTCACAAGTCAGTGTTCAGAGCTGGGTGGCTTGTCCTTTTCTAAATAATTTACTGGCCCAAGGAAGATAATCTACCTGCTTTAGACTTATCCAACTATGTTGGAATGAATGTTGGGAAATCAATCATCATATCCACTATGCAAATCTAATTCCTTATAGCATCATAGAACCAACCACTAGCTATTGATCACCCTGGCAACAGAGATAGCCATCTCTTGGCCATGCTTGGACTGGGAGAAGACTCAATAGCTGAGGAACTGGAGAATATGACTCAGTAAGGGCGAGGGAGGAAGGAGGTGAAGAGTTTGAGTTCTTGGCACTGAGAGCAGTCCCATGCTCCCTGGCCCCAAAGACCCGGCTCAACCTACGTAAACTTAAGAAGAAAAAGGGAAAAATTAGTTTTCAGTGAATGTGATGCAAGTCAGGAGAAGTCGTGGTTTCATATTATTGGCGAGTACTCAAGTCAATGTGCAGACTCTCAAGCAAGGAATCTAAATCGGTCATGAGCCTGCAAAAGAAAGGTCAAGAGATGGCCAGAAATCTAGAATTCAGGACCACAGAGAGCTACCACAAGCAACGGTCACACAAAGGACACTCAGAGAAGTGGGGTACCTAAAGGATCAGACACGCGGCAGTCTCTTTTCCTGGAAGAGATTTCCTCTTTTTCTAAGTCATCTTAAAGATCCTTTAAAGTGACTTGATGTGAGCAGGAAACATATAACAATCAGAATTATTATTTTTAATAATAATAATGTAATAGTAATCATCAAATATTGAAAGGAAGGGGGAAGATGAGAGATGAGAGTGCTGGACATAGGATGAGCTAAGCCCTCATTTTTCATAGTGGGAGTTAAAAAAATATTATCTAACAACACTCCTAATTCAAGAAACAGAGATATAACATATTATAAGGAAATAACCACCAGAAGAATTAAATCTAAACAGATCAAAGCAGGGGCTGGAGAGAGGTAACCCCCAGGCAAAAGACTGCTGCTTGCCACTACAAGCTCTTCTATACCATTTCTCTGATAAAACACTCAAAACAAACAAACAAAAAAAATCATGAGAAAATAAATTGTTGTTCACACTCACATTCACTGACACATAGGTGTTTAGCAATTATTTGTTGAATGAAACAATGAACTGTCCCCAGTGAGAGCAATCATGTGGTAAGCACCCAGCTAAGAATTTGACAAAGCTGCGCTTCACTCCCCAGAGTTGAAACTCTGGACTTTCTTAGGTGGAAAGGTGTGGGGCTGCCTATGTCATCCTCTCTGGACTCTCAGTCTGGGCCTGGCCTCTTAAAAGCCTAGAAGAGCAATTTGGAACAGCTGTCAAGTTGAAATTCTGACATCTGAAGAGCATCTCCTCTAGGTGATTGAGTCCCAGTGTTTCACTGCATCCCCTAGAACAAGCCCCATACTTGATCTGGGTATAGACCAGGTACCCAGCTGAACAGCAGCATTCAGAGCTGTCAACATGAGTAATTTTACCCACAGTGGGATCTGCGCAGGGCAGTCAAAGGAAATGGTTGTTATCTAGAGCTGTCTAGCAACTTGACCTAATGGCCCGATGCCAAATCAAATGTCTACAACAGATTACAGCACAGGTCAGTTCACTCAGCTACTCTGCCCAACTCCCCCATCTGGTCATGGGCGCTGATCAAGGAGCTTTCACAAAAAGTGATTTTCCTGAGGATTTTCAGGAAAAGAATTTCTGATAATGATGGAATTTTCTTCAAATGCACAGTAGGAAAATCCCCTTAAGGACTAGCGCATTCCTGGCAGGTCACTTTATGTTTTCTTTGATGATTCTGGAAGGCCTTTAAATTATAAACAAGTGTTCCGATGTACTGGTTTGTGGTATATAGTGGGCAGGAACTGACTAAATGGGCTAGAAGGGGACATGGAGCAAGCCACAGAGTCCTCGGGGGACCAAGGTCTGCCTGGACCATGTCTGCTGCAGGAGACCCCACCTCAGAAAGAGTCCCACTCCTCCTCCCCATCCTCCTCTCCTGCTCATCCAGGGTTGCTCAGAGGATCAAGGGATGATGGCCACAAAGCTGCTGTGAGGGTAAGTCCACCATCGGCCTCTGTGCAGTCTTTTCATTCCCCAATGATTGATTTTGAGGGTCTTGCTAAGCGAAAAAGAAAACACAGGCAGACAAAACATCCCAGCACAGAACCAAGCTGTCACCCACTCAATAATTGTTGTGTCAAACTTCTGCTGCAGTGAGCCAGGTCTCCCGCAGTTATTTGCAAAGTGGGGCTTGCCAGATACTATCCCTTCCACTGTGGTTTTGCTATTGTGTCATGACCCACAGATGATCAGCCTGGAAGGATGGTACAGTTAATCAAGGATACCCGGACACAGACTGAGAAAGTCTGTACTGTTGGGCTGCCAGTGTGGTCATCTCCAGCTGGCCTTGGGTGTCTCAATCGGTTTTAGCCAAAGAAAAATAAAACCCAGGAGTACTGAAGCACCATTGTTTATATTATCTCTCCTTATTTTTAAGGTGCTGCGGTTACGGTAACATGTGGCACCACCGTGAAATTGATCTGAGGTCGACTCCCAGAGAACACAGGGCTTTTGTTACTCAAGGGACTTATGCCAACAGCAATGTGACATCTGTGTATTGATCAGTATCAAAGGCATCCCTCCCGGGATGAGAGGACAAGGGATCATTTGAATTATCTCCTTTCCAGCCTTTGTCCATCTGTACTTCCTGAAAGCTCACAGAGCCAAGAAAAGGAGCACCCAATAAAGGTTTGAGGTGGGGGATCACAATGACTGCTGTTTACACAGCATAATAACACAGCTTCAGCTTCAAGGAAGAGTGCCCCTTGCTAGCTCACGACAGCCAAGCAAAGGAACCAAAGAAAGAAAGAGAAACGCTTGTATGAGGAAGAGGGCCCCTAGTTCTAGTTTAGTCATTTGTCCCAGTGATTTATAGAGGGGCTGTTCCTACAGCATTTTCACTCCAATAATGAGTCATTTATGGCAGATTCCACAATGCTTGCTGCCATAATGCCCAACAAGAAGACCCGTGGAACACTTTCTCCCACAGAAGATTTCCCTCCACATCTGGAATGCTAAAACCCTGAGATGTTCAGGTGTCCTTCCCAGGGGCACAGGCTCCAGCCATGAATTGTAGTGGGTCAGCCTGACCACCAGAGGGTGCCCTGTGGTCACTTTTCCCTCTCCTTCAGCTCTAGTTTGGCATCCCTCCTGAGTCTGGACAGAACCAAACGTCAAGTGCATCACATAAATTAATACTAACGGGTTTTTGTATTTTGTTTGCTTAAGAATGTCTCTTGGGATGATGTCTGACTCTCACCATACATAATTATTTTGCTTTTGGCAATGCCGTTTGACCCATGCTATTGTGTACCCTAACCAAGGAATAATTCTCTGAACATTGTGCTTTCACGACAACAGCTGCTCGTTTGCAAACCACTTATTTCAAAACAGTACACTATTCAAATCTCTGTGACTCTAGGATGCCAGAGAACAAGGACAGAAGTGACCCTCTTCAGCTAAATCAGGGCTCATAGCTCTGACATGACGGTCATTGCTATGGGTTTTCCATCCCAAAGGTCTGATCCCCACCGATATCCTATCTGTTCTTCTATCACAGGTCTTCCCAGACACCTTCCTCTAATGGGAAGATTATGATGCCTAACACCATGGGTCACAGAGAGCTTTCAGCTATGTTAAGGGAATGAACAGGTTTCATCATTCCTGCAACAAAAATCTCAATTTACAAGCTGGGTGTCTGTAACTCCCTTGGTCTATGGCATGGACCTGAGTTTTCTCTGTGTAAAACTTATTGGTCCATCAGAATGGATGACAGTTTCCCTTCTTTTCTCAGCCATCATTTTCCTCTCTGATCTCTCTCTGGAGCCTCCCAAGTCACAACACCAATCAGTGGGCAGTGCGCTCATATGTAATTCTTTCTGGTTTTCAACATATTTTCATTGCATTATCACACTGGCATCTCATAATAATACAAAGTGGAGGTAAAGTGAGAGAGTACTCATAAACTTTTTCAGTTCTCCGAAGCAAAATCAGTTGGTTTGTTCTGTATTCCCATATTGTATATCCCTTTATGATAAATATTTTCACTCTGTTGTCATTGTTTATTTACCAGGTTCTACCACCGAGCACTTCCCTAAGGCAGGGACCAGATCTATCTGGCATGCATATTAAGTTGCTTCAGTCATGTTCCACTCTTTGTGACCCCGTGGACTGTGGCCCACAGCCTCCTCTGTCCATGGGATTCTCCAGGCAAAAATAGTGGAGTGGGTTGCCATGCCCTCCTCCAGGGGATCTTTCCCACCCAGGGACTGAGCCCGAATCTCCTATGTTTCCTGCATTGGCAGGTGGGTTCTTTACCTCTAGTGCCACCTGGGATCTATCTTACCACCTTTCTATCTCCAAAGCTTTGCACAGTACTTGACATACAATTAGTACTGAATAAATGTTCATTTGAAATATGACACTCATTTGACAATTAAGGTTATCAGTCTCCCAGGCGGGGCAGGTGTACCACACGCCATATCCACTGCCTGAAATGAGTAAAGGAAGAACCTGCGTTAGCACACAGGTCCAACTAGAGGAATAAACAGTCAATGGGAAAATATGCATTGGATACTGACTTTAGAACAAGCATCCTGATAAATGCAGAAGATTTATTAAAGAAACATGATCAAAGACCTAGATTTCCATCCAGTGATTAGAGTGGTCCTTTAACTTCTGTGGGTTTCAGCTTTAACTTATTCAGGATGAGCAGTTTGGAGGATAAGCTCTATAAAGGCTCACACAGATATATCCACATATCTGGCTTCTACAATGGCCCATCAATATTCTTTTATTATTATTATTTTTGCCCACTCTGGGCCATGTGGGTTCTTAGTTTCCCACCCAGGGATTGAAGCTGTGTCCTCTGCATTGCAAGGCAGATTCTTAACCACTGGACCACCAGGGAAGCCCTCCCTCAGCAATATTCTTTTTGGACAGATGCTACATGTACATTTGCACACAGATGAACAGACACACAGGTGTCACCGGTGTAACAAGACAACATGTCACATCGCCAAGAGGAATCAAGGTGGAACGAGCAGTCCAGACACCTTGGGAAATGTCCAGGAGACAAGAGCTCAGGGAGCAGAAGGCTGCACACAAACCAGACTAGCGTGTGAGTCAGGAGTGACTGAGGAGGGAGGTAAAGGAATCAAGAGGGAAGTCCATTGAGTGTGTATTCAGAGGACAGACAATAGTATCAGGAAGCAGGGAATGGCTTTTCCCACAGTAAATGCCTGTCTGTGAAAAGAAGATTTATGTTTAAAAAAAAAAAAGCTGCCTCCACTTCTGTTCAATATCTCTCATCTGAACTCACTTCCATTTCATTTCTTTCTGCTTGTACACTAAGTTGCTTCAGTCGAGTCTGCGTCTTTGCGACCCTATGGACTGTAGCCCACCAGACTCGAGTGTCCACAGGAGTCTCCAGGCAAGAATACTGGAGTGGGTCGCCATGCCCTCCTCCAGGGGATCTTCCCAACCCAGGGATCAAACCCCTGTTTCCTGCATCTCCTACATTGGCAGGCAGGTTCTTTACCACTAGCGCCACCTGCTGCTGAACCTCAAATCTAGATGAGGTTTTACCCCGCTGTACAATCTCATACCATTCTGAACTTTTACTTTATAGCAAAAATCTCAGTTATACCCGTATGGAGGGTATTGTTTGTCTGTTGCCTTTTTTCCTACGAGATTAAGAGGTCTCTGAAAGCAAGACTTGACCTATTTGTTCATTGTTGAATCCCCCTCAAACCTAGAATATAGTTAAGTACTTATAATAAATGTGCAATTAATAAATGAAAATTAGCCAAATTTGGAAAGTGGGTCCCTGTCTAAATGGCAGGGCTGCTTTGTAGGCCCCCGTTGCTGTGGCTGAGCTTATCTCCAAGTCAAGTGAGGACATTACTGACAGGTGCAAACACAGCCTGCCCTGCAAACCTGGACCTGGGCCAGCAGCTGGAGAAACACTACCAAGGAGTTTCATCAGCAGCCCCTGTCTCTGGCTGCTCACCACATGCCCTCCCCGTTTCCTCTCAGCCCAAACAGAAGATTACACTCCCTTCCAAACAAACTTCTGATGAGCTTCAGACACCTCCCAGCCCTCCTCAGATGCACTAAATCAAGCATCCTGCCTCCAACCCATCCTGTAGTGAATGACATTGTCTGCACACACCCAAAACCCCCACCTGCACAAGTGGATGCGTGCATGCTCAGTCATGTCTGACTCTTTGTGGCCCCGTGGACTGTAGCCCACCAGATTCCCCAGCCCATGGAATCTTCCAGGCAAGAATACTGGAGTGGGTTGCCATTTCCTATTCAAGGGGATCTTCATGACCCAGGGATCAAAGTCATGTCTCCTGCATTGGCAGGTGGCTTCTTTACCACCGAGCCACCTGAGAAGCCCTGCACATCCTTGGAGCAATTTGTTTTTAAAAGAGCTGAAGCAACTCATTCTCAGAAAGCAGAGGTGACCTTGTGAAGGTCACACAGCTAAAAACTTACACGACGGAGCAGAAAAAAGCAAAGCTCTTTATCATCACATGAGTTACTATGCAGTGCTCACCATCAACCAGTCATTTTGCTAAAGGCTTCCTTATTTTGATCCTGTGAATCCTTACAATACCCTGTGAGATACATCTATCATCAATCCAAATTTATAGTGAGACCAGAGTCACAGATTTGTTACATCTCCAGCCCAAAGTCGTTCAGCTTGAAGTCAAAGCTCTGGATTCTACTGTTAGTTATTCAGTCAGGTCCGACTTTGTGACCTCCTGGACTACAGCCCTCCAGGCTCCTCAGTCCATGGGATTCTCCAGTCAAGAATAATGGAGTGGGTTGCCATTCCCTTCTCCAGGGGATCTTCCTGACCCAGGGATCCAACCCCAGTCTCCCACACTGCAGGCAGATTCTTTACCATCTGAGCCACCAGTGGCTCCTAACTCAGGCTCCTAAATCCTGGATTCTAACTCAGGACCAAATCTGACCTCATGGCCTAAACTCTTTCCCCTGCATATTCGTCACACAGATACTGAGATGGCATCTTCCCTAGCTTCTGACTCACTCACTCAGTTACAAACTCCTTAAGCAATGGGGCTACATTGTAGGAAAAGTGACCCGTGATAAAAAGTGTTTGCTGGGAGGATTCATGCATAGGGGTCTTTCTTCAGAAAAATTACAAATTCAGTCTCCAGTGTCCCATATCCACTCTCCCCATTTTTTCCAGACATGGCTCTCTTTCTTGCTCTCCCATTCACATCAGAGACTGGACCTTTGATGCCTCTGCAGAGGCCTCCATTCAGGTCTTCCCTTCCTCCTTCAAATTGCTTCCCCACCACTCTTGAACTCAGTCAGTTTTCCAGGAGGAGTGCCTCCAGCAAACTCAGAACCTGTAGCTAGCACATGCCTACCCTGCATATAGATCATGGTAGGTGCACAATTCAAGCACATCTTATTCACAATCTCTTTACAATCCAAGTGCATCTCACTTCAGCCAAGTCTTTACTATTAATTCTGCAGTAAAGTCTCATTTGGTTCTCCAACACAACTATCTGATGATGCTGCTCTTGGCCAGCATTTCTGTCATCCTGGGAGTAGCGGGACTCTCACAGCCCTGGGGGCGCCCCCTACCCGGGGCCCCTGTACTCACATTTTAACTGAGAAGAAGGCCAGAGCATGGAAGCTGTAGGTATAGATGCTTTCCTCCTTGCATTGTCCTGCCCAGCCCTCTGAAACCAAGAGCTTAGAAATAGCTTTGATATATTGAGCACCTACTGTATACCTTCCTTCCTTTTTCCATTTGACCCTTAAATACACTCCAGAAGTAGACAGTACTGTCCTAAATTTACAGGTGAAGAAAATGAGATCCAGAGAGATCAAGATAGCTTCCCAGAAGGTATAAAGGATTTGGAAGTCAGCTTTGCCTGACCCCAGAACTTATAGTATCAGTCACCACACTAAGCTGCTTCATCCACTCTCTCTAAAAGACTTAACATTTTGCAAAGCAAAATCCAGCTCTCCCCTTCCCAGGCAATGCTGGCTAGAAGATCAATCCAGGGCACTGTGTATAGACAGCACACAGGAGAGACTGCATATGACATGCACGCAGACATTTGTGTTCTAATCTGCAATAAGACTTCTGCTCCCAGCTCTCAGGTTTCTTCCTGTATAATTGTTCCCACAAACCCAGTTTGATTTGCTGCTCCTCTTATTTATTCTTTGAATTAGGATTGTTTAGCTTCATTGGACCAACCAAACTTACAAATGGCAAATTAAACCAGAGGACAATGCACTACACACACACACTACTGATCAGGCAGAGGCAAGGCAGAGCACGAAGCAGGCCTTTAAACACGCGGCCGACATTTCTGCGAGTATTGATGATTCTCTCTAAGGCTTTTTAATAACCGCTTGTGTGTTTTGGCTTTCGAACTGCCTAACCTTTGGGTGATGAAATCACAGCATGTTATTTTAATCTCTTTATAATGGACTGAAGTTCAATTCAAATAAATATGTCTCCTGAGTGCCCGCACCAAGAGGCAGGAAGGGTCCGGAAGCAGGTCTTACTGCCTGCCACAAGGATCCTGAAAAAGCTGAACTGCCCCCTCCAGCTGACATTTACAAGGGCTACTGGGTCTGCTGCTCTTTCGTCTAAGCCAGGGTTCCCAAACTGTGGTCCCCAGACTGGCAGCCTCACCATCACCTGAGAAATCGTTAGAAATGCCAATTCTCAGGCCTTCACTCAGACTGACCCTACATCCACATCACCCATTAGTAGCCACTGAATAAATATGCTCACTGAACACAAGAAGAGGGATGAGTACAATGGAGAGCCACACGAATGGATGCTGAGTGTCACCTGCTTCCCATCCGTCCAGTGGAGGCTTCTATTCCCCAGCACAGTGATGCTCTAATACGACCTGCCTCTGAGTCATCTGAAAACAGATTTCTGTGCTCCACCCAAGAGTTTCTGACTCAGCAGGTCTGGGCTGAGGGCCAAGAACACACATGAAAACAAGTTCCCTGATGCAGACGCTGCTGCTGGAGCTGGTTTGGGGGCCACACTTTGAGAACCTCTGTCCCAGAGATAGGATTTGCCTCTTTCCAATTCCAGGCTCTCTTTCAGGCTTTGGAAACCAGACTTGTTTTTAAGGCCATCTCCCTAAACTTTTAAAACTTTGGTTCAAAACACTGCCTGATCCCCAAAGAACTAAAACCAAAGCAAGAATGAATTTCTTTATCTTCCAAAGAACAAATGAGACCTTCAAAATGCAACAGCTGCTTTCTTCCTTCAGGAACTAGACAAACAGGGATGGACAGTTGTTAGGAGTTCAGGCTCAGTCTTCTCTGCTGAGCAGGTAGAGGACACGCATTCTGAATGCCTGGTTCCTTTTAGAACAAGGTTCAAAGGAAGGTTGCTCTAAAGTCACTGGTAGCCATCAGGGTTCGCCCAGCCCAGCCGCATGATGGCAGGCCTCAGTCAGGAAATGCTGGATCCAATCCTCTGGGGGACTGACTACCCAGAGCAGGACAATAAGCCACAAACTAATATATTTCATGAAAACAAAATAGGCTACAGCTCTTCCTCCCAGGAAACCTGGCACTGAAG
This sequence comes from Budorcas taxicolor, assembly GCF_023091745.1. NCBI lineage: Eukaryota > Metazoa > Chordata > Mammalia > Artiodactyla > Bovidae > Budorcas > Budorcas taxicolor. The sequence continues at coordinate 105,344,027 of NC_068911.1, forward strand.
GTTCCCCACACAAATGCAAAGCCTGGAGCGGAGACCCAAAGTAGGGCTGCGGGCATTCTGTTCAGTCTCTAAAGACAGAGCCACAATTTCTCACACTTGACAAGAAACACAGGGCTGCTGGCTGCTCAGATGGGAACAGACAGACAATGGGGCAGCAAAATAAGATCTCTGGTTCCCGCCAAAGCATCTGGGACATGTAGCCATCTTACTTACGCAGCCACTGATGGTGTCCTAAAATTATACATTGAAAGGTGCATTAGAATTTTTATATCCTACACAAATGGAAAGGTGTCCCCAAATCTATCCTCTTGTGGTAAGCCGAAGCAGGGTGTACTATAAGCAATAGGCATCATTTTGCATGCCAGAAATGGGGATTTGTGGTTAGTGAAATATGAGTACTTAGCAATAAGCACACATGAAGAAACTTACAGCTCATCCAGAACACATGGAGACCACACTGAGAGCAAAACTGCTCGGAAAATGCAATTCATCCTTCTCTGGTCAACCTCCTGCCACTGTCACCTTTCCCAGAAACCTGGTTAGAGCGGAAATAGGTAAGATTTTTGCTTTATCAGTACATTTTCCACCCAAATATCTCAGAAAGATTTACTCGTGTTGCACATAATTCTAATAAAGATGTCTCTCTTTGTGCTGGAATTATCTGAATAATTATTTCCATTTTCCTTGGCCTTGGCGACAGAACCCCAAACTTTGTACGACGCTTGCCTTCACTGGATTAGTTCACTGGATCCAGTGTTTCCAAATTTGGCTTTTCCTCAGAATAACCTGCAGAGTTTTGTTTCTTTGTTTTGTTTTTCAAGGAGGGATTCCAGGTCCCAGTCCAGACTGCTGAGTTAAAATCTTGTGGAGAGGAAGAGAAAGCCAGAAAGCTGTGCTGGCTTCTAACACATATGCAGGTACAGTAACCCAACTGAGGGGGTGCCTGACCAGTTAGGTTTAGGAATGGCTGAACCAGGGAACTTCCCTGGTAGTCCAGTGCTTAAGACTCTGTGTTTCCACTGCAGGGGGCATGGGTTAGATTCTAGGTCAAGAAACTAAGATCCCACATGCCTTGCGGTACAGCCAAAAAAAAAAAAAGAAATGGCTACACCAGATAACATGGCTTTCCAGGTCTCAGAGTACATTCTCTGTTTTATTTACAGAGTGAAGTAAATAACTTTGAAACACCTTCTTGACAGAGACAGGACAGAAAGAGACTTGCCCAGAATCTGAGAGGCTCACACAGGAAGATTCAAGGGCAGGTCCTCTAATGACCCATTTCTAATCCATCCTCTCCTATCCTCAGAATTTTCTCATTTGCTGTAGGCAACATAGACTCAAGTTCACCAGATACACGGTTGCATGGGCCTTCCAAAGCTGGGAAATGACTGCTTCCCTACTCCACTCCATCTGCACAGAGGCCTTGTAATCCATCCCAGAATTCTGGCACGCCACCACGGACAGGAAATGAGGGCAAACAAAGACATATGAGAAAAGGGTCAAGTTGCTGGGACTCTTTGAACAGGAAAATCAAAGCCTCGGGGAGGAGCTGCTCACGGCTGGGAGGGCACTGGGGGCGGTGGGAGCAGGCCTGAGGCAGCTGGTGTGGCAAGCCAAGCACCCTCCACCAGTACTCACGCCCACACGGAACATCTGTTCACGCCCATGGACATGCAGGGAGCTTTTGTTGTGACTAACTGGGGCGGTGGTTGGGGGGGGGGGGGTTGGCGTGGCGGGGGGCTGAGGGGGAAGGGAGAAGAAGGCATTTGGTTGGGGTGGGGGTGGGAAAAGAGAAGAAAATGAACAGTTTGTCTCGGCACCTCTACCCCCATCAGCCTTACAGTTTGAGACTCTGGTTATGAAGGTGATGGTCAAAGACTAGACCCTGTTCTCACCAGAGGCTTTTATAAGGTTTTAGCAAAGCAGAGCTGCTTCTAAACCCAGGTAATCCCAAGTTGGGTGGGAACCTGTCTTAGGGTCCAGAGAAGCAGAATCACTGTGAGTGATGTGGAATAAGGCATTTACTACAGGGGTCAGACCTCATCCAACTGCGGGAAACAGGAGAGATACTGCCTTTGTGAGTGTGTGCTGAGTCGCTTCAGTCACGTCTGACTTGTTGCAACCCCATGGACTGCAACTCACCAGGCTCCTCTGTCCATGGGATTCTCCAGGCAAGAATACTGGAACAGGCTGTCGTGGCCTCTTCCAGAGGCTGCCTCTGTGTGAGGTGCTAAACTTGAAGTTGCTATAGATCGGCTAGAAGAAAAACTGTACGTGGACAAGAGCAAGGACAAACTGGAACCTACAAGAACTAACTGGGACCTGCATCTATCTTCCATCACCTCCAGTTCCCATACCCTGGGTGATTTGCAGGAGACAAGAGCCACCTTCACTTTCAAGCTGCGTATGCAACTGGCAGGGATCCTCAGAAGCAGAGGACCTAGAGGGAGCTGCCCCAGCCAGAGAGCAGATCTGTGATGCTCACCATTGGAGCAGGAAGAATGGCTGCTGTTTCCCTCCTGCCTTCTAAACCTCAGGCAAAATGTCTCTCATAAGCAACACTAACTTGATCCTATAGAGAAAGGGAGATTCTGCAGAAAGGCATTCTTGCAAAAGCACAGTAAGGTTTCCTCCCTGCTCTGAGACTGGTTTGGGCAGACCCAGCCTTCCATTGGTGGCTCAGCAGTAAAGAACCCTCCTGTAATGCACGAGACGCAAGTTTGATCCCTAGGTTGGGAAGACACCCCCCACCTCCCCTCCCCGGAGTAGGAAATGGCAACCTACTCCAGTATGCTTGCCTAGAAAATCCCATGGACAGAGGACCCTGGCGGGCTACAGTCCATGAGGTCACAAAGAGTCAGACACAACTGAGCGATGATCAACAACAACAGCCTTTCAGTAAGTTTGGACTGAATTCTGGAGTTCTCCCAGTGGACAGCACTCCAAAAAGGAACAGAAAAATGAATGCAGCTTCTCAGGTCAGCTTGCTGGGCAATACATGTCAAAAGTGTCTTGGGAAGAAAAGGGAGAACACGAAGACTCCTCCAGGAGCAAACAAACGAAGGCACATTCTGAGACTCCCTTGGATAACTGGGGGACACCGTGGGCATGCAGGGGGCTACCACTGCAGTTTGCACAGAAATGGAAAGGTGACCCCACTTTGTGTTCAGGGCTGGGGATGCCTGGACAAGCTGATCACACCAGTGAGTGGCCTATTATAGTGAAAATTTCATGAGAGTTTCTAATTTCCCTAGCACTGCAAAGGAATCGGAGAGCCATTGCCTGGCTCTCCTCTCCAAACACCCCGTCACCCCCCTACTCTAGCCCCACCCCCCACCCCGACCCAGTCTCCCAGAGCCAACCCGCTTCACAGGCCTCTAAACACATCACACGCTTATGCGCTCTGGAACCTGCACATTTGGTGCAGCTTCCACACGGAGAGCTCCCCTTATTCCTGCCCTTCTTCACACCCTACCTTGAAGAACAGATTCAAATTCCAGATCTCAGGTCAGGCGTCCCATCTTCCCTGACTCCTGGGTCATTTAATTTAAGGGACTCTCCTGTGTACTATCTATTGATAGAATTCTGAACTCACCATTTCCAAGGCACTTTATCTTTAAGGAACCTTAGTGTGGCTAGAGAGTATCATCACCAACTCAGTGGATATGAATTTGAGCAAACTCGGGGAGGCGGTGGAGAACAGAGGGGCCTGGTGCGCTACATGGGGTTCAGTGCGTCAGATATGACTTAATGAGTGAACGACACAAATTGAGGCCTACACTAAACTGCATATATTTAAAATAAATACTCTAAATTCCGCATATAAGCAATATCATATGATATCTTAAAAAATGACATAAATGAACTTATTTGCAGAATAGAAATAGAATCACACCAAAGAAAACAAACTTTAAGTTACCAGGGGTAGAGAGAGGGTATAAATTAAGAGTTTGGGATTAACATATATATACTATCATGTATAAAATATATAACCAACAGTATCCTACCATATAGCATGGGAACTAAAAAGTAAAATAAAGTGAATAACTTCATACATCTTTGACATAGGTATACACCCTTGAAAGTATCACCATAGTCAGGATAATAAACAAATTCACCACCCTAAAAGTTTCTGTATAATCCTTTATAGTTTCTCTCTCTTACCTCCATCCACATGTCAACTCTGATCAGTTTTTTAATCACTATAGATTAGTTTCCACTTTCTAGATTTTTATTAAATGGACTCATGTACTCTAATTTGCCTGTCCTCTCTCATATACAGCATAATTGAGATTCATCCATCTCATGTGTGTCAATAGCTCATTTCTTTTTATTGCTGAGTAGTACTCCACTCTATGGATGTACTACAGCTGGCTTATTCATTCACCTGTTGGTGGATATTTGGGTTGTTTCCTTGGGGATATTACAAATGAAGCTTCTATGAACACTGTATATAAATCTCTTTATAGACATTATTTCCTTTTCTCTTGGGTAATACCTAGAAATATAACAGATATATGGTAGGTGAAAAATAGAATTTTTTTTTAGAAACTAACAATGTTCATCAAAGTGATTGTACCATTTTATGTTCGCACCAGCATGTATGAAATTTCCAGTTTCTCCACATTCTAGCCAATACTTGACATGGTCAGTCTTTTTCATTTTCACCTAATAAGTCTGTCATGGTATTTTATTGTGGTTTTAACTTCCATTTCTCTAATGACTAATGATGTTGAGTATCTTCTGTGCTTTTTTGCTATCCATGTATTTTATTTGGTGAAATGTCTCTTCAAATCTTTTGCCCGTTTAAAAATCTTCACATTATTATGTTTTGAAGGTTTTTAAATATATTTTTATACAAGTCTTTCGTCGAATATGTGGTTTACAAATATTTACTTCTCCCAATCTGTGCTTTGTATTTTTATTCTCTTAACATTGTTTTTTTGAAGACCATTTTTAATTTTGGTAAACACTAATTCATCAATTTTCAAAAAACTGATAGTATCATTTATTTAATTCTCTAGTAATTGTTTATTCATCTCTACTAGTCAGTGGATTCCCAGAGGGCAAAGACCATCAGCTGCTATCTCTGGATTCCTAGCATCAAGACAATGTTTAGCACTTATAAGACACTGAAATTACAGCTCTTATGGTTATGTTATTACTCCTGGTTGTTATGGGAAAGCCCTTGGCCTTCCTGGCATTTGCTGTGCAATAATTACTTCTATTTACAGGAAAAGAGATCTTTAATCAATATGATCATTTTTCTTAAACAAGGAATGCCTATGAAGGTCTTTGTACATTTCCCCATAAGATATCTGTGTATTTGAATAGAGAGAATGAATAACAGTTAAATTCTCTCCTGAAGGCCCTTCATTTGAGAATCCTGCTTGCTCTTTCTATTAACCAGGGAAAGTCCTTTCTTTCTAGAATAAGTAAAGAAATATCTTATAACAGCATCTTCCCATGGGCAGAAGTTAAAGGGAACTTCACCAGGAAAGCAATTCAAGTAAATTTCACCATTAGCCACAGGAGAGGTATTTTAACAAAGAGATAAAACATCTCCTCCATCTGTGAGAACCACTCACTGCCTAGAGATTCCTTCCAGTGATCCCACTATAGGCTGCTGGTCCCTACCATGGTTTTCCACAAGAACCAGACCAGCAGTGATGATGGCTCCTTCAGGCTGACAGCAATGACAGGCCTATCCAAATATTGGTGGAATGTTAAACTCAATAGAAAATAAATAGGCATCTGTCTTCTTGAGTCCTGAAACTTCCATCTTTCACAACACAGGTATCCTAAGGACGATTCCAGTTCTGGATATATGAGAGATTAAAATAACAACCAAAAACAACAACAAAACTATTGCTTCAAAAACCCAGATTTGCTGATAAAATACAATTTCAAAAATATATTCTTAGACTCACCGGAAGAAAAGTAAGTGTAAATTTTAAGATGCCACCGAGGAGCATAGAACCAGAGCAGTAGCTTAGAGTCTAGCGATGCTGTGCTTACCACAGGGTGAATAGTACAGCGGCTTGAGTTTTAAACCTGTAAGAAATAAGATGCCAGACCCAATGCAAGACTGGAGAATTGGAATTAAGAACCCTCAAATTGGAACACTCAAAAAGTGACAGCCACTAAAAAGACAGACTAGAGAAAAATCTGTAAGTACAGATAAATAAGAAGTTTGTCTGTCTCTGAATTCTAGATGAGTAAAAATGTCTCCTTGGGGAAATAGAAGGCCCAGACACATCCAGGGCTAAATTACTCACATTTTCTAGGAACTCCTAGAGTTGAGAGATAAGCAAAACTTGATCCTATACCAGTGATAAATCTGGGGTCCAAGAAAAAACAAAACCATTAATACCACAAGGTGTTCAGGGAAGAAAAATAGACTAACCAATTAAAAATTTCAAAATCCACAGGGAGAAAACGGCCATATGCAGAAGGCAGAACCCATAATAAATATAAGACTAGACACTCAAGAACTTGAAGTAATGGAATTAAAATCTTAAAAAGAATTTTTAAAAACACTGTGTAGTATTTAAGATAATTAAATATCCAAATTTTAAAAAGCAACCTTTAGAAAAGTCACATAACAGGCAGACAGTAGAGGTTCTAAAGAGTGTGACTAGTAAGCTTAACCTAAAGGACAATTTTAAATCTCAATCTACTCCCAACAATGGTAACCCTTCAAGCTCTCCTGTGTTCAGAAATAATTCATGGATCAATAAAACAATTTTAATAAATATTATAAAATATTTGTTACTGCAAGAAATGAAAATACATACATCAAATGTGGGGGATGCCTCTGTGCTGTGCTTAAAGGAAATGGTTTATAATGCATATAACAGAACCTAATAAAGATTCAATTAGTAAGCTAAACATCCAACTCAAAGAGTTGGGAAAAGAGCAACAAAGTAACCCCCCCATCAAAAACTGAATAATCAAGGAAATTTTAAAAATCAGTCAAAATGAAAATTGCTCAGCTGTGTCTGACTATTTGCACCCCTGTGGACTGTATCCCACCAGGCTTCTCCGTCCATTGAATTCTCCAAGCAAGAATATTGGAATGGGTAGCCATTTCCTTCTGTAGGAAAAAAACCAGAGGGAAATTAATAAACTACAGAAAAGAAACACTAGAAAAACAACAAAACTAGCTTTTTTTGAAAAATGACTAAATAAACCTCTGACAAGATTGAGTATGAAAACAGTGATGGATTTAAAAATTACACTTGTCTCATTGCATGACCTTGCAATAAAATTTTCTCTGCTGAAAAAAAAAAAAACAGCAATAAAAAATTACACTCATACACACAAAACACTAATAAAGCAAAATAAAAAGGAAGCTAGTTACACGTACAGTAGGGATTGTCAAAAATCACAAGAAAATACTATGCATAACATCGAAATAGATTCAACAGACAATATTTCAGAAAAATATAATTTACTACAAACTATCCAAGAAGATGTACACAATCTGAATAGATCTATTGTCAGTAAAGACGATGAGCCAGCAGTTTAAAATTTATCCACAGACAAGCACACAGACAGACACATACATAAATATACCCACAAAAAACAAATGCAACCTCAGATGATTCCATGAGTAAGTTCTACCAAACACTGAAGGAACAGATATTTTCAATCTTATTCAAATTGTTTCGCAAAACAGAAAAAGAGGAAATGCCCCCTATTCATTTTATGAAAGTGGCATATACTTGATGCCAAACCAGACAGGGCAGTGTTAGAATCGAAAACCACTGGTCAACCTCACAAACACAAGCAAACAGGAAACTATTATAAACTGTTATCAAACTAAATTCAGTGAGCCTATCAAAAAAATCTCAATTATAGGCTGCCTCCCAGGAAGATTTAACATTAGAAAATCTCTTTATATAATCTATCCAATAAAAAGTAAGAAAAATAGATGTTATAAAAGCAAATCAAAGCAAATGATAAAATTCAATTCCCATTTTGGGGGAAACATTCTTAGTTGAAATAAAAGGAATTTCTTTTAGATAAAGAAAATCTAACAAAAACAAATTGCCAATATAACAATAGTGAAAAGTTAGTTTCCCCTTTAAAATGAGGAAAAACATAAAGATGTCAGCTATTACTACTTCTGTGCAAACTTGTACTGTTAATCAGTGCAGTAAAATAAAAAAATGAAAAATCTTAATGTAAGAATTAGAAAAAAAAAGTCATAATTCTCAGATAGGCTTGATAAACACAGAAAAGTCAAAAACCTCTATAGACAAACTCAGTAAAAGTTGCTGGCACACAAACAATATACACAGTCAATAATATTTTCACACACTCACAACAAGTAGAACATGTGATTATTTTATTTATTTTTAATTGGAGGATAATTGCTTTACAATATTGTGTTGGCTTCTGCCAAACTTCAACATGAATCAATTGCAGATATACCTATGTCCCTTCCCTCTTGAAACTCCCTCCCACCTCCCACCCCACCCCACCCCTCTAGGTGGTCACAGAGTCCCAGTTTGAGTTTCCTGAGTCATACAGCAAACTCCCACTGGCTATCTATTTTCCACATGGTAATGCATATGTTTCCATCCTGCTCTCTCAATTCGTCCCACCCTCTCCTTCTCCCACTGTGTCCACATAACTGTTCTTCATGTCTGTGTCTCCACTGCTTCCCCACAAATAGGTTCATCAGTACCATCTTTCTACATGCCATATACATGCATTAATAGATGATATTTGTTTTTCTCTTTCTGACTTACTTCACTCTGCATTAGTTCTAGGTTCATCCACCTCATTAGAACAGACCCAAATGCATTCCTTTTTATGGCTGAGTAATCATCGTATATATGTACCGCAGCTTTCTTATCCATTCATCTCCGGATGGACACCAGGCTGCTTCCATGTCCTAGCTGTTGTAAATAGTGCTGCAGTGAACATGGGGCACATGTAGCTTTTCCAGTTTTGGTTTCCTGGGGGTATATGCCTAGTAGTCGGATTGCTGGGTCATATGGTGATTTTATTCCTAGTTTTTTAAAGAATCTCCATACTTTTCTCTATAGTGGCTGTATCAATTTACATTCCCACCAAAAATGCAAGGGGGTTCCCTTTTCTCCACAGCTTCGCCAGTATTCATCATTTGTAGTTTTTTTTGATGATGGCCATTCCGATCGGTGTGAGGTGATGCCTCATTGTAGTTTTGATTTACATTTCTCTAATAATGGGCAATGTTGAGTATCTTTTCAAGAACATGTGATTTTGAAAAAGATCCATGTAACAATAACAGCAAAAGTTATGAAGAACATAGAAATACATCTAACAAATGAGGTGAAAATATTTATGAACAAATTATTTTTTAATTTTAAGAATATGTTTAGAGAAACTAAACAAATGGAGAGATAGATCATTTTGTTATTTGGGATGTGGATTCAATTGGGTATAATAGAGATTTTGAAATAACAGTGGTATAAACTATTAGTCTCTTTATCTCTCAGTTATAATTTGGATGTAGGTATTCCAGAGCTGGTATGGAAACTGGGGCAACTATGCCATAATCATATGTATTTGTAGAAATCAGTTTTCCAATATTAAATTCAAGTTCCATTATAAATCTCCATGTATCTTTGTCTAGGATAAGCTCATCATAAAATCCATATAAAAGAGTAAAGGTCCAGAAATAGCAACATAATTTTGAAGAAGTAAAAGGAAGGTGTCATTTACTGAATATCGAAACACATGATGAAACAAAAAATTTGAACAAACATTTCTCCAAAGAACATATGCAAATAGCCAACAAGCACATGAAAATAAGCTCAGCATCACTTGACATTAAGGAAATGCAAATCAAAACCACAATTAGACATGGCTTTATACCTATGAAGATGACTACAAACAAAAATGAGACAATAGCAAGTGTTGGTGAGAATGCAGAGAAATTGGAACCTTCATAATTACTAATGAGAATGTAAAATGGTACAGTCACTTTGATGGTTCCTCAAAATGCTAAACACAGAGTTGTCATTTCAGCCGGCATACTCCTCCTAGGCATCTACCCAAAAGAAATGAAAGCATGTCCACACAGAAACTTGCACATGAATGTTCAAAGTGGCATTACTCATCATAGCAAAAAAAAAAAAAAGGGGGGGGGGGGAACAACCCAAATGTTCATTAACTAAAGAATGGATAAACAAAATGTTATATATCCATTCAATAGAATATTATTTAGCCATAAAAAGAATATATGCGACATGGATAAAGCTTGAAAAATGCTAAGAGAAATAAGTCAAACAAAAAAGATCACCTATTGTATGATTCCTTTGATATAAAATGCCCAGAATGGGAAAATCTGTAGAGATAGAAAGTTAGTAGTTGCCAGGAGGTAGGGTTTAAAGGGAAGCAGGGAGTGACTACTATTGTAAAGATGGTTTCTTTTGGAGGTGACGAAAGTGTTCTAGAATTAGATAGTGATTGTAGTTGCTCAATTTTGGGAATATACCAAATTTTATATTTAACAAGGTAATTTTATGGTACATATATCCCAATAAAAATAACTTATGGAGTTATAGCAATTAAAACAATGTGGTGTTGGTATGGAAATAGACATCTTGACCCACAGAACTGCATACATAGCACAAAAGGGACCTACATACACGCAAGCAGACTTGCGGCACAGGTGACATATACAGGGAGAGGAGGAACTACTGCAGGAACAACGAAAAAAAATTAGGCTCCTCCTTCATACTGTCACCAAAACTAATTTCAAATGGATTAAAGATAGGGATGCGGAAAATTGAAACGGTAAAACCTATAAAATAACATATAGTAAAATATCTTTCATGAATTTGGGATAGGAAAGGGCCTCACAAGCCACAAAAAAAGGAAAAAGAAATAGACAATCAATTTTAAAACATAAAATAATCATAGTATGGTCACTTATGAATACCTACACTGTAGTTACCTTTGAAGAAGGAGGGAGAAATGAGAAAAAGATACAGTGAGCAGTAACTGAGTGGGTACTAATTTATCTTTCTCTTTTTTAAAGAACTCTATGAGCAAAGGTAGCAAAATAATAACCATTGTTAAAACTTTGTGATGAATATATAAGGGTCTGTTTCCTCTAAAATTCAGTATTTTTGAAGCATTTGGGGAATAAGATTTTCTTTTTTCACATATTAACATACTACCTTGCCTATCCTGCCTTTCCAGGGTCAGCATTTCTGTGGTGAAAGCAGAGAATGTTAATGATCTTCACAAAGTTATAGAGCAAACTTGCGATAGAAATGGGCTCAAGCCCAGCTACACTCCACTTCAATTGCCTGATCTTTCTGGAAACAGCACATGTCTGCCATGCTGGGCAAGCGTTCAACTTCTTTCCACTTAAAATGTTATGTGGATTTACTAAACCAAAGAAGTCAGGGGAGAAACTTAAATCACTGCCTTGGCAAATCACTATTTGCTGCTAGTCCTGAGGACTTATTCCACCATAAAATCAATGAGGGCAGAGGGAGTAAGGGAGTGAAAATGTACTACTTTTATTCCTCTGAAGTGCAGAGTATTACTCCTGCGCTCCGTGGGGTTGTTCTTCTGCTTCCCTGCTCACCTGTGGGAACACAGATGCCCAGACAAGGGCATCCACCTGCAGCTGCCAAGTCAGGACTGGGAAAAACCACATTTAGAGCACCTCCCGCTAAACTGGGGCCTTCAGTAAAGAGCTTGCCAATAGCAAGAAGGGAGCCAGCAGCTGCAAGGGAACTAGAGAAAGCCCACTTGCCTAGCTCTTCTTCTTTAGTGTCAGAACATGAAGGGGTAGCTCTGGCACCAGGTTAAGGGTACAGAGAGAAGCAGAGCTGGGTTCTGGGAGCACATACAACATGCCCAAGGCAGTGATTCTTAACTCAAACCACACATTATCATAACTAAGGAACACAAAAATTAAATTAAAATTTAAGTCAATTTAAATTAAAAAAATAAAATACAGATGACCAAGCCCCACCTCCAGCAATCGGATGCAATTGGCTTGAAGCAGGTCACTGTTATTATTTACAAGCACAGCAGGTAATTCTAATGTGCAGCCTCTCCCCTAACAACTAACAGCAATAATTTAAGAGAAATGGTTTCCTCAGGCCTGTCCATAAAAAGAATGAAATCAGTAAGTCCAGGCTTATATGACCTGGGGCCAGTTATGCAATTTGACTCAACCCCTATTTTTTTACTTGACCATGGAGACAATAATACCTACCCCTCAGTGATGGCAGTAATTAAGATGATACACTCAAGAGTACCTACCACGTGCTATTATCAACAGTCATCTGGACCCTAGGAATGGCTCATTTGTGGTCAAGTGCATCCTTGTGGTGGTGACTCAGAACCAGACAGAAGCCAGAGTCTGGCATGTCTCAGCCACACCCACATTTGTGGGAAAAGGTGATGTCTCACAGCACCCATCTTGTTCTTTCTGGATCAAACATCGGGCTTTGGCTTGGATAGCAAATCCTTAAACAGTTAATTCTCGGTTATTCAAAGGAATGGAAAACAGCTAGTGCTAGTACTACAGACTGAAGGCTTATGTCTCCCCAAAATTCATATGTTGAAAACTAACTCTCAGTATGATAGTATTAGGAGGTGGGGGATCTTCAGGAGGTAATTAGCGCATAAGGGCAGTTCAGTTCAGTTTAGTCACTCAGTTGTGTTCGACACTTTGCAACCCCATAGACTGCAACATGCCAGGATCCCCTGTCCTTCACCATCTCCCGGAGCCTGCCAAACTCATGTCCGTTGAGTCAGTGATGCCATCCAACCATCTCATCCTCTATCATCCCTTTCTCCTCCTGCCTTCAATTTTTTCCAGCATCAGGGTCTTTTCCAGTGAGTTGGTTCTTCACATCAGGTGGCCAAAGTATTGGAGTTTCAGCTTCAACATAAGTCCTTCCAATGAATATTCAGGACTGATTTCCTTGAGGATGGACTGGTTGGATGTCCTTGCAGTCTAAGGGACTCTCAAGAGTCTTCTCTAACACCACAGTTCAAAAACATCAATTCCACAGTGCTCTGTTTTCTTTATAGTCCAACTCTCACACCCATACATGACCACTGGAAAAACCATAGCTTTGACTAGATGGACCTTAGTCAGCAAAGTAATGTCTCTGCTTTTTAATATGCTATCTAGATTGGTCATAGCTTTTCTTCTAAGGAGCAAGTGTCTTTTAATTTCATGGCTGCAGTCACCATTTGCAGTGAGTCTGAAGCCTGAGAAAATGAAGTTTGTCACTGTTTGCACTGTTTCCCCATCTATTTGCCATGAAGTGATGGGATCAGATGCCATGATGTTAGTTTTTTGAATGTTGAGTTTTAAGCCAGCTTTTCACTCTTCTCTTTCGCTTTCATCAAGAGGCTCTTTAGTTCCTCTGCACTTTCTGCCATAAGGGTGGTGTCATATGTGTATCTGAGGTTATTGATATTTCTCCCGGCAATCTTGATTTCAGCTTGTGCTTCATCCAGCCCAGCATTTCACATGATGAACTCTGTATTTAAGTTAAATAAGTAGGGTGACAGTATACAGCTTTGACATACTCCTTTCCCAATTTGGAAACAGTCTGTTGTTCTATGAACTCATCCTTCTTGACCTGCATACAGATTTCTCAGGAGGCAGGTCAGGTGGTCTGGTATTCCCATCTCTTGAATAATTTTCCACAGTTTGTTGTGAGCTACACAGTCAAAGGCTTTGGTGTAATCAATAAGGCAGAAATAGATGTTTTTCTCAAATTATCTTGATTTTTCTATGATCCAAAGGATGTTGATAATTTGATCTCTGGTTCCTCTGCTTTTTCTAAATCCAGCTTGAACATCTGAAAGTTCACAGTTCACATACTGTTGAAGCCTAGCTTGGAGAATTTTGAGCATTACTTTGCCAGCATGTGAGATGAGTGCAATTGTGCAGTAGTTTGAACATTCTTTGGCACTGCCCTTCTTTGGGACTGGAATGAAAACTGACCTTTTCTAGTCCTGTGGCCACTGCTGAGATTTCCAAATTTGCTGGCATATTGACTGCAACACTGTAACAGCATCATCTTTTAAGATTTGAAATAGCTCAACTGGAATTCCATCACCTCCACTAGCTTTGTTCGTAGTAATGCTTCCTAAGGCCCACCTGACTTCGCATAAGTGCAGAGCCCTCATGAATAGGATTAGTGCCCTTATAAAAGAGACCCCAGAGAGCTCCCTCACTCCTTCTTCCACATGAGGACACAGAAAGAAGATGCCATCTATGAACCAGGAAGGGGGTCCTCACCAGACATTGTATGGGCTGGTGCCTTGACCTTGACTTACAGCCTACTGAACTGTGAGAAATGAACGCCTGTTGTTGATAAGCCACCCAGCCCATGGTGTTTTGTTACAGCAGTCTAGATGGACTAAAACAGGTAAGTAACTAAAAGATTGCCTATTGGGGATTTGAAAATGCATCGCAGGCTGGCATAGGCAGAATAATGAGCCCGTGAAGACATCCATATCTACTCCCCAAAGTAGTCCACTAGTGAGTACAAAGTGAATACAGTAGGTTACCTGGCAAAGAGGAATTAAGGCTGCAAAGGGCATTCAGTCTGTGCACCACCTGACCTTAACATGAGGAGATGACCTTGTATTGGGAAAGAGCCCAATGTCATCACAGGGTTCTCTGTAAGTGGAAGGGGGAGGCAGAGGAGAGAAAACTAGGGAGATGGTATCATGAGAAGGACTGGACCCAGTGCTGCTGGAAGAAGCTACAGGAAGAACACAGGAGCTGTAAGTGAACAACGTGGGTGACCTCGAGAAGCTGCCAAGGTGGGGAAATGGACTTTCCCCGGAGTTCCCAAAGGGAGGCAGCCTCACTGACACCTTGATCTGACCCCATGGAGACCTGTATCAGCCCACTCACCTCCAAAATTGCTGGATCATAAACCTGTGCTGATTTAAGTACTGTTTATGATAACTGTTTTTTTCCAGCCTCCGATTCCGTTTCACTTTTTTTCCTCCTATGTCTCTACTTAAACGTACAGTCTATCGCCTTGGCTCAGTGCACATCACCAAAAATCCCCCTGAGATTTCATAGTCTCTGACAGTCGGTTACACTTGGGGCGCCCATCTTCAGTCTGTGGTAAGCACAGCAGTAGAAAACTAGTAGGACAAAAACTTGTATAACCAGAGGTTTTCAAGTCCTCTTCTTCGGGTGTCCCTGGCTAAACTAGATGACTGATGGTGACACAGGGGAAAATGACCTTAAGAACTGGTGCTTGAGAAGGAAATTCTAAGACCTGAGGGTTACTCATTCATTCACTTGAGAATAATAGCTGAGCACCATCTTGGCACTGGACAGCGGGCACACCAGGTGAGCAAGGCATGCCCGAGGACTGTAGGCCCTCACCATCTAGACCCAGGAGGCAGCAAGAGAAACAAGGAGTGCTGTGAACTATGTCTACTGTCAGCAAACCATCCCAATGAAATGATGTTCCAGCTGAATTTGGAAAAACTAGCAGACATTTGTGGAGCAAACCAAATTCCAGGAAAAGAGACGTATGAAGCAGTGCAGGGCTCTTGTGAACACAGTCCCCCATAAACCACCCCACATGGTCTGAAAGCATGTGTGTGCTCAGTCGTGTTGGACTCTGGGATTCCATGGACTGTAGCTTCCCAGGCTCCTCTGTCTATGCCTTCCCCCAGAACAGATGCTTCTCCAGGACACCCCTGGCTTGACCTGCTGCAAAGTGCAGGAATCCTTGTTCACCCATCTGTCACACAACAGTACGTTACAAATCTCTGACAGGTAGTAGGTACTCAGTAAAAATTGTTGAGGGAAGGAACAGATGGAGGGAAGGAGGGGAAAACAGCCATTTTCAGATCTTCCTTACAACCTCACCCTCACTTCTGAGCTTACTTCAGGGACCACTACTCATCCTCAGTCTGATGCTCACCCCATGAGCCACCGTCAGCCCAACTCCCACTTCAGAGGTCCCCAGGACACAGCCCTGCCCATCTCCTCCCCAATGGACTAGACTCCTGCAGTCTGCACCCAACCCTCCCTCTGGTTTTCCTGTACCACTGTCCATGGCCCAGCGCTGGTAAGAGAGAAACTAAGATGCTAGTGCCTCCCTAGAGACTTTCCACAAACCTCCTTCTCCTCTGGAGAACAGGGAGGGAGACCAGGTCACACAAATGTCTATTCTAATGCACCAGAGACTAATCCTCTTTCCAAACCAGGAGAAAGTCACACTCATTCTCTTTAGAGAAAGAAACAAAGCACCACGACGGTGATGCTTTTTTAAAGGCCTCTGGCTCTCACCTAGAAACCCCAGATTTTTAGAACAATAACATTCTGTGACGTGGACAGCTGTCATCTCATTTTCCTTTTAAGTGTGATTAACTATCTCTTAGGAAAAATACTGTTTCTTCACTGATCAGTATTTTATAATCTAACGATTGTTTATTTAAACAGGTCCGTATTCTTTCACTCTCTTACTGCTCAATAAGATTACTATTCCTACATGATACCAGGTATAAAGTCTAGAGCCTGCCAGGGTTCTTACCACAGTGATGACTAATTATAAATATTGGCTGACATTTGCTTCAAAATACGTTCATATCTGTGTGCCATTTCCACTGGTTCCCTGAACTCTGAGCTTTTCATAAAGAAACAAACAAAAGAAAATATCAAACTTACATGGCAGATATTTCGATCAGCCCAAAGAAGTGGAAACACAACTTTGAAGAGTAAAGAATTTCCAAACCAAGATTTTAAACCAAGAACATATTCAACTCTACAGTCAACAGCACCTGTGACATTCTGCCTATCATGCATCACTGTCCAGTCCAGACCATTAACAGGGGGATTTGCAATGGCTTCAGATGGTCCTAAGGAAGAAACCTCACCTGTTTCAGAATTTTGCAGAGGACTACCTGGGCAGAAACCACATAGCCAAAGCCTAACAT
Source organism: Budorcas taxicolor (assembly GCF_023091745.1). Classification (NCBI taxonomy): domain Eukaryota; kingdom Metazoa; phylum Chordata; class Mammalia; order Artiodactyla; family Bovidae; genus Budorcas; species Budorcas taxicolor. Next base: position 105,360,983 of record NC_068911.1, read on the forward strand.
AAATAAAGAAGTACTTTACACAAACCAAGATGGAAAAGATGAATAGATGTGTGTTTTTTCCTCTATTTATATGACTGTTTGAGGACCTAATGAGAACAATATTCAGGCTGTGTGTGGGGGAGGTGTGACCCACACAGTGAGCAGCCTGCTGCCCCAGCACTTTGTAGACTGTACACACTCCAGGTCAGAACTTGATTTGTGGCTGTGAACCTTATTTCTCAGCTAGTCGATGGTTGCCTTTCTCACTCTGCCTCTGACCACGTGTGCAAAAATCCTCGGCTTGGATCATATGGGCCGCATTGCCCACGAAGTGGATTGGCCTGCCCTAGAATGGTTTCTCACCTGTGCATAGCTCTGTCAAAATGCTCCAAAAGGCTTCAGTCCTGGGCTGAGTGTTCTATGTGACTTTCAAGCTGTTCTCACCCATCCAGAGAAGTTGCTTGCACACTTCATCTACCTCTGTGTGCAGAGCAGGCTTGGCGCCCTTCCCACAGTCACTCTGAGCCTTTAATACTCAGTTCTTGATCCCCTTTTCCAGACCAGTTGGTGCCCTTATCTGTACTCCCCTTGTGTTCTGTATCCACCTCTATTATTAATATTCAACAGATAAATATGAGGATAATAGGTGAATATATATTAGGTTTAAGCTGCATCTTATTTATCTTTGTAATGTGTAAACTATGACTAGCATCTAATAGGTTCTCAATAAATATGTAGGTAAAGCAGATGTATGTCACTGCTGAAGGGCTCTCCCATCAAAGGAAAGTTCAGAAAGTAAAGCTAGTCCTGCAAGGGCCTGGCCAATCCCAGCTAGAGGCTGGCTGGGTGGGAAGACTTTCCTGCCTGTCTGAAGCCCACAGCTGCTACTCTGTACTGTTGGTAAGCTGCTGGAGTTTTAATAGCTAGTGAGGGGTGCCTGACTCTATTCTAGCATCACTCTACCAGTCTGACTCTTCTTTTCTCTTAATGTTGGAGATAAAGGACATCTGGTCTGATGAGAATAAGCATCAAATGGGACATTAAACAGATTTGCTGTCCAAACTCTGCAACACATGAGACTGTACAATCATATCTGGTCCTCAACTGGCTCCTCCTTAAAATGAGCTGGATGCCACTTTTCACCCACTATCATGGCTATAATAAAAAGACAATAATGTGTTGGGGAGGATATGGAGAAATTAGAACCCCCATATAATGCTGGTGGGAATGTCAGATGGTGCAGCTGCTTTGGACTATAGTGACAGTTCCTCAAAAGTTGAAATGAGAGTCTTCAGCAATTTCATTCCCAGGTATTAACCCAAGAAAAATAAAAACATATTTCCAGACAAAAACTTGTACACAAATGTTCATAGCAGCATTATTCGTAGTAGCCAAAAAACATAGAAACAACCAATGAATTAACCAATGAATGAATAAGTGAAATGTGGCATATCCGTATGATGAAATACTATTCAGCGATAAAAAGGGACAAGGTACTGATACATGCTACAATATGGGTAAATCTTGCAGACTATGCAAAATGAAAGAAGGAATGGGGACTGTTTCATGAGTACAAGATCTTTGGGAGTAATGAAAACGTTTCAGAATTAGAGATGATTACACAACATTGTGGATATACTAAATACAGTAAAATATACTCTTTAAAGTGGTTAATTTTATGTCGTGTGAATTTACCTCAATTAAAAAAAAAAAAAAAACCTTTGAGTTGAAGTGTTTTTTCAACCCAGCCTAGATTAATCTTTTACAGAGTCATAAAATATCATTTTTAATATATTTTTAGTGGAAAGGAAGGCCCCCAAAATCTTCCTGCAGCCTTGCTTGGAGTGGAGGCTGACTGTCCCACTAGAAAGGGACCCATCACATCAGGGGTTCTAGAAATATGAGTTACTGAAACAAAGTATCCTTATTTTAACACTAGGCTGAGATGGCCTTTAGAAATGAAAACAAATGAAATCAGTAATGATTACTAATTTTTTAGTCAGCCTCTTTTCTTTATTCATCTGGATACTGCTAGACATTCTGCCTACAAAAGAGGCCTCCCCATTTTACAGATATGCAAAGTGAGGCTGCTGAGAGAAGGCACATGGTTTACCGAAGTCACAGAGCATGGGAGAACAAGAACCAAGAAATCACATCCAAGTTTGTGTGTCTGACTTTTTCTACTATACCATGCGGCCTCCTACAAAGGGGTGTTTGGTTCTTACACAAAAGCATCTCAGCTATAGCAAACCCTGAAAGCTGTGCCTTACCGTGAGCTCAGTATCTGAAAACAGTCACCATGGGCTTTGCTAAATGTGCACGCACTTAAATGTGGGCAGGACTACCAGGAGGCTCTGCAGACGACCTTGTAGAGACAACAGACCATAAAAAACGTCAGAGATGATAAAGAGGAGCACAAATAGGATCAGAAAAGCCTGTGGACTGTCACTGGGGGCATTTGCTTTCCTTAGCCTGAAACCATCACTGATCAATTTCACTTGTAGACTAATCATTTTCTGATCTCATTAGCTGGTCCAGGGCTTAAGTGTATTAGTGAGTCTGGGAGGGAAAATAGGTTTCACTCCAAATAGCAAAGGGATGGGGGAAACAAGTCTCACACACTTGACGCTAGAAAGTTTTGTGCGAATCAGCAAGTTCAAGATTTGCTTGCATAAAGGTCAGTAGCAAGCTTGTAAACCCAACCTAGAGGGCTGCCCTTTGGGAAACAGGTGAAGGAGGGGGTGCTCTTAGACCCAGATACAGGAAGACGACCTTTCAGAATCTATGCCCAATTACCCGGTTAAACAAAAAGAGCCCCAGGCACCTCTCTGGATACCATATTTTATCATCTTTTGGCTGTGGACAGTTTCCAAGAAAGCTGTCCTGTTGAAAAATTGCTGGGCGGTGAGAGAAATCAGCAAAAGGTGCATATTTGTAAACAGAATCTCTAAAATTCATTATTTTTCCCAGAAGGGATTAAGGCCAGCTCTACCACCACTGGATAAAAATGCCTTTGATAGCTGTGGCTGTCATTTGGATGACAAATGTATTTTTCTTTGCTTCCCAGAGTGCACATCCCTTGACACACTCACGATGAGGGGATGTTAGTTGCTAAGCCCCATTGGAAAAAGAGAAGGGTGCTAACAACGCACACGTTTTAATGAGAGGGTCTGTGCCACCAAGAAGGGTTGGTCTAAACTCTTTGCTCAACTGCCTGTCCTCCAAGGAGAGTTTTCTGTCTCATGGAGAATATGGGGAGCAGGGGTGTGATGAGGAAAGATGGTGTGACTGCTGAGCTGCCCAGAGCAGGTTAAGAGTCGTCCTTGAGAACTGTTACTTTTGGGGGGGCAGCCTGTTCTCAGGGGAGGCAGCTAGTACAAGAATGAAGCTGGTGTGGAGAAGATGCAGGCAAGCCTGGCAGACCCTGAATGCAGCAGGGTCTACAATGGATTCTCAACTGCCTTGACCCCACCCCTGTCTTCTAACCCAGATCCCTGTGGCCCACATTCTCCCTCCCCATTCCATCCTGAGTGTCTCAGGCCAGGGCCTGGGAAATCCAGCAGGGACCACAGAGATCAGTTGCAGTTGGGAGTGGCAAATACTTGCCCCTGCACCTCCTCTTTCACCTCCTGTGCCCAGGTCAGACATCACTGATTGACCACATTGCTCCATCTTTTTGATCCTGAAAGTAACCTCAGAATTCGCTTTAGCTCAGCATTGCAAAAGCCACCAAGAGAGTCAGTCAATACACCAGATAAAACTTGTTTTCCAATTTTAGTTTTGTCTAACCTCATCTGATTTTTTCTATTTTAACACATTTCTTACTTATTTGGCTAAAGATTACATAGTACACTAATATTCTTGATTTTTTTTCTTCTGTCCCTGACGCCTCTGCTTAAAAAAAAAAAAAAAAAGCTTTATTGAGATATAATCCACATACCATAAATAAACCACTTTAAAGTGTACAAATCAGTGATTTTTTAGTATATTTCTAAAGTTGTGCAACCTTCATCACTGTCTAATTTCAGGACATTTTAAATCACCCCAACAAGACACCCCCCCAGACCCATTAGTAGTCACTCCTTACTCCCCATTTCTCCCTAGCCCCTTGCAACCACTAATCTACTTTCTTTCTCTTGGGATTTGCCTCCTCTGGACATTTCATTAAATGGAATTAGGCAACATGTAAATTTTCTGTCTTAAAGTTTCATTTATTTCTTTCTGTTATCAATTATTGTTATTATTATCATTATTATTATTATTACTTTTGGCCACACAGCTTGAGGGATCTTAGTTCCCCAACCAGAGATCTAACCCTATCCCTCAGTAGTGAAAGTGAGGAGGAGTCTTAACCACTGGACTGCCAGGAAATTCTCTCCTAATTTTGAAAGAAAGCAACACATCACTGTGCTCCTACAAGTGTCCGGGCCCCAGGCACTGAGTCTATGGGAGAAACTGGCCCCACCTCCCACCCACTGGAGCAGGGCCAACCCTGCAGCCACCACACACGCCTCTGCCAGTTTCTGACACCTTCTGGGCAGGTGCCCAAAGGGCCAGGTCCTGAGAGTGAACAAGTGCCAGCCACCACCACCCCCAGTCCCACCACTGTGTCATGCCAGTCCCCCCTGCTCCCCACTGCCCCGCTCATGGCACTGACCCAGAAGTTAGATGCAACTCATCCTCGACTCTGCCCACCCTGTGAGGCCCAGAGCTTTGATCCCAGGCCAGGCGTGTCTGCCTGGTCTCTTTCTCACTTACAACCGCTCTCTCTAGAGGGTTTCCTTATGCAGAGAGGATGTCCACCCTGGGCTGAATCCCAGGGTGGGCCAGCTTACAAGTAAATATGCCACCGCTAACAACTCTCTTTGGCTTCCTCTGTCACCAGTGGGCCATTCTGGAGGCCACGCAGAGCCCTGCTTGGACAGCAGGCACAGGAAGCTCAAACACATGCCTTTGTCACTTTTCCTGGCTCCTCCTCCCCAGTCTGTTCCCAGAAAACTCCTTCTGTTCCCTGAGCCTCTCCATCTGGAGGGATGGGAAAGGAAGACTGTCAGACCCTCTGAAGGGATTTCCAGAAACTGCGGTGGGAAGACAGACTTTAAGGAGAGGACCACACAATCGAGGCCTCGGGGAATTTACATCTTCTGCGTGTGATTAAGTATCCAACAGGCCGAAGGGAGGGCTGACAGCCAGAGGCCTGGCCAGGAGTCTGCAAGGCTCAGGACAGTGCCAAGACCCGTTAGCCTGCAGGGGATAGTGCTCTGGGTGGGGTTCAGGCGACCATCACTCCTGGGTCCTACCCCTCTCTCTGTCCCTCTCCATCTCTGGATCCCTCACCCTTCCAAAACTTCTACAAAGAGCCAATCTACAAGTAGTTATCAGACCTCTTGTTCATTTACGCATTTGTTCACCTACCTTTTCCCAAGTTCAGGATATGCCCTGTGCTAGAGGCCAGAAATGCAGACATGAACCAGGTGTGGCCCTCAGCAACAAGTGGACCGGGGGGGCATTGCAAGCAGGGTAACAGCACAATAAGGTGACCTGGTGAGAGCATCAAGGGAAGAAAGTTAGTTCTTCCTGAAAGTGGGGCTCAGCATCAGGAAAGGGTTTAAGGACTGTATTGCTTTGCTAGGGCTTCCGTAACAAAATAGCACAGTCTAGGGGGCTTAACAGAGAAGGCAATGGCAACCCACTCCAGTAGTCTTGCCTGGAAAATCCCATGGACAGAGGAGCCCAGTGGGCTGCAGTCCATGGGGTCGCAAGGAGTCGGACATGACTGAGCAACTTCACTTTCACTTTTCACTTTCATGCATTGGAGAAGAAAATGGCAACCCACTCCAGTGTTCTTGCCTGGAGAATCCCAGGGATGGCAGAGCCTGGTGGGCTGCCATCTATGGGGTCGCACAGAGTTGGACACAACTTAAGTGATTTAGCAGCAGCAGCAGCAGCAGGGGGCTTAAACAACAGAAATGTATTTCCTTGCCATTCTGGAGGCTAGAAGTCAAAGATCAAGGTGTCGGCAGGGTTGTTTTCTCTCAACGCTTCTATCCCTACCTTGCCTTTCCTTATGTATACACATCCTCGATGTCTTTCACTTCAGTTCAGTCGCTCAGTCGTGTCTGACTCTTTGCAATCCCATGAATCACAGCACACCAGGCCACCCTGTTCATCACTATCTCCTGGAGTTCACTCAGACTCACGTCCATCGAGTCGGTCTCATCCTCTGTCGTCCCCTTCTCCTCCTGCCCCCAATCCCTCCCAGCATCAATCTTTTCCAATAAGTCAACTCTTCGCATTAGGTGGCCAAAGTACTGAAGTTTCAGATTTAGCATCATTCCTTCCAAAGAAATCCCAGGACTGATTTCCTTTAGAATGGACTGGTTGGATCTCCTTGCAGTCCAAGGGACTCTCAAGAGTCTTCTCCAACACCACAGTTCAAATGCATCAATTCTTCGGTGCTCAGCCTTCCTCACAGTCCAACTCTCACATCCATACATGACCACTGGAAAAACCATAGCCTTGACTAGATGGACCTTTGTTGGCAAAGTAATGATGTCTCTGCTTTTCAATATGCTATCTAAGTTGGTCATAACTTTTCTTCCAAGGAGTAAGCGTCTTTTAATTTCATGGCTGCAATCACCATCTGCAGTGATTTTGGAGCCCAAAAAATAAAGTCTGACACTGTTTCCACTGTTTCCCCATCTATTTCCCATGATGTCTGTACGTATATCCAAATATAAGGACACCAGTCAGACTGGGTTAGAGCCCACCCTAAGTTCTTAGTTTAATTTAAGCACCCCTTTAAAGATCTTATGTTCAAATACAGTCACATTCTAAGGCACCAGAATTTAGAGCTTCAACATAGGAATTCAGAGGAGATACAATTCATCCCATAACTGAGAGGCTGTCTTTGGCTGTGCCTTGAAAGCAGAGCCGGAAATAGCCAGATGCACAGAACAGGGACCTGCTCTTGATGTCAAGCTCAGCAGAGCAAAGACCCAGAGAAATTAAGCACTTGTCTCCTTTTGGGAGTGGCAAGAGTTCTGATGAGTGGAAACATAGGACAGAGGCCAGAAGGAAATACCACCACATTCAGGAGGGCTCTGTGTTTCCTGGAAGTTGTGCACATGCAAGTGGACAGTGGCTTAGAGTTCAGATTCTGAGAGTCCTCATCTATAGACTGACTGCACACAAAATCTTATTTATTAAGATTAAATAAAACAAAGTTCATTAAATACCTAGTATTTAGAACAGACACTTAGGACTCTTAGATGGGGCACTTTCCTTCTCCACTTTTGTATTTCTTTACACCTGTCGGTGACCATACTTTAGTTTCAAAAACAGCCTAGATGTCCATCAGCAGGTGAATGGATAAGAAAGCTGTGGTACATATACACAATGGAGTATTATTCAGCCATTAAAAAGAATACATTTGAATCAGTTCTAATGAGACAGATGAATCTGGAGCTGCTTATACAGAGTGAAGTAAGCCAGAAAGAAAAACACCAATACAGTATACTAACACATATATATGGAATTTAGAAAGATGGCAATGACGACCCTGTATGTGAGACAGCAAAAGAGACACAGATGTGTAGAGCAGACTTTGGACTCTGAGGGAGAGGGAGAGGGTGGGATGATTTGGGAGAATGGCACTGAAACATGTATACTATCATGTAAGAAACGAATCACTAGTCTATGTTCGATACAGGATACAGGATACTTGGGGCTGGTGCACGGGGATGATCCAGAGAGACGATATGGGGTGGGAGGTGGGAGGGAGATTCAGGATTGGGAACTCATGTACACCCGTGGCAGATTCATGTCAATGTATGGCAAAACCAATACAGTATTGTAAAGCAAAATAAAGTAAAAATAAAAATTTTAAAAAAAAAAGAAAGAAAACATCGGCTTAAAAAGTAGTAGAGGCAGCAAATGCTGAGGAATTCAGAAGGGTGAGAAAATCCATTCCATGCTGCTATCTAATCATCGAGCATTTACTGGGTTTAGTTCTCTGCTCGGAGGGGGACAAAAATCTAAGGCAGGCTCCTGCTGCAGCAGAGTTGACAGCTCATTTGGGAATGTTCCTCAGAAGATGAGCCCACCCCCCAGGAGGCTGGCAGGGGTGATGCAATTGTAATCACGGCCCTCGCTCCTCTAACCCCCAGAAGGCACAGTACTCAGAACTGGTAGCTGAATCAAAGCATGCGGGACAGAAATGACTTTAAAGACCTCCCAGAAAGTGGCTGACAGCCAGAAGCTCTCTTGGAAAGGGCTCAGAGCTCACCTTCAGATTTTCTTGAAACTGTAACTGAACGAAAGCTTGGAAAATCTGAGTGTGCCGGTCTCTGAGAGGGATGTGGATGGAGCTGTGAGCTTGGAGCCAGAGGATCAAACCCGAGTTCTGGCTCTGCCTTTTCTAAGCTGGGCAACTCTGGTGGAATCCCGGGTCAATGAATCTTTCTGAGGGATCGGTTCCTTTATCTCTGAAATCAAGAGAAGGTTGTGATCCACTTCCATCTGCCTTACTATCAAATAGGGTAATTGAAGAGAACATGCTCTGAGACCCCAAAGTTCTACACACCCTTAGCGGTCCTCCACAAGGGCAAGGCCCTGGGCTTCCCAGGGTGGAGGTGCAAAGACATCTCCCTAGTCCCAGCGTGAGTGAACATGGACAGTGTCCAGCTGCCGGTGGGAACAGGCTGCCTGAGCTCCCCAGCTGGGTTCTGTGTGTTGTCAGTACTGCCCAGGTCATTCCACTGTGAGACCAGAGTTGAGAAGCACAGCTTATAGGCCAAACTGACCAGGCTGCTTGACTCCTTCAGTGAAACACACTTCCTTCCACAGTTGCGATGGTAGAGGAATCTCTCTCTTCCCAAAACAATTTCTCAACAGTCAAAGCCTTCCACCTAATCACTAAGGGCTCTGGGTCTCAAAATCTAGTGTGTGCAAAACACACCAGAGATACTTGTTCAAGAGGAAGAGGCCTGGGCCTAGGCCTAACCCTAACCACCCCCAACCACTCCTACAGAGGTTCTGATTCAGTCAGTCTGAGAAGTAGCTCAGGAAATCTCCATTTAATCACATATAGTGTAAACACATGTTTGCCAACAAAGGTCCATCTAGTCAAGGCTATGGTTTTTCCAGTAGTCATGCATGGATGTGAGAGTTGAACTATAAAGAAAGCTGAGCACCAAAGAATTGATGCTTTTGAACTGTGGTGTTGGAGAAGACTCTTGAGAGTCCCTTGGTCTGCAAAGAGATCCAACCAGTCCATCCTAAAGGAAATTAGTCCTGAATATGCATTGGAAGGACTGATGTTGAAGCTGAAACTCCAGTACTTTGGCCACCTGATGTGAAGAGCTGACTCATTTGAAAAGACCCTGATGCTGGGAAAGATTGAAGGTGGGAGGAGAAGGGGACGACAGAGGATGAGATGGTTGGATGGCATCACCGACTCAATGGACATGAGTGTGAGTAAACTCTGGGAGGTGGTGATGGACAAGGTGGCCTGGCGTGCTGCAGTCCATGGGGTCACAAAGAGTCAGACCCAGCTAAGTGACTGAACTGAACTGAGTGTAACAAGAATTCACTGGACTCAAAAGAGAAAAAAACAAACTCAAAACTCAAATTTTTTGTTTGTTTTCCTACTAAAACAATGAGTAATCTCAGCCTTCTGACAGCAAGAATAACCACAGTAACTATTGTTTACTGAGCACATACCATATTCCAGGACCATAAGGACAGTGTCTGGAGTCTTCCTAAGAGCTGTGGCCTGCTATTCTGGGTTCACGCATGTCCTCCCAGCGTCCCTCCCTCTGCTGAGAGTGTGCTTCCCCCATTTCATGAGACTCAAGTGAGGCTGCCAATCAAATTGCCAGTACCTCCCCCATGGGGAGAGGGAGGAATCAGAGGAGGATGTGTGACTCAGCCCCAGCCAATCAGGTTCCTCCTTCTGGGAGCCAGCCTTGAGTGGAGACAGGTTAGGGCCAAGGGCAGGTGCTGCCTATTTTCCCAGAGCTGAATGTGTGAGCCAGCTTTTCCTAAAACTTGGTTTTGCTCTTTTTCCCATTTCATGAGCTACCCAATAGGCTACCTATAGGCCTTTTTCTGGATTATATTAATCACAGTCAGTTTCATTTATTACAATAAAAAGTTAATGAAGTGTTCATTTTATAGGCACAGTGGAAGTGAACGATTGACCCAAGGTCTCCACAGCCATAAGAAGGCAAAGCAGATGCACAGCCAAGCATGAGTGGCTTCTTGTGATATTGTACCCCTTACATCCTCCTGGGAGCTCAGAAAACTTGGAGGAGGAAAAGAAAGGGAACTTTTAAAAAATACATATTTATATGCTTTGAATGGTATGAAGAGAAATTTAAAAGTTACTATTAACTCCCACACTCTATAAGTTTAAAAAGGTTTAAAAGCTCTCAGAGACCTAGACTAATTGTTAAATTTATCCGTTTCTGTTAAATGTCCCAAGGAACTAACTAGCAAATCTCTTACTAAATTATGTATTACATTACAACACATGGTGGAGTAAAAAAGAGGCAAAGAAATGCAAACAGTGGTTCCAGTCCGGAAAGTGCCAAAAAAAAAAAAAAAAATTCGGGAAAATAACAATCAGGAGTAGAATTCACCAGCACTTTTACTGAGTGTCTATTTTACTTGATTAAATTATTGACTTTTTGGATTCATGGATCCTAAATTATAAACCTAAAATCATAAAACAGAGGCTTGACTGGCCAAAAATTTCACCAAGCCATCCTTCTGAGCATTAAATCTTCCCACTCTTGTTCTAGAACAGATGGCTTCCCCTGCTTCCTCTTTCTTCTTCTTCTTTCCAACCATACACATGAGACTATGGGGGTGGGGGGAGGGAAATCTATATTCTTCTCCGCCATATGATTTTGTTCTGCTGTTTACCACAGCACAAAGCTGAGACCAAGCAAGTATTGTGACTAAATAGAAACTAGTTTAGCAAAATTTACTTTAAAAACATTCATAACCCCTGTTCAATGAGTTTTGACTACTTCAAACTGACCTTTTTGAGGGATTCCAGGTAGCCTTTTCAGGTCTAATATCCCCAATGTAGCCCCCATACAAATGCCCCTCAATGATAAGCCCTTGGCCACGTTACACGAACACTGCTTCACTGCACTTCTAAGCCAGTAGGTTTGCTGGAGAACCACTAACCCCACTTCTGGGAATTCAGTCTAAAAACATTACCATCAATGTTTAATGATCAAATATTTAGCTCTAAGGCTATTTATCATAGAATTGCTTACAATAGAAAAAAAATGGAAACAATGGAAATGTCTCATTCAATATATTATGGCATAATCATTATAAAAATATGGTTAAAGAATAGTTAAATGTTCATTAGAAAAATGTTCATGGAATATGTTCATGACATTGTTAAATGTAAAAAATCTTATGGAAAAGTATGTCTGGTATGATTCCAATTTTGTAAATATATATTACCTATTTCCCCCTCCCCAAAAGATTGGAAGGATATTCACCAAAATAGAAAGGATGGTTATCTCTGAGAACTACAATTATAAATTATTTTTATTCTATTTTCTTATTGGTCCATATTCCTTAAAGTTTAAAAAGAGAATTTTTTAAAGCCTACCATTGGGTTGGCCTCAGAATGTCTAAGTTGATTATGTTGACTGTTCCCAGGCAGATCTCGGTTAGCTGTTAATATCCCCCAGGACTGAATTTTCTGATCCTTAACTGCACTCTGAGAAGGCCATTTGGATGATGTCAGGTATTATCATGCACAAAGCTGTAGAGTCCACAGATAAAAGTCTATAAATTGAAGGGATTTAAAAATAAGAGATTAAAAATTGCCATTGGTCTTATTTCTGTTTATCATCGTCTTGATTTGTAATAGAATGATTTCTCCAACTTTTCAGTGTCTCTTAGAGTTTTGTGTTTAGATGACTTCCAAATAATTTAATCTGACAAGCAGATATTTTTGGTTTTGAAAAAAAAAAAAGTGAGAGGGAAGAAAAAAGTAAAATTGACATAGGTATAAAATGTAACTGGTCAGAGTTAACAGGTGATTTGTAAAGCTTTGCCAACTCTTTTTAAAAATAACAAGAAAATTAGTCAGATGCAAGTAAAAGGTATTGGTTTGAAGAGGTCAGGCCTCTAGTCTGTCTAGAAGGAGCATTACCACCTTGGTGGCCTAAAGCAGGTCTGACAGAAACGAGGAATTACGTCTCCCTCAGGTTCCAAATCCATTCTCAGCTCTATCACCAGGCATCCTGAAAGAAGAGGTTGTTTCAAAAGATGTAAAGAATTACTTTCCTAACATAATTCAAGGTCCACAGATTACTGAAGACACCATCTTGGTTTTGACACAACCTCCCAACGCATCTCATATATCAATAGAGACTCCCCCTTCTCTCTCTGCCTCTGTCACAAAGACGCAAAGGAGAAAAAGGAAGTTGTTACTTCAGGCTGTGACTCCACTCCACAGTCCACTAATGTGGTCAGCCAGGTATTCAAACTCTTAATGCCATTTACCACAACAGTTAACAGCTCAGTGTTACCGTTGAGTAATTTCGGAATAAGCACTTCATAAAAACACCTTTTATATATGAGGAAGCATGATAGGCATTAAGGAAACAAAGATATAACTACAAGCATATTCCTGCCCTCAAGAACCTCATACTCAGAGATCAGAAATGGAGGAAGGAAGTCAGAGGCTGAAAGTCTCCATTCAAATACCATTATACAAAAGAAATTATTATGCAAATTCTTTTCCGATCTAGGTTGTTACATAACATGGAGCAGTGTTTTCTGTGCTATACAGTAGACCTCTGTTTGCTTTCCATTTTAAATACAGCAGTGTGTATAAGAATTTGAAAAAGAATAGATACATGTATATGTATGACTGAATCACTTTATTGTATACCTGAAACTACCAGAACATTGTTAATGCAGACACTTGATGTATGTTAAGAAGACTGAGCACCAAAGAATTGATGCTTTCAAACTATGGTATTGGAGAAGACTCTTGAGAGTCCCTTGGATTGCAAAGAGATCAAACCAGTCAATCCTAAAGGAAATCAACCCTGAATATTTATTGGAAAGACTGATACTGAAGCTGAAGCTCCAATACTTTGGCCACCTGATGCAGAGCTCACTCATTGGAAAAGACCCTGATGCTAGGAAAGATTGAAGGCAAGAGGAGAAGGGGATGACAGAGGATGAAATGGCTGGATGGCATCACCAACTCAAGGGACATGAGTTTGAGCAAGCTCTGGAGAGATGGTGAAGGACAGGGAAGCCTGGCATGCTGCAGCCCATGGGGTCTGCAAAGATTCGGACACGACTGAGTGACTGAACAACAAAATGTATGTTAATGTGTAGATACTTCAATATAAAATAAAATTTTAAAATAAAATAAAAATAAAAATCATTATAGGATATCTACTGTATGTCAGAAAAAGTGCTTTATACTTGATATATGTAACCTGCATTTCCACATGTACACGGGTGACAAATGAATTTGCTGTAATAGCAACAACTCAAGTAAAACTTGCTTCTTCTTGGCACAGTGGAGAACAACAACAACAAAAGCAACTAGCTATGAAATATCCACATCTTGACATCTCGATGGAAACTCTGAAATATTTCTCTTATTTTAGGTCACTTTTCACAGATCTAAGATCTTGGATAATTTGGGGATGTTCTTATGTGCTTTCTATATCACTGTTTTTATATAGCCCAAATGGTCTCCTGGCTTTATACCCCAATTTCAGGATCCCAGGGCACTCAGTCCTCTCTGCCACTGTCCTCTGTGGAAGGGGAAAGGCTGGTTCCACCTCTGTTTGTTGCCTTCCAACTGCCACCATTACCCTCCTTCCCTATAGGCAGCCTGCCTCCCGCAGCAGAGACTGTGCCCTGGTCAGCCTCTCTTGCAGCAGGGTGAGCAAGTGATCCTTCTGGTCCAGAAGTGTAGGAAACATTCTGCTGAGAACACCTGGGAAAAGCATTTTTTCCCTCACTAGAAGAGTCACACAGAAGTAGAGCTTTTTTTTCCCCACAAGTTTCCCTTCATTCTGAGGGCATCATTGTAGGACAATTTGGAGCTGCAGCAACCATCTTTAAGCCATGAGGAGAAACATTGTTGACTTACTGTGGATGGGAGGGCAGAAAAAGAGATAGAGCCTGGGAACTTGAACTATTGCATGAACCCTGTATTCACTTTCTTCCTGACTTTTTAAGTGAGATGTTCAGTTCAGTTCAGTTCAGTCACTCAGTCGTGTCCGACTCTTTGCGACCGCATGAATTGCAGCACGCCAGGCCTCCCTGTCCATCACCAACTCCCGGAGTTCACTCAGACTCACATCCATCGAGTCAGCGATGCCATCCAGCCATCTCATCCTCTGTCGTCCCCTTCTCCTCCTGCCCGCAATCCCTCCCAGCATCAGAGTCTTTTCCAATGAGTCAACTCTTCGCATGAGGTGGCCAAAGTACTGGAGTTTCAGCTTCAGCATCATTCCTTCCAAAGAAATACCAGGGCTGATCTGCTTCAGAATGGACTGATTGGATCAAGTGTCTATATTTTTTCAAAAAACTTTTATTTGCATGTTCTGCCACTTACAGCTGAAAGCATTCTACCCAGAAAGTTCCACATTCCCCTCAGACCTCGCAGCCTTCCTCCCTTCCTTCAAATGACTTTCCATTATTCAAAGTATATATAACTTCCCAGTCTTAAGAATAAACATTTGAAATACTTCACCAATTTTGGGGCCTCCTAGAAAATAATGAATGAGCATTTCCCCAACTCTCTGAAAGCTTTCTTGTGATTAAAAAAAAAAAAATGTCTAAAAGACAACCATAGTGTATCTGTTACCTATTGCTGTGTAACAAACCATCACAAAACTTAATAGCTTAGAATGACAATGAATTACAATTTTCTAGCTCAGTAATTGATAGAGCTAGACTGGGACAGCTTATGGATATCTACTTCCTAAGATGTCAGCTGGATTCATTCACTCTGTATTTTCAGTCCATTGTTAACCCTCATTTGACAGGTCAGCTGAAGGCTGGCTGATCCAGGATGGTCTTGCTTACATGTCTGAGATTTGACCTGTCAGTGAGAATGACGGTTCTCCTTCATGGCCTCTCAAGCAGGCAGCTCAGCTTCTGCACATGGCAGCTGAATTCCAAGAGGGTAAGACTCAAAGCTCCTGAGGTCTGAGCATGGAAGTCACACATAACTTCCCTGCATTCTATTGGCTAGAACATGTCACAAGGCCAGCCCAGCTTCAGGATGTCTGGAAATAGGCTCTACCTCCTGATGAAAGAAACTTTCATTAATTTCTGGCCAAGTTTAATCTAGCACCCAAGATACTTGCAGTCCCCATAGTTAAAAATTGTCAAAAATGTAAATACAATTCTCTAATGGCAATAAAAAAAATTTTAGTTGTATCCACTGATCACAGAGCTACATATATGTTAATGTGTTCATGAATATAAATATGTTGACGGAAAAGGAAGGAAAGGAGGAGGGCAGGTATATTAGTTATTTTCGAGTTTGAAAGCTAAGACTACAAAACAAAATTAAACAGTCTTAGAAAGAAAATTTGCTTGTTTCTCCCCAAAATTTGTGTTTCTAGATAAATTAGAATTATTATTCTATTTAATCACAGATTACCTTTGCAAAACTTTGCTATAGCAGTTTTCCAACTGGCTGTTATTAAATCTCGCAGAGAAGCTTCAGCCCTTGGAGATGCTGATGCAGTTGGTTGAGGATGGAAAATCATTTATTTGGTGTATGTCCAGCTTTTTCAGTTCTGCCCCTAGTCCACAGAGGATGCACCCTCTCTGAATCTCAGACCTTGGAGCATCAGTTTTCTGACTTTTCTGTTGAGTTCAAGGCACAGTTTGGGTTCTAAGTTAAAATTACATTCTCTGTGGTCATCTGACCCCAGAATTATTTACTTGGGCCCTGATTAACAATCCTTGTACAATCCTTCTAAATTCTTCATTTAGAGACTGTGAAATGGTGGTCCACAAGCTAGAAATAACCCAACTTTTATCTGACCTGCATATACACTGGTAACTCAAACAATACATTCTAAAAAGTGGGGGAGGAGATAGGTACCCACATTTATTACTCAGGAGGTTTTACCTTAAGACCAGAATGAGGTTTCCCTTGAAACACTCAAGATCTGCTAACACACAGCAGAGCTAATAGGCTCTACTCAGTAGGGGCCCTGTTTCTTAGTTGCAGCAGTATTTATACCTGGAAGCTTTCACTCATTTACATTACCTGTCTCAACTCTATAAGCATTTAAGTTTACACACTTAAATAAGTAAGTGTTAGTCATTCAGTCATGTCCAACTTTTTGCAACCCCAAGGGCTGTAGCCTGCAGACTCCTCTGTCCTTGTAATTCTTCAAGCAAGAACAGGGGAGTGGATCGCCATGCCCTCCTCCAGGGTATCTTCCAGACCCAGGATTGAACCTGGGTCACCCACAATGCCGGCAGATTCTTTACCATCTGAGCCGTCAGGGAAGCCCTATATGAAACCTTCAGTTCAGTTCAGTTGAGTCGTTCAGTCGTGTCTGACTCTTTGTGACCCCACGAACAACAGGACATCAGCCCTCCCTGTCCATCACCAACTCCCGGAGTCCATCCAAACCCATGTCCATTGAGCTGGTGATGCCATCCAACCATCTCATCCTCTGCCATCCCCTTCTCCTCCTGCCCTCAATCTTTCCCAGTGTCAAGGTCTTTTCCAATGAGTCAGCTCTTCACAGCAGGTGGCCAAAGTACTGGAGTTTCAGCCCCCACATCAGTCCTTCTAATGAACACCCAGGTCTGATATCCTTTAGGATGTACTGATTGGATCTCCTTGAAGTCCAAGGGACTCACAAGAGTCTTCTCCAACACCACAGTTCAAAAGCATCAGTTCCTCAGTGCTCAGCTTTCTTCACAGTCCAACTCTCAAATCCATTCATGACTACTGTAAAAAACCATAGCCTTGACTATACAGGCCTTTGTTGGCAAAGTAATGTCTCTGCTTTTTAATATGCTAAGTTGGTCATAACTTTCCTTCCAAGGAGTAAGCGTCTTTTAATTTCATGGCTGCAATCACCATCTGCAGTGATTTTGGAGCCCAAAAACATGAAGTCAGCCACTGTTTCCACTGTTTCCCCATTTATTTGCCATGAAGTGATGGGACCAGGTGCCATGATCTTAGTTTTCTGAATGTTGAGCTTTAAGCCAACATTTTCACTCTCCTCTTTCACTTTCATCAAGAGGCCCTTTAGTTCTTCTTCACTTTCTGCCGTAAGGGTGGTGTCATCTGCATATCTGAGGTTATTGATATTTCTCCTAGCAATCTTGATTCCAGCTTGTGCTTCCTCCAGTCCAGCGTTTCTCATGATGTACTCTACATATAAGTTAAATAAGCAGGGTGACAATATACAGCCTTGACATACTCCTTTTCCTATTTGGAACCAGTCTGTTGTTCCATGTCCAGTTCTAACTGTTGCTTCCTGACCTGCACACAGGTTTCTTAAGAGGCAGGTCAGGTGGTCTGGCATTCCCATCTCTTTCAGAATTTTCCACAGTTAATTGTGATCCACACAGTCAAAGGCTTTAGTATAGTCAATAAAGCAGAAATCAATGTTTTTTCTGGAACTCTCTTGCTTTTTTGATGATCCAGCTGATGTTGGCAATTTGATCTCTGGTTCCTCTTCCTGTTCTAAAACCAGCTTGACCATCTGGAATTTCACAGTTCACGTATTGCTGAAGCCTGGCTTGGAGAATTTTGAGCATTACTTTGCTGGCATGTGAGCAAGTCTATGGTTTTTCCAGTGCTCATGTATGGATGTGAGATTTGGTCTGTGAAGAAAGCTGAGCGCTGAAGAATTGATGCTTTTGAACTGTGGTGTTGGAGAAGACTCTTGAGAGTCCCTTGGACTGCAAGGAGATCCAACCAGTCCATTCTAAAGGAGATCAGCCCTGGGTGTTCTTTAGAAGGACTGATGCTAAAGCTGAAACTCCAGTACTTTGGCCACCTCATGCGAAGTGTTGACTCGTTGGAAAAGACTGATGCTGGGAGGGATTGCGGGCAGGAGAAGGGAACAACAGAGGATGAGATGGCTGGATGGCCATCACTGACTCGATGGACTTGAGTTTGGGTGAACTCTGGGAGTTGGTGATGGACAGGGAGGCCTGGCGTGCTGCAACTCATGGGGTTGCAAAGAGTCAAGACACGACTGAGCAACTGAACTGAACTGAAATGAGTACATTTGTGAGGTAGTTTGAGCATTCTTTAGCATTGCCTTTCTTTGGGATTGGAATGAAATCTGACCTTTTCCAGTCCTGTGGCCACTGCTGAGCTTTCCAAATTTGCTGGCATATTGAGTGCAGCACTTTCACAGAATCATCTTTCAGGATTTGAAATAGCTCAACTGGAATTCCATCACCTCCACTAGCTTTGTTTGTAGTGATGCTTCCTAAGGCCCACTTGACTTCACATTCCAGGACGTCTGGCTCTAGGTGAGTGATCACACCATCGTGATTATCTGGGTCATGAAGATCTTTTCTATACAGTTCTGTGTATTCTTGCCACCTCTTCTTAATATCTTCTGCTTCTTTTAGGTCCATACTATTTCTGTCCTTTATTGAGCCCATCTTTGCATGAAATGTTCCCTTGGTATCTCTAATTTTCTTGTAGAGATCTCTAGTGTTTCCCCTCCTATTGTTTCCCTCTATTTCTTTCCATTGATCGCTGAGGAAGGCTTTCTCCTCTCTTCTTGCTATTCTTTGGAACTCTGCATTCAAATGGGTATATCTTTCCTTTCTTCCTTTGCTTTTCACTTCTCTTCTTTTCACAGATATTTGTAAGGCATCCTCAGACAGCCATTTTGGTTTTTTGCATTTCTTTTTCTTGGGTATGGTCTTGATCACTGCCTCCTGTACAATGTCACAAACCTCCATCCATAGTTCTTCAGGCACTCTGTCTATTAGATCTAGTCCTTTAAATTCTATTTCTCACTTGCACTGTATAGTCATAAGGGATTTGACTTAGGTCATACCTGAATGGTCTAGTGGTTTCCCCCATTTTCTTCAGTTTCGGTCTGAATTTGGCAATAAGGAGTCCATGATCTGAGCCACAGTCAGCTCCCAGTCTTGTTTTTGCTGACTGTATAGAGCTTCTCCATCTTTGGCTGCAAAGAATATAATCAATCTGATTTTGGTGTTGACCATCTGGTGATGTCCATATGTAGAGTCTTCTCTTGTGTTGTTGGAAGAGGGTGTTTGCTATGACCAGTGGATTTTCTTGGCAGAACTCTATTAGCCTTTGCCCTGCTCCATTCTGTACTCCAAGGCCAAATTTGCTCCAGGTGTTTCTTGACTTCCTACTTTTACCTTCCAGTCCCCTATAATGAAAAGGACATCTTTTTTGGGTGTTTGTTCTAGAAGGTCTTGTAGGTCTTCATAGAACCGTTCAACTTCAGCTCCTTCAGCATTACTGGTTGGGGCATAGGTTTGAATTACCGTGATATTGATTGGTTTGCCTTGGAAACAAACAGAGATCATTCTGTCATTTTTGAGATTGCATCCAAGTACTGCATTTTGGACTCTTTTGTTGACTATGATGGCTACTCCATTTCTTCTAAGGGATTCCTGCCCAGAGTAGTAGATATAATGGTCATCTGAGTTAACTTCACCCATTCCAGTCCATCTTAGTTCACTGATTCCTAGAATGTTGATGTTCACTCTTGCCATCTCCTGTTTGACCACTTTCAATTTGCCTTGATTCATGGACCTAACATTCCAGGTTCCTATGCAATATTGCTCTTTACAGCATCAAACCTTGCTTCTATCACCAGTCCTATCCACAACTGGGTGTTTTTTTGCTTTGGCTCCATCCCTTCATTCTTTCTGGAGTTATTTCTCCACTGATCTCCAGTAGCATACTGGGCACCTACTGACCTGGGGAGTTCATCTTTCAGTGTCCTATCATTTTGCCTTTTCATACTGTTCATGGGGTTCTCAAGGCAAGAATACTGAAGTGGTTTGCCATTCCCTTCTCCAGTGGACCACATTCTGTCAAACCTCTCCACCATGACCCAGCCATCTTGGGTGGCCCCACACAGCATGGCTTAGTTTCACTGAGTTAGACAAGGTTGTGGTCCATGTGATCAGATTGGCCGGTTGTCTGTGATTGTGTTTCAGTCTGTCTGCCCTATGCACCCTTAGTCCAGTTCAATACCAACTACCATTTTACGATGGAAGATGCTGAGGCCTAGAATCTTGGGTAGCATGAGTGGTACTGAGGTTTTACGTTGCACCTGGCAGCACACCTACGTTATTTCTTTTGGTTTTCATTTCAACCCTGGAGGAAGGCCTTACTGTGTGTGTTAGTTGCTCAGTCGTGTCCAGCTCTTTGCAAACCCATGGACTGTAGCCTGTCAAGCTCCTCTCTGTCCATGGAATTCTCCAGGCAAGAATGCTGGAGTGGGTTGCCATTTCCTTCTCCAGGGGATCTTCCCCACCCAGGGATCAAACCCAGGTCTCCTGCATTGCAGGAGATTCTTAACCATCTGAGCCACCAGGGAAGCCCTAAGGCTTTACTAGGCCCATTTTATAGATGGTGGAACTGAGGCTCAAAGAGGTTAAGTATCTTGCCCACAGGCACATATAGCTGGTAAAAGATGGAGCTGATACTCAAACCCAGATTTTTGTGGGTTTAAAACCAGTCTCTTTATGCTCCTTCACAACCATTCTTGCCCACCATGATGACTGCTTTTTCTTATCTCTAATCTTTTCTCACCTCTTCTGCCCCCTCACCACCCATTTTCCCTCTGCATTAGCACATACCAACATTTCCTGTCTCCTCTCTCACACCTCGTATTGTCTGACCCTGTCCAGCAACTTCAGCTCCCTATTAGTCCCAAGGCCCATATTTCCATATCTTACAGCATATCACAGTCATAAAATGACTTGTTCTGTGGCAGGAAGGAGTCCAATTACAATCCATATAATTGGAAAAAGAGAGTCATTCATCACCATGGTCGTGGTATAGGAGGTCATCAGAGCAATTCCATTTGTTGGACATTTTCCTGTTTGTTTCAGGTACCCCTTCATCACACTCCTTTACAGATCCCAGTGGACTCACTGGGACATTTTGCAAGTTATCAGATACATGCATTAAGGATTGTTAATAGCAGCCAAGGAGCAGAAATCATTACGTGAAAATAAAATGAACTGCATAAAATGCAATTTTGGAATCATAGACTGGAAAAGGGTGAATTTTTTTCCCTCCGAGTGACCTGTAGCTGAGGCCCAGTGGAGTTACTATCATGTATGGAGGAAATCCTATAAATCTGAAAAATAATGTGAGGGGAGTCCCATTGCCTTGCTACTTAACCAATCTTGCCACATTGTGTGTTGATTTTTTTCTGTGTCATTCAAGAGACGGCTAGTGGTTTTCCAGGGAGTAACCTTTTCCCTGTCAGGCTGAGAAGGCAAAATATGATGCCCTAATCATTCCTGTTTAAATCAAATAATTTGGTTTGAGTTTGATTAGTCTCTATACTTACAGAACAGAACAGGATAGAATAAAATAGAATTCTAGAGGGAGGGTGTCTAGTCCAGAAATCCCATCCTGGTGCTTGCCTCTCGGACCTGACTCTCAGATGTCTGAATTACACAATTGCAAGGGTTTTGTAAAAATGAGACTTGGTTATCAACACTTAAAACTCAAGTGAATTCACTTTTTTAAGTCATTTTCTGGCCTTTCTTAAAAGAAAAGCTTTAAAATCTGGCAATACTGAGCCAGCACGCCTGTGACAAGAGTTGGCTGGTGCTGTAGAGCGGTTGCCCCCTCAGACTTAGGGGGGCCACTCCCAGAAGTTTAACGCAGCCCCCTCCCCAACCACGATTGTCTCCCCAACTCTCAAGCCAGCGGGCAGCTGCTGCTTTACTCATTTATGGTTTTGACTTGCAGAAAATTTAGGTAACATGCCAACGGTCATTCGTTCATTCAGTTTATTTAAGAGGCATTTATTGAGGCATAGACTGTGCCAGGTACTCTTCCAGGCACCAGGGACACAACAGTGAACGCAACAACCTACAGTTCTGGTCCTACAGGACTGACATCCAGTGAAAGACACAGGCAGTAAACAAGATCAGGGCAATATACAGTATGACAGGTGTTGGTTAAGTACCATGGAGAAAAATCAAGAAGACAAAGGGGAGAGGCGGTGATGAAGAGTCACAGTTCTAAGTGGGATGATGAAGAAGGCTCCTCTAGGAAGGTGAGTGGCATTTGAGCACAAGCTCAAAAGATGTGAAGGAGGGAGCCATATACAGTTAGAAGGAAAGAATTCCAGGCCAGAAGAGCAGGACTTGTGAAGAATGTAATACATTGGCATCAGTACTAGGACTTAAAGCAGGGCCAGGCTGTCCTTCCAATTAGATGCCACTGCCCATTAACCCTCAGCAGAAGTTCTAGGGTATGCTTTTCCAGAACACCTGTCATCTATTTTCTCATGGAAATCCAAAACACCCTAAGTGAAAATACAGATTTATGCCAAAGATAAAATGGGTAGGGATTATTCACTTTAATCAGGGCTTCTCAATAGAGCCTTTTATTCAGGAAACTCCCCTAGCACATATAAAATGGTTTTTGCATTTAAAATTGTGATTCTCACAGTTTTTCGAAAGCCTATTTATTGCACAAAACAAGGAACCCCTATAGCGCAGATGGATTTAGGCTGAGCCAGCCACACTCCCTTTCCAGGTCCTAGGGTCTCCCCACATCTCCTTATCCAGTGTTCTTTGCCAGCTGCCAGCTAAGGTTAGAAGCATGACCCTCAGTGGGAGCCAGCACCAAGTGACAGGCTGGGCTGGACTCCACAGTCTGGGGCCTCTGATGCCAGAAGCACTGGGTGCTGACCCCCAGCTACTGTCCTAGCTGCTGTTACAGCCACTCTGCCCCTCCCATTTCACCCTACCTGCACAGGGTTTTCACTCAAAGTGGTGGAGGTTGTTTCACTCTTGTTGTTGTTTAACTAGAGGTTATTGTTTTTCAGATTCAAACAATACCACATTTGGAAGATATAGAAAACACAAAAGAGAATGAATAGGTTTTTACAAAACATCCATAATCCCATCATCTAGAGAAAACCTTTGGTATCCAACCTGGCTGGCTACTCATTATTGAAATTGTAGGCACTTAGATTGATCAGAGGTCAAAGCAACTGCCTGCAATGCGGGAGACCTGGGTTCGATCCCTGGGTCGGGAAGATCCCCTGGAGAAGGAAATGGCAACCCACTCCAGTATTCTTGCCTGGAGAGTCCCATGGACGGAGGAGCCTGGTGGGCTACAGTCCACAGGGTTGCAAAGAGTCGGACGCGACTGGGTGAATTCACTTCACTTCACTTCACTTCACTTCAGATTGATCATCTTTTGTGTCTCCATAAGCTTTTCTGCCATGATGCCATTCCCCTCAAGAATGCTAGAAGCAAAGGCTTGGATGTGGATAACCACAAAGGTAGAAAGGATGGAGATCAACAGAAATTGGCCGATTCAATTTAAGCTGCAAACATCCGTGTCTGTAACCAGCTGGGCAGATGCTGAACCTATAGATGGAGTGAGGAGGCTTCCTAGACGTGCAGGTACATCTTCGGAAATGTGGCTTCAGGCAGAGGCTGGGAACCACCTCACCCGCAAGAGAGACTGCAGGAGAGAGCAGTAACAGCATTGTAAAAGGTAGGAAGAGGACCCAACTCCTTCCTTTCCAGGGTCTGTATGTGCTATGAAAGGTCTGGCTCTGCATGGTGCCCCTCAGGAATCCAGCTCTGTGGTGAGAAGCTGCCTTAGTACCTGGGACTACAGCTGCTGCCAGTGTTGCTGGCACCCCAAAACAGAAATGTGGCAGTGATGGTGGAGACAGTGGTGGGAAGGGGTGGGTATGGCAACTGTAAGACAGAATGTATCAGTCAGACCTTGCCATAATAATGCTGTATGACAAGTCATCCCAAAATAAAGTAGCTTAAAACAATGATCAGTTATTATTACTTAGGCATCTATTGGTTTAGCTAGGGGTTGGCTGACCTAGGCTAGGCTCCACTCGGCTAGGTTTCAAACTGCTAAACGGTATGATCTCCATGTCTCTCTAATCAACCTTGGAGCAATGCAGTAGATAGATTATGTTTTCATGCCAATGGCAGACATGTACAAACATAAACTTGATTTCAAGGTACATTTCAAGCTTTGGTTTACATCACATCTGGTAACAGTCCATTGACCAAAGTAAGTCATGTGACCAAGCCTGGTATCAGTGAAATGAGGAGATATTCTGCTTCTAGGGAGGGAGGAAGAATGGATGGAGAATAGTGCAGTCTACCACACAGTTGACAGGCCACCAGCATAGGCATCAAATGTCTGCAACAATTCAAATAGGACCACAAGGTGGTAGAGAGCCAGGGGAAAATATGGGACCAGCTGAGTAAAATCACGCCAGGATTAGGGGCCGCCAGGACACAGCAGTACCTGGACCCCCAGTGCTTCCTGTCCTGACTCTTCTGATGCCTTGGCAGCCTAGAGGGTCTGCCATTCTGCTGGTTGGTAGAGGCCCGGGAAAAATTATCAGCCACTTGTTATGTTCTGAATGTTTATATTCCCCCCAAA
Organism: Budorcas taxicolor; assembly: GCF_023091745.1. Lineage (NCBI taxonomy): Eukaryota > Metazoa > Chordata > Mammalia > Artiodactyla > Bovidae > Budorcas > Budorcas taxicolor. The sequence goes on from NC_068911.1 coordinate 105,385,647, forward strand.
TCCATATGTTGCAACCCTACCTCCCAGTGTGACGGTATTAGGAGATGGAGACTTTGGGAGGTCACTGAAATAAGATGAGGTTATGGGGTGAATCCTTAGGAATAGGATTAATACCTTTGTAAGAGTCACAGGAGAGTTTTCTTCCTCCCTGTGCTATCTGCTATGTGAGGGTACAACGAGCCATCTGCAACACAGAACAGGGCTCTCACCCGCCCCCAGTCGTGCTAGCATCCTAATCTCAGACTTCCAGCCTCCATAACTGTGAGAAATAAATTTCTATTATGTGTAAACCAGATGCACAGTCTATGGTACTTCGTTATACAGCAGCCCAAACTGACTAAAATATCAGTCCATGCCCTCAACTTTCTTCTTTATAAACTGCAACAGTTAGAGGATTTCTTCTGAACCCCCACCTCTCTCCTGCCCCCTTTCTTATCTTTATACTCTTCTCTGTCTTCCTCTTCATTAATGTTACTTCTTCCATAGTGTATTTATCCAAAGCAGGTAGAACTGCAAGTATCACCAGACCCTGGTCAGAGGCAGGTGTTTCCAGGTGGGTTGGACTGCCTTGGAGAAAGCACTCTAGCTCTATAGCAAGGCATTCTGACTTTAGAGTCAGACGGAAACACAGCCAAGTCTTAGCCCTACCCTATCAGCGTGATCATTTCAGTATCTTTTAGCTTCAGTTTCCTTACCTACAAAATGGGTATAATCACTTTTACCTTGACAATGCTATGAAAATTAACCATGATAATGTGTATAAGGTAGGAATTGTCCAGCACAACCTTGGATGCAAGAAATATTTCATTAAGATAAAAGTAAACCAAACCTTAAATCCCCATCCTATAAGTTAGTAGCAAATTCAATCACAAGCATTATCAGGGTTCTCTCCTGTTTTGTGATGTGATAGTTTCTCTAAGTTGAGCTCCAGGGGCTGTCACTTGCTCTTTCCTGAAAGCCCACTGTACAGGTGGTCAGCTAGTATTCAAAAGAAAGACCACCCTCCAGAGGTAACTACTGCTCATTGACCTGTTATCTACATTGTGATCACCAGAAAACTTGCTATATAGCGTCCTAAATAACAGAGTCATTGATACAATGAGTTAGATTGTGACCCTCAAAATATACTCATGTCTGAAGCATCAGAACCCGTGAAAGTGACTTTATTTGGAAAAATTATCTTTGTTGATATAATTAAATTAGAGATCTTAACATAAGAAGATAAGGAGATTATCCTGGATTATAAATTAGAGATCTTAAGGAGATTGTCCTAGATTATCCAGATGGACCCTAAATCCAATGCCAACTGTCCTTACAGAGGGAGATTATACAGACAGAAGTGAGGACACTGACACCCTGTCAGGGTCAGGACAGAGGCAGAAACTGGACTGATGTGACCACAAGCCAAGGAACACCAGCAGCCACAAGAAGCCAAAACAGACAGGGACAGATAGACCTCTAGAGTCTCCAGAGAGAGTACAGTCCTGGCTCACCTTGATTTCAGATTTCTGGCCTCCAGAAGCACAAAGAATAAATTCCTATTGTTTTATGAAACCATGTTTGTAGTCATTTCTTACAGCTCTCACAGGAAATTATTACACTGATAACACTAATAGTACTGCTGCTGCTAAGTCGCTTCAGTCGTGTCTGACTCTGTGCGACCCCATAGACGGCAGCCCTCCAGGCGCCTCTGTCCCTGGGATTCTCCAGGCAAGAACACTGGAGTGGGTTGCCATTTCCTTAGTACACTGGTGTATATAAAGATGCCAGAAAGAGGTTCTCATTGGTCAACTATGAGAACTGACTGAAGTAGATGAGAGAAATGATACTACAGACATGGGGTTAATTTCCAAAATATACAAATAGCTCATCCAGCTTCATATTAAAAAACAAATAGCCCAATCAAAAAATGGGCAGAAGACCTAAATAGAAATTTCTCCAAAGAAAGATACAGATGGCCAACAATATGGAAAGATGCTCAACATTACTAATTATTAGAAAAATGCAAGTCAAACCTATAATGTGGTATCACTCACATCAGTCAGAATGGCCATAATAAAAAAATCTACAAATGATAAATGCTAGAGAAAAGGGAACCCTCCTACATTGTTGGTGTGAATGTAAATTGGTACAGCCACTATGGAGAACAGCATGGAGGTTCCTTAAAAAACTAAAAATATAGTTACCATATGACCCTGCTAACCCACTCCTTAGCATATATCCAGAAAAGATGAAAACTCTATTTCAAAAAGATACACACACCCAATGTTCATAGCAACACTGTTTACAATAGTTAAGACATGGAAGCAACCTAAATGTCTATCAACAGTTGAACGGATTAAAAAGATGTGGTGTGTATGTATACAATGGAATATTACTGAGCCACAAAAAAGAATGAACTAATGCCATCTGCACCAACATGGATAGACCTAGAGACTGTCAGAGTGAGTGAAGTAGGTCAAACAGAGAAAGACAAACATTCTCTATTACTCATTTGTTTAATCTTTAAAAAATGATACGAATGAACGTACCTACAAACCAGAAATAGACTCACAGACATAGAACACAGACTTATGGCTACCAAAGGGGAAGTGGGGTGGGATGTGAGAGGGAGATTAATTAGAATTTGGGGATTAATATATACATACGATGATATATAAAATAGGCAAACAAGGACCTGCTGTATAGCACACAGAACTATATTCAATATATTGTTATAACCTACAATGGCAAAGAATCTAAAAAAGAGAATCTACTTAAATGAAAAAAAAAAGTTGAGAGATACTCCCCATCTCTGCACAAACCTAGCATAAGAACCTAGCAAGGCCTTTAGCCTGGGCATGTAGGGGTGATACACAGACTTGTTCTACAAACAATCCCTTATTGAGCTATTGATCTGGAAAATTCTGGATGCCTGAAATCAACTATACAGGGACTAGACCCTAGCTCTGGTGTGCTATTATATCTGTATCAAGTGATTAGTACATGTAAGGAAGTGGCCGAAGCCTCTAATAGAACAGAGAACTGGGACTTCGCAAGTGTTCAAGAGGAGGCGGTAGGAAGCGCATGCCGGCTGCTCGTTACTAAACTCTAGTTCAAGCTACTCAACACTCCACATCCCTGAAATTCACTTATTCTTACTACTGGTGCTACTGGTGTTTCTTTTACACTTTTCTTCTGAGTATTTCAGACCAACTCTTAATATGCTGGGCCAGATGCTAATACATAAAGATTTGGTCCTCCCATGTTTCATATATAAGCTGGCAGATGCTATGTAAATACTTTGTAACGGTAAGGAATATAAATCCACAGAAAGTGGATTTTAAGTGAGATGTAAGAAAGAATTCCTTAATGAAGCATTGGGATGTTGTGGAAACTCCTTTGGTGGGAGTCTTTTAAAGCAGCTCACTTTTTCTTTCTGGCTAATTAAAGCATCACTTTCCTAAAGTAAGGGATGCTTATATTTCTTCCAGAGTTATAAGACTTTATTTTTTATTGCTTAAATTAATAACATTTTCTCTAAAAAGTTAAAAATAATAGCAATAATAAATGCTAGTTCAATGATGGTTGTGTGGCAATATTTGACCTGAATTTGGTTTCATTCTCATCTTTGCAAGAGAATTCAAGACTGGTGTGTGATCAAAGTAACTTAGATCAGTTCTACAAAGGCTCTAAAGACCACATGAGTCCTTAAACATCAGGGACTCTACGATCGTCCCTCCGCACTGGTCAGCAAGCAGGTGCCACTGTCAAGATCTTCACAGGCTCTTGTGTCTGACAGGCTCAGTGTTCTCTGTATATAAGGGTTTGACAGCCTTTGCTGTTGCTTTGAGCATAAGTAACTGGAGTCTTCCTCCTCCTTGATGTGCTGCCAGCCTTCCCCTCTGGCTCCCCCAGGGAGAAGGACACAGATCCCCACCACTCTCAGCTAGCCCCGTCTGTCCCCTGCTCAGTTCTGTAGAAATTTAGTTCCCACCTCTGCTTCCTCCAACCACAGTGCTCTCTTGCCTCCTCCTCTGGGGCCCCAACCAGGATCTCCTCTGAGATTGTGCCCAGAGGCCTCCCCAAAAGACAAAACAAGAAGGTGTCCCTGGTAACATGAACTTCACCACTGGCAGAAGCACATCACTGCAGCCCAGCGCCTTTGGAGTAGGGAGAAGGAAAATCTCTGAAAGAACACATATAAAATAAAAGAAACTAAATTTCCCTGACACATGCAAACTGCTAGGCTTCCCAGGTGGCACTAGTGGTGAAGAACCCCCCTGCCAATGCAGGAGACATAAGAGATGCAGGTTCGATCCCTGGGTCAGGAAGATCCCCTGGAGAAGGAGATCCATTTCAGTATTCTTGCCTGGAGAATCCCATGGACAGAGGAGCCTAGCAGGCTACAGACCACAGAGTTGCAAAGAGTCAGATACGACTGAAGCGACTTAGCACACACATGCACATATGCAAACTGCTAACATAGTGCTAGCTACACACTCAGTGAGTCCTATTAATACCTGTCAACATCCATCAGATCACACCACCTAGGAATGGCATATGTGTACCGGCAGACTCAAGTCTGGTTTGCTCACACCCTGCTAGGCCTAGCAGGGTTCCTGGCACATGGCAGGTATTTCATAAACAGTGTTCAAAGACTAATTTGTTATTCCATGAGTGAGGAGTGCAAACTTTCCTAGAAACTGGTGCAAAGTTGGAGATACAACTAGATATAAGAACTACTATGTTTGTGGGTAAAAATCAGGCAGTTGCCCAAAAAACAGACAACCATTTTGGTTGCTGGCACCAGGGTGAAATGTTCGCCATTTATCTTCATATGCAAATGTTTCTTCTTTCTACTTTTATGTATGTTCCAAATTGTCTGTAATAAACAGATAGCAGTTGTACTTTGGGTAAATTAACTGTCTAAAAGCATGATTTCTTCATGTCCTCACTTCCCCACTGCCTATTTTCCTACTAATTTGGAGACAGAAACATGCATGTGTTCCCCACATTGTATGCTCCTGATTGGTCCCACTTGTTGGTGGGGTAAAGAATGCCATTTGCAGAAAGTGAAAGAAAATAGATCTAAGAAGCTGATAAGTGTGGTTAATGACTCTGTCTAATCCCTCCCAGACTTCATGGATGGGGTATGAGAGAATCTCCAGTTCTTCAGTTCCTTTATTTGTTTACGCAGAGCTTCTGGGTAGGAGTAATTTTCCTGCTATGTTGATCTCCCATAAAACAGGTGGAGAACTGGACCCTGCGGGTGTCTAAAGGAAGTAATGGTCAACACAAAAGTAAGACCTTTTGGACATTGGGCTTCCCTGGTGGCTCAGCTGGTAAAGAATCCACCTGCAACATGGGAGACCTGGGTTTGATTCCTGGGTTGGGAAGATCCCCTGGAGAAGGGAATGGCTGCCCACTCTAGTATTCTGGCCTGGAGAATTCCATGGACTGTATAGTCCATGGGGTCACAAATAGTTGACACAACTGAGCGACTTTCACTTGGGACATTAGTCTTGCCTCCACTGGTCACATGCCAGTGATGCCATGTCTCTAAAAGGAGCTCTCTCCAGGATTGGGATTCTGAGGGTTGTCACCATCTAAATGATACCATGGGGTGAGGATAAGGCCAGAGAAGATTTTGCTGGCTCCTTTCCACCCCCAGTGGTGGTCCTCAGAGAGCTTCTGAGGGGCTGCATGTGGGTGAGAGTGGTTCCTTTCCAGGAAGAAGAAAGCAGAGTTGGCAAGCTCACGGCACTAAAATACACCAATGTCCAAGCCCCTTCATCCTCCATTGCTCTTGTAGAAAAACAAGAGGAAGTAACTTACTCATCAATTCCAAGAAACATTTAAGTCACTACGAGAAAAGCTTTCTGACTCCAGGAGCAGCTGAGATGATGGGAAAGGCTCAAAGGATGAATGGTACTCAAATCCAAGCCCTCAAGAGGAGGAGGTAAGGGTTTCAGGTTATCCTGGCTAAGAAAACTGAGTAAGAGGGTTATACAAGGCCAGAGACTGCCCTGGCCCATGGTCTTGACCTTGAAGATAATTGGAGACAATAAATTGAGAGGAGAAGGCAAAGCCAAAGAACATATCCAAGACTACACAGATACACTAGATGTCAAAATGCCTGAAGGATCAGGATGTTTCCAGCTCCGCATGGATGGGAGCCAGGCATGGGGTCTCAATCTGAAGACAAAGTAAGTGTTCAGAGTCAGAACCACCAAAACAAGAGCAAACAAGGATGGAGTTTGAATGAATGAGTACATCAGTGAGTGAATGAACAGTGTCACAGGAACTAGGCTGGAATGTGACCTGGCAGGAAGATTTTGGGCTCCAACCAAAGAAAGATGTCAGGGGCTTGTCCAGCTTTAAGACAGAACCAGCGTGGAAGCGGCTCAGTGTTGCCTGCAAGAGCACAGGCTTGGAGCATTATTTCCAAAACCCCATTTCTCAGAATGCTTGTCCCAGGATATCATCTTTGAATACATAAAATAATTTGAGGAGGCGCTATAATACCATGGTCTAGTAATGGAGCCCTGTAACACACTTGAGTTTATTGAAAGTTCTGAGAAGGAACACATTAAAGAAAACTGTTGGACCAAAAACATTTCCCAAATGGATAAAACCATAGTTTATCTCTCATCTGTTAAAAAATATCCCCCCTAAAACACCAACTAATAGCATACAGAACATGACCCCTCCTCTGAATACACTTTGGGGAGAGCTGGCCTGAGAGCAGGATCCCTTCAGCTATTTTTTGGTGAAGATTAAAGGCAGCACCTACAAGTGTTACATAGTCAATGCTCCATACCTACAGGTTTCCCGTCCCTAGATTCAACCAACTACAGATGGAAAAAAAAATTTTTTAATTGCAAAGTTCCGAAAAGCAAAACCTGAATTTGCTGTGTGCAGGCAACTGTTTACATAGTTATACACTGTTTTAGGAATTATAAGATGATTTAAAGAATTTAAAGGATTTTAAAGAATTTAAAGGAATTATAAGATTTTAAAGAATTTAAAGGAATTATAAGATGATTTAGTATATGGGAGGATGTGTGTAGGTTACACACAGAAGCGTTAGTTGTTCAGTCATGTCTGACTCTTTGCGGCTCCATGGACTGTAGCCCCTCTGTCCAGGGGATTCCCCAGGCAAGAATACTGGAGTGGATTGCCATTCCCTTCTCCAGGGGATCTTCCTGATCCAGGCATTGAACCCATGTTTCCTGCATTTCAGACAGATTGTTTTCAGTCTGAACCACCAGGGAATATGCAAATACTCTGCATTTTATATAAGGTACTTGGGCATCCAAGGATTTTGGGGTCTGAGAGGGTCCTGGAACCTATCCCTGCCCCCATACAGATGAAGGGCTATAGTCCCTCCCTCCTTTACTCCCCCTTTTCCTCTCTCCTTCTTTACCTACCTTCCCTTTCTTAACCCAGGGGTTCTCTTTCATTTCCCTCTTTTTCTTGCCCACCTTCCCTGACAATCACAGCCATTCCTTGGTCCTGAGAGTGAACATCCCACCACAGTTATAGCTCAGATGGTTTCCTCTCATCCCCAGAGCCATCCAAAGATCCTTATCTCAGCAGTTTGCCCAGGGCAGGCACCGCTCCAACAATGGCCCTATTAACTGCCAGCTGCATTTCACCAGCCTGCTGCAGGTTAATTGGTTCACATGACAGAGATGGAAAGTAAAGTGCACCCCCATTGAACTGATCCTTTCCGGGTAACAATCCATTGTACTCCCCATCTGTTATCACAAAGCTTCCGAGAAACAAGTGAAGGCACCGGGCTTAAAGAAGAGGAATGGTTTCTCATTAGCTTGACTGCTCTGGAAGATGGCCTGGGCTCCCTGTCCCCTCCCTCGCCCCCATGGCCCCCAGCAAACACAGTGGGCTCACCATTTCTGTGGCCTTAGAAACCTCCACAAATTCATCATAGGCTCTCCATTTTGGGTTTCTAGTCTTCTGTTGAAATAACTGTTCTTTATTTCTGAGAAGCTTTAGCTGAGTTTTTGGCAGGGGGTTGTTTTTCTTTTTTTAAAAGCACATTTAGAATCTCCCCAAGATTTTTCAAATAATTGCCAGACCATGGATTCTAACATGCTTTTTCATCATATTCAAACGTTGACTGCCCAGGTGGAAATTTATATTCCTTCTCATACTTAAGAGCCTTTTCCCCTGAGTATTGTCTGCCCTGCTCTTTTATTTCAGATATAATTGATCTTCCTGCTCTTCTCAAAAGCACCTTGCAGAGTGCCAATAATTTTGTAATAGAAACCTTTTATTAATGGACTCCCCACAGCTTAATTTTGTTTAGATAAGTTTAAACACACACACACACACACACACACACACACACACACACACACATACACACACACACACACATTGGAGGAAGAAAGGAATAGTTGATAAACTTTTTTTTGCACCAAAAGTCGGGCCACCTGTGGAGTAGCTTATAGGGACTTGGGGGTGTGGAGTGAGTGGGAGATGCTGCTATAAACAAAACTTCAAGCAGCTGCTGGGGAACTGTGAGTCACCCGAAGCAAGCAGGATGTCCCACTAAGCTACAGATTGTTTGACTACACCCGGAGCTGAGTGGCATCAAGCCCAGCGTTGAATGATGCCCCGGGGCCCAAGCCAGGCAGACACCTCTTAGCTAGCTGTCCCCAGTAAGAAAACCCAAGATGCCTCAAGAGCAGCTGTGGGCTGTCATGTCCCATGTGTTTGATGTGAGAAGGAGTGCATTTTTACCCCAAGATCAGCCTCTACACACAGAGATTAAATCAGTCCCGTACAGAGGAACTGGTTTTCCCACGCTGACCTGTGCTTGTGAAAGGCTGTCAAAAGTTCTTCCAAGTGAGACTAATCAGAGCGAAAGTGATGACAGGACAGATCTTACCCACAATCCGAATACCCTGACTACAGAAGGAGGCCCACCACTGAAACCCTCCAAGGAGGTCAGCAGTGGGACCCAAGGCAGCTGCCTTGCAGAGGCCTCTACACCTGCTACAAACCTGGGCCTTCCCAGCAATAGAGCCTTTGTGGTCTCCGCTACAGGGTGATTTCATTCTATAATGACAGCAATTAGGCAGAGGTGACTTTGGACTAAGCTGAATCATCTTCAAATTTGCTTTCATCCTGACATAACAGATCTAAACTAAGTAGCTCTATGATTAAGTAGAGAATAGGACAGCTAAATTCACCATATGTTCCTCCCCAAATATTTACCCTGTTGGCCTGTTATGCCAGAAATCCCTTCAACTGGGGAAGGTTAATGTTAAGACTGTTAAAGCCATTAGCACTATAGTTTAAATTAACTTTCCTGAATGGTCAGTTAGTTGTTGGCTGTTGGATGGTGGAATTGATGGGTGGATAAAAGTATAAATTGACAGAAGGAGGAATGGAGGGATGGAGAGAAGGCAGGCTTAGGTTCTCTAGAAAATGGAGATTAAGACACATCAGTAGGGGTAAGAAAGTGAGAAGAGAAAAACAGAGAACATGAGAGACAGCCTAAGAAGACCCATTTGGGAGAGGAGAGGACATGGAAGCCATGATAATACTGGTAGAAAATGGAAGATGGAAATGGAAATAGTCGACCTGAAAATTCAAGGAGAGTAAGATAAAACTGATTATCTTCTTCACAATTTTGAGTAAGTTTTTTATAGTCAGAATCAGTTGCATTAGAGCCGTTCACTATCACTTCCTTCCAGCCGTTCGTCCAACTACTACACTAGTACCATCCCTTCTCCAACTCACAGAATGTAAAGGGAAAGGACCCAGAGGAAAGACTGTCCAGTTACGGATATTTAGTAATCGGACTCATGGGTAGATCTTTAGAGGGAACTTGATTGTCCACAAGGGTTGGTGTGTGGCTTGGGAGAAGCACACACCCTCAGCAGTTGGAAGATTTGCAGTCTCTGAACCTGTAAATAACCTTGAACTTTTGAGCTCTCTTTTCCCACCACCCCTTTGATCTCTTTTCTCCAACTCAATATTCCACCAAAGATCTGGAAAAGGAAGTACCTTTCAAAACCCTACCATTTGGCTACTTGTCAGCAGTGGAAAATTTTAGGAAAAAAAGAGTTGGCTATAATTGCATTGATGGTCAAGTGAAGACTTCCTTTATGACCCCTGATGAATCCTTGATGATCAAGAGAATTCCTTGATGATCAGAGATGATTAGCAACATCATCCTGCAAGCTCCACCTGAAGTCAGCTCCTCCAGGGAACACCTGTACACCCTAACTTTCACCAGTCCTTTCCATGGAGTCTGACACCCACATCTCAGCACTTCAGTTAACCCCTGTCTCTAGCTGTTTCCTGTGTACAAAACTGTCTCATCGGTCTTCTGTGTCAATATCTGCATGGTGTCTGGAGGTTTTACACAATAAAAGGTCCTTAATGAACACTCATTTACTGGACATACTCATGCAGTTTTGGTAGAGCTGAACTTTTAGCACTAATCATTTTGGGAAAATAATTTGGTATAAGTCTTCAAGCAGAGACTATGATTGCCCACCAACAATCATTCTCCCTATCTTTAGATTGCTGAATTCTAACTAGGCATAGCCAAGCTTAGAAGAAATGGAGTAGCCTTCATAGTCAACAAAAGAGTCCAAAATGCAGTACTTGGGTGAAATCTCAAAAACAACAGGATAATCTCTGTTCATTTCCAAGGCAAACCATTCAATATCACAGTAATCCAAGTCTATGCCCTGACCAGTAATGCTGAAGAAGCTGAAGCTGAACGGTTCTATGAAGACCTACAAGACCTTCTAGAAGTAACACCCCAAATGATCTCATTTTCATTATAGGGGAACGGAATGCAAAAGTAGGAAGTCAATAAACACCTGGAGTAACAGGCAAATTTGGCCTTGGAATACAAAACGAAGCAGGGTAAAGGCTAATGGAGTTTTGCCAAGAAAATGCATTGGCCATAGTAAACATCCTCTACCAACAACACAAGAAAAGACTCTACACATGGACATCACCAGATGGTCAATACCGAAATCAGATTGATTATATTCTTTGCAGCCAAAGATGGAGAAGCTCTATACAGTCAGCAAAAACAAGACTGGGAGCCGACTGTGGCTCAGATCATGAACTTCTTGTTGCCAATTTCAGACTTAAATTGAAGGAAGCAAGGAAAACCACTAGACCATTCAGGTATGACCTAAATCAAATCCCTTATGATTATACAGTGAAAGTGACAAACAGATTCAAGGGATTAGATCTGATAGATAGAGTGCCTGAAGAACTATGGATGGAGGTTCGTGACATTGCACAGGAGACAGGGATCAAGACCATCCCCAAGAAAAAGAAATGCAAAAAGGCAAAATGGCTGTCTGAGGAGGCCTTACAAATGCCTATGAAAAGAAGAGAAGCAAAAGGCTAAGAAGAAAAGGAAAGATATACCCATTTGAGTGCAGAGTTCCAAAGAATAGCAAGGAGAGATAAGAAAGCTTTCTTCAGTGATCAGTGGAAAGAAATAGAGGGAACAAATGGAATGGGAAAAACTCTTTGAGAGATCTCTTCAAGAAAATTAGAGATACCAAGGGAACATTGCATGCAAAGATGGGCACAATAAAGGACAGAAATGGTATGGACCTAAAAGAAGCAGAAGATATTAAGAAGAGGTGGCAAGAATACACAGAAGAACTATACAAAAAAGATCTTCATGACCCAGATAATCATGATGGTGTGATCACTCACCTAGAGCCAGACATCCTGGAATGTGAAGTCAAGTGGGCCTTTGGAAGCATCACTATGATGCTTCACAAAGCATCACAAAGCTAATGGAGGTGATGGAATTCCAATTGAGCTATTTCAAATCCTAAAAGATGATACTGTGAAAGTGCTGCACTCAATATGCCAGCAAATTTGGAAAACTCAGCAGTGGCCACAAGCCTGGAAAAGGTCAGTTTTCATTCCAATCCCAAAGAAAGGCAATGCAGAAGAATGCATAAACTACTGCACAAGTACACTCGTCTCACACGCTAGCAAAGTAATGCTCAAAATTCTCCAAGCCAGGCTTCAACAGAATATGACTGTGAACTTCCAGGTGTTCAAACTGGATTTAGAAAAGGCAGAGGAACCAGAGATCAAATAGCCAACATCAGCTGGATCATCAAAAAAGCAAGAGTTTCAGAAAAACATCTGCCTTATTGACTATGCCAAAGCATTTGACTGTGTGGATCACAATAAACTGTGGAAACTTCTTCAAGAGATGGGAATACCAGACCACCTGACCTACTTCCTGAGAAATCTGTTTGCAGGTCAAGAAGCAACAGTTAGAAACAGACATGGAACAACAGACTGGTTTCAAATCAGGAAAGGAGTACGTCAAGGCTGTATATTGTTACCCTGCTTATTTAACTTATATGCAAAGTACATCATGATAAACACTGGGCTGGAGGAAGCACAAGCTGAAATCAAGATTGCAGGGAGAAATATCAATAACCTCAGATATGCAGATGACACCACCCTTATGGCAGAAAGCAAAGAACTAAGGAGCCTCCTAAGGAAAGCAAAAGAGAGTAAAATAGTTGACTTAAAACTCAACATTCAGAAAACTAAGATCACGGCATCTTCTCCATTACTTCCTGGCAAATAGATGGGGAAATGGTGGCAACAGAGACAGACTTTATTTGGGGGGGGGGGGCTCCAAAATCACTGCAGATGGTGACTTCAGCCATGAAATTAAAAGAGGCTTGCTCCTTGGAAGAAAAGTTATGACCAACCTAGACAGCATATTTAAAAGCAGAGACATTCCTTTGCCAACAAAGGTCCATCTAGTCAAAGCCATGGTTTTTCCAGTAGTCATGTATGGATGTGAGAGTTGGACTATAAAGAAAGCTGAGTGCTGAAGAATTGATGCTTCTGAATTGTGGTGTTGGAGAACACTCTTGAGAGTCCCTTGGACTACAAGGAGATCCAACCAGTCCATCCTCAAGGAAATCAATCCTGAATATTCATTGGAAGGACTGATGCTGAAGCTGAAACTCCAATATTTTGGCCACCTAATGTGAAGAGCTGACTCATTTGAAAAGACCCTGATGCTGGGAAAGATTAAAAGCGGGAGAAGGGGATGACAGAGGATGAGATGGTTGGATGGCATCACTGACTCAATGGACACGAGTTTGAGTAAACTTCGGGAGTTGGTGATGGACAGGAAGGCCTGGCATGCTGCAGTTTATGGGGTGGCAAAGAGTCAAATGAGAGTGAGTGACTGAACTGACCTGAACTGAAGCTGGAAACTGCATTTTGTAGCCTTCTTGTTATTTGGTCATGTGACTAAACCCTGACATAGAGATATGGGTAGAAAAATATGTGCCACTTCTGGGTCATGGCCTCATAAGGAAAGCATGTGTGCCCTCTTGATGTTTTCCTTCCTTGTTGGTTGGGATGTGACAGGAACTGGAGAAGCCACCATGACCAGAGGTGCAAGCTGCTGTAGACATGGCAGAGTCTACAGGCCCCAAACCACTTAGCTCTGGTCTGTTTTATGAAAGAGAAGAAAACTTCCTTCTTTACTAAGTCACTTTATTTTGTCACTGTATATCAGCCTTTACTTTCAGCAATTTAATAGTCATGTATGGATGTGAGAGTTGGACTGTGAGGAAAGCTGAGGGCCGAAGAGTTGATGCTTTTGAACTGTGGTGTTGGAGAAGACTCTTGAGAGTCATTTGGACTGTTGGAGATATAACCAGTCCATCCTAAAGAAGATCAGTCCTAGGTGTTCTTTGGAAGGAATGATGCTAAAGCTGAAACTCCAGTATTTTGGCCACCTCATGCGAAGAGGTGACTCACTGGAAAAGACTCTGATGCTGGGAGGGATCGGGGGCAGGAGGAGAAGGGGACAACAGAGGATGAGATGGCTGGATGGCATCACCGACTCAATGGACGTGAGTTTGAGTGAACTCCGGGAGTTGGTGGTGGACAAGGAGGCCTGGCGTGCTGCAAAGAGTGGTACACTCTTTGTTCAGTCGACAGCAACTGAACTGAACTGAACCATTACAAGTTTTAAAATATTCTTTGGCCAAATAATTCTACTTCTAGACACATTGGTGAGGAAACAACCCTAAAATAGCAAATAACAACAATAACTATAATAATGAATTAAGCTTTTGTTCAGCTGGACTGGTGGATGTAGCTAAGTGACAGAGCATGTGCCTAGCATGCACAAGGCCCCAGATTCAATCCCCAGCACCTCTACTTGGGAAACTCTCTTCATCAGGCTTCTCAGGTGGCTAGTGTTAAACAACCCACCTACCAATGCAGGAGACATAAGAGATGTGGGTTCAATTCCTGGGTCAGGAAGAGCCCCTGGAGGAGAACATGGCAACCCACTCCAGTATTCTTGCCTGGAGAATGCCATGGATAGAGGAGCTTGGCAGGCTACAGTCCTTGGGGTCACAAAGAGTCGGACACGACTGAGCTACTAACACATGCACTTTTGATTGGACTATTATTTTCCATCTAAAAATTGACACCATCCTAAATGTATAATGCTAGGGAAATTTATATCACTGATGCAACACATATGCCCTCCAGTCTTACCACTTCAGAGCCTTAAACTGATCTGCATTTCTTTGCCCGAGGACTTCCTCTGCCCTTGCAGGAGGCCAGCTGGCAATGCTGGGAATCAAAGCCTCCTAGGAATCATCCACCAACCAATGATTGACAGGAGCTGATATATACTGAACACACTTTGGGATATACTGCCCTGCCCCCTTCATTTCAGAGACCACAGTACTGAGGTGGTAAATGATTTAGCCATGGCAAGAACTGACTTAAAATTCAATCATCCTCCCTCTTTGCTCACCACACCACACTGCAGTGTTAGATGAGGGTAAAGATAAAGCAATGCTGGAGAGCTTGTGACCTGTCCCTAGAAAAGAGCTAAGACTCCAGTTCAGTTCAGTTCAGTTTAGTCGCTCAGTCGTGTCCGACTCTGCGACCCCATGAATTGCAGCATGCCAGGCCTCCCTGTCTATCACCAACTCCCGGAGTTCACTCAGACTCACGTCCATTGAGTCAGTGATGCCATCAGGCATCTCATCCTCAGTCGTCCCCTTCTCCTCCTGCCCCCAATCCCTCCCAGCATCAGAGTCTTTTCCAATGAGTCAACTCTTTGCATGAGGTGGCCAAAGTACTGGAGCTTCAGCTTTAGCATCATTCCTTCCAAAGAAATCCCAGGGCTGATCTCCTTCAGAATGGACTGGTTGGATCTCCTTGCAGTTCAAGGGACTCTCAAGAGTCTTCTCCAACACCACAGTTCAAAAGCATCAAGACTCCAGTAGGAGATCAAAGTTAAGAGTAGCATCAAAGGTAAATTAAACACAGAATGATATTTTGAATGGAGACAGTGACTGCCAATTCAGTTATAATACTGTAGGTCCAGAAAGCTGTTGTGGCCACTAATCCCTGTTAATGAACAGGTTCAGACCTCAGCTTTAAGTACTTTGTTCAGGTAAATGGACTCGGGGGGAGGGGTGTGGCAGGGGTGGGAGATACTTCTAGAAAGATCTGCTAGTAAATTTCAGCCTTGATATCTAGGAGTCCATCCTTTGTGGATAAAATCAAAAGGGCACTCGCCCTGACTGATACCTCAGCTTTAATAGTCTCACAGGGTCCCCAGCACAAGGATGGAGGGTTGTCCTGCCTTTCAGCCAGTTCTATCTGTTCATCGGTTTCCCCTTCTCAGGCTGGTTTCTCGTCACTGCACAACAAACCCACTGTTTACATTCATTCCCTACTGGGTCCTTTCGGTTGAGGTTCCTCTTCCTTATCTCATCTCCTCTGTTGCAATTTGTGGCTGAGTGAGGAAATGCGTCATAGAAAGAGCAGCTCTCTTGCCTTCATTGGTCCCGACTCTGTTGGCACAAATAGTGGGCTAGAGATAAGTTGAGACTGGGCCCCCAAGGGTAGGAGACAAGTCAAACCCGAACACCAACCACCAGGCAGGATCTTGCCTCCTCCTCAACAGAGCCCTGCTTTATTTACATTAGATATTTGGAGAACTGTGTTCACCAACCGTCTTTTTATCTTGCCTAAAAAGTCTCTTTTAAGAGCATTGAGAAGATATCTAATCAGGTAAGGGCAGCCCCATTTAGAGGATTCAAGTTGAATGCTTTCTCTTGAACAAGAAAAAAAATTAAAACATAGCAAAGATCTCTCTTACATTTCATTAACAACCAAGTCAGAAGAAGGAGAAATTCCTGACCAGCTAAATGTGTGTTTTATCTGAAGGTGTCACCTTTAGAGAATCACACTTGGGCTGTCTTCATTTCCTTTACAAGTTGCTTCTTGTGAAAAACGCAGAAAAGCCCCTGTTGTCTAGTTTCAGACTCCTCAACATCCTAGATCTTAAGAGGCAAAAAAAAAAAAAAAAAAAATAGAAATGATGTATGAATAAATAAATAAAATGTTATGAACACACAGTGGACTGAACCATAAAAAGGAACAAAGTTCTGATACAAGCTACAACAGATGAAATCTGAAGTTATTCTAAACGTAAGAAACCAGACACACAGATCACACATCATATGATCACATTTATTTGACATATCCAGAATAGATAAATCCCTAGAGACAGAAAACAGTGGGGGAGCTGCCAGGGCCTGTGGAGGAAAATGGGGGAGGATCTGCTGGGGGCCTGGGGTTCCTTTTGGGGTAATGAAACTGCTGGGGCTCATATAAAGGTAGCGGTGTGTGCTAAGTCTCTCAATTGTGTCTGCCTCTTTGCGCCCTATGGACTGTAGCCCACCAGGTTCTGCAGTCCACGGGATTCTCCTGGCAGGAATACTAGGATGGGTTGCCATACTCCTCCAGGGGATCTCTCTGACCCAGGGATCAAACCCGCAGCTCTTACATATCCTGCATTGGCAAAAAGACTGACGGCTAAAGGAGCAGGGGGCAGCAGAGCATGAGCTAGCTGGATGGCTTCACTGACTCAATGCACATGAATCTGAGCAAACTCTGGGAGAAAGGGAAGGACAGGAAAACCTGGTGCGCTGCCATCCACGGGGTCACAAAGAGTCGGACACAACTCAGCACCTGAACAACAACAATAGAGGTAGTAGTGGCACAAAATTGTGATGGCACAAAATGTCACTGAATTATACACTTTAGAAAGACTAATTTTGTGTTATATAAATCTTCCCCAATTAAAAAAAAAGTGACAAATTGGGCAGCTAGTTCTCTCTCCACAGGTAAGCTAGACCAGTCTGAAAGTTTGCAAAACAATTCATGAAAATTTCCAAGTTTACAGAACACTCCACCATATCAAATTTGAGGCCCAGACAACCTTCTACAAATGCCTAACCAGAAACCTCAGGTGGGTCCAATGGTGCCTAAATTTGAAGGAGTTGAAGATTACTTGTCTGAGCTAGGTTGACCTAGAACTGAAACCAGGCTGGGAACAAGTGTTCACATTGTAAGCAGCCTCTTTGAATCATTCTTTCCTCCCTGGGTTTCTTTCTGAAGCACTCACAGTTCTGCTCTGCAGGACAGCCTCAGCGTGGAAGACCTAGTCAGCTCAACTTAAAAGAGAAGGGTCCTATTCATACCTGGGGGCTTCCTTTCTGGGAGAGGAAATGACCTGAGTAGAAGGCCAATGGGTGGGAAGGGAGTAGAGGTTTGGTGGGCATTGAGGGGTCAGGGTCGGGGGCAGCATATGGGTTGAACCAGGCAACACAGATTTTGTTTAAATTGCTTCTCATTCTAAAGAAGTCTGTTCTACTGAGAGCACCAAGTTCTTCATTTCCCAGTGCAACTGTGTAACTGAGCAAGGGCATCGGCACAGAAAGCCAAACCAACAGCAGGTGTTTGCAGCAAAATAAGCGTTCATTTGCAGGGTGCCAAGCAAAGACAAAGGGGAGTTTGTGTTCAAAAGACCCAAACTCCCCAGTGACTTTCAGGCAAGGGTCATAGGATACCTATCAGCTCTGGACCTTCTTTTGATTAGTTGGTGGTGAGGTAAGAGGTAATGTTTCAGGAATCTCAACATTTGGGTTCCCAGTCTGAAGAACCACACATCTGTAGTCAGCATGTAGTCACCATCCTCCACCTGAGTAGGGTTCTTAGTTTCTAGAAAACAACTCCAAGATGTGCATCAGATTGCTAGATGACAATCCATCCTTCAGGAGGAGCTAGGAAT
Organism: Budorcas taxicolor; assembly: GCF_023091745.1. Taxonomy (NCBI): domain Eukaryota; kingdom Metazoa; phylum Chordata; class Mammalia; order Artiodactyla; family Bovidae; genus Budorcas; species Budorcas taxicolor. The sequence goes on from NC_068911.1 coordinate 105,403,804, forward strand.
CCTGTTACTCTATGGTTCTAGTCATTAACTGCTTGAGTCTGCTCTTTGGAACTTAGGGAAGGCCCAGGAGACCAAAGCCTTTTCTATAAACAAGAAATGGGAGACACAAATAGGCTTTTGTACCCAGGAATGCTCCACAGGGTCCTGCTCAGTTTCAATCCCCTCTTTTCTTTGACACTCCTCAATCCTGAGGGGAACAAGGGCAGGACAAGAAAAGGGATAACATTTTGGACAAAGGGAACTCTACTTAATGCGCTGTGGTGACCTGAATAGGAAAGAAGCCCAAAAGGGAGGGGCTATATGTATATGTATGGCTGACTCATTTTGCTGTTCAGTTGAAACTAACACAGGCTTCCCAGATGATGTCATTGGTAAAGAATCTGCCTGCCAGTGCAGGAGATACAAGAGACATGGGTTCAATCCCTGGGTCAGGAATAACCCTGGAGTAGGAAATGACAATCTGCTCCAGTATTCTTGCCTGGAAAATTCCATGGACAGAGGAGTCTAGAGGGCTACAGTCCATGGAGTTGCAAAGAGTTGAACATGACTGAGCACACACATGCATGCACACACATGCATGCACACACAGAAATTAACACAACACTGTGCACTCCAATAAAAATTAATTTAAAAGGAAAAAAACAAAAAAATCCAAAACAATGATACAAATTTGGTTAGTTCAAACTATAAGAGGCTTTTAACTCAGAATGTCAATGAATAATACAAAATATTTTTTAAGTTTAGGATAAAGAGATTAATCATAAATTCAGTGAGGAAATTCAGTTTAAGGGGAACTCAGTTCATCCCCATGCCAGTTTTAACTTCCCTCACATCTTTGAACACATAGGGCATTAACTGCTCTGGCTACTTTCTGCTGAAAAAGGACATCATCCTTCCTGGATCTGGGAAATCACCTCCATTTCAATCATCTCCATTTCAGAAACCTGGACAGGTTTCTGCAATCTGATTTGGCCCTGGACCCCACTGCCTCACCCCCCACCCCCCACAGGCTCACTTCGGCTCAGGCAGAAGCACGTTGCTCTGGGACCCTTCCCACACATCCCTGCATGAAGTAGGGAGTGTCTGCTCAGACCCCTAGGGGAGGGTCACCAACTTCCTGACTACTCTATGTCTTCACTGCTGATAGAATCTTTATCTCCCTGACTCACCTCCATGGATTTCACCAGTTCAGGACCATCAGTCTAACAGCTGAAATCTGGATTTCAGGCTTTATAATGGGGTTGGACTTTTAATCAGTCACTTCTTAACTTCCCACTGGTTTTCTCTGCCTCCCACTGAGGACAGGACCTAGGTCTTAGAACATGGTGTCTTCCCCCACGTGCCCAGCACACAACAGACTCTGAAAGGTCATCTGCTAAATGATTCAGTGAGTGAATGTCAGAAAGTTAGTTCACATGTGCTTAGCTGCTCAGTCATGTCCAACTCCTTGTGACCCCATCGACTGTAGCCCACCAGGCTCCTCTGTCTATGGGGATTCTCCAGGCAAGAATACCGGAATGGGTTGCCATACCCTCCTCCAGGGATCTTCTCAACCCAGGGATTGAACTCAGGTCTCCTGCATTGCAGGCAGGTTCTTTACTGTCTGAGCTACTGGGGAAGCCCAAGAATACTGGAATGGGTAGCCTATCCCTGCTCCAGAGGATCTTCCGGACCCAGGAATAGAACTGGGGTCTTCTGCATTCCAGGCGGTTTCTCTGGAAAAAGGCACTGGGGATTAAAAATGAGAAGAGGTCCCTGTTTATTAGAAAGGCAAAGACCTGCTGTACAATGTGACAGATGCTGGAGTAGAGGTTTGTAACAAAGGCTTTGGGAGCGCAGAGGAGAGAGCAAATGACCCTCTTAGGGAGAGTCCAGACTGCTGAGCATGAGAAGGTGAAAGGAGCTGGACAAACCACAGAGGAGAAATGACTGGCACTTGAAGGATGAGCAGGAGTTTTCACAGGATGGAGGGGTGGGGTATCTTAGAGACATGTCATTCAAGGGTAGATTTTATTTCTAAGTCCTTTGGGGAACTGGATTTTCCCTTGATTCCCTTTAGTTTTTTTTAATCTTTTTTTTTCCTTTGGAATACACAAGAGGCCTTCTTCTATGTCTATTTTATTATCACATGGTTGAATGTTTTTAAGTAAAATAAAAGAAAAGAAAAAAATTGGACCATCTTTCTACACATACATAAGAAAAGAGAGAATATCACACACTCCAAAGATATATGTCACTGATGGGTTTTTTACATTATATTCTGATCTTTCTTTATGGAAAGAAAGCTGAGCACCATAAAGAAAGTTGAGTGTCAAAGAATTGCTGCTTTTGAACTGTGGTGTTGGAGAAGACTCTTGAGAATCCCTCAGACTGCAAGAAGATCAAACCAGTCAATCCTAAAGGAAATCAGTCCTGAATACTCATTGGAAGAACTGATGCTGAAGCTAAAGTCCCAATACTTTGGCCACCTGATGCCAAGAAGTGACTCATTAGAAAAGACCCTGATGCTGGGAAAGATTGAAGGCAGGAGGAGAAGGGGACAACAGAGGATGAGATGGTTGGATGGCATCACCAACTCAATGGACATGACTCTGAGCAAGCTCTGGGAGTTGGTGATGGACAGGGAAGCCTGGCATGCTGCAGTCCATGGAGTCGCAAAGAGCTGGATGTGACTGAGTGACTGAACTGAATTGAACTGATTCTGGTCTTAGATTAACAAATGGGTTCTCTGATAGGATATCACATGTGCCCTCCCTCATGTCCTCCCGGGTTACTTTTCCACCCTAATCAATGATGAAGCAACTGCCATGTGCAGGAATAACCTGACAACACCTTGTCTCCACTGCCCCAGAGCTTACCTGTCCCATCATGTAGGACACCATGCATTTCTAACAGATTACAAGCCTGGAAGTATGAGGAGTTAATACCTTCTGGGAAAATGTTGACTAATGGGGGAAGAGAGACAGTGGGTACACTGGACAAATACTCCTGCTTTGTGTCTCCCAGGCAGACATTCCTTAGCCATATGCTTCCTAGCTCCTCAAAGGGACCTCACTGGAATCAAACCTTGGTCTCCCAAAGGTTTGAATGAATTGGCAATTCGTTCACTTAATAATGTCCTCTTTTTTAAATTTACTTATTTTTTTAATTGAAGAATAATTACTTTACAGAATTGTTGTTTTCTGTCAAACATCAAACATGAATCAGCCATAAGTGTATATATGTCTGCTCCCTTTTGAACCTCCCTCTTGAATTATGCCAATAATTGCTCTCTTGAATTAACTTCCCTCCTTGCCTTTTGTACTCTTCCCAGTACCTTGGGGTCACTTCCTAAAATAATCTGGATGCAAGCCCTTCTCTCAGGCTTACACATTTGGGGGAAAACCCAGGTTAAGACAGCAGATACCAGAAGTGGTCCTAGAAAGCAGACTCTTGGTATGGGATTTTGGAATTGGATCTCTCATGGGCCAGAAACACTCTGTGGCTGGTGATAAGTTTGGTGATAATAAGCCCTGATGTATAGGAGCATCACAATGACTAAGACTCTCACTGGTAGTCATCCTGAATGAAGCACAGATGAAAGGTGAAGCATTGGCTTATGTGGTAGTAGTAGTCCTTGAATGGTAGAAGCAATGTAATTTCAAGAATTGTGGAAGTATATACATTTTGTCAATGACTTTAGATACTTTGATTAAAAAAAAAAGAGAGAGGTCAACGAAAGATAGCCAGCTATCAACTTTGATATATCCTGTGAAAATGAAAATGCATCTTTTGCAGTTTTTTATGATGGAAGAGATGGCTTATTTCCTATAGCCAGAGATGAGGTCATACTGAAAAACATGCACAGGATTTCATAATAAGGTTCGCAGAGCTCCAAAGGCGACTGAATGCACTGCCTCAATCGACCTCTTTACTAGATCAGAGTCCTCAAAGAGCAGGCTCCAAACACCTAGGAATGGGACATTTGGGTAGTTGAGTGTGCAAATTTGGAACGTTCAGAATTTTCTTAATTTGCAGCCTACCAAGAGGTTCCCTCTCCCTTGCCAGAAGAAACCAGCCTCTTCTCACCTCAAAAGGCAATAGGATTTGACCTGAGAAAAGTGCCCTTATAGGATGGCGCTTGTCCTCTTCAATATCACCTTGTTCCCCCTCAATGCCTTGATACTAAAAACTGGAATCAGGTTCTAGCACAAGCCAAGTGAGTAAACCCAGCCCTTGCTGATGGATGAAACAGCATATTAAACCAAAGGACTGCAAGACCTGCTCAGATCCCTGGGGGAGGGTCACCAACCTCCTGGATGGTCTACATCTTTTTACTTCTGATGGAATCATTATCTCCCTGGCTCATGTCTTTCTAACATGTGCACAAGCTGACTATACGTGCCAGAAGGAGGGAGCAGGTGAATGGATCCTGAAAGGTGAATATAAGGCTGGATAAGGAAGAATTTGGTGATTTCCCTCAAAGCTCAGTCGGTAAAGAATCTGCCTGCAATACAGGAGACCTGGGTTCAGTTCCTGGGTCAGGAACACTCCCTGGAGAAGGAAATGGCAACCCAATCTAGTATTCTTGCCTGGAGAATTCCATGGACAGGGGAGCCCAGCAGGCTACAGTCCATGGACTAGCAAGAGTAGGACAAAATTTAGCGACCAAACCACCACCAGGGAAGAATTTTAGGACATCGACGTTTTAGGATCAGTGAACTAAAATGGACCTGAATGGGAGAATTCAATTCAGATGATGATTACATCTACTACTGTGGGCAAGAATCCTTAGAAGAAATGGAGTAGCCCTCATAGTCAACAAAAGAGTCCAAAATGCAGTACTTGGGTGCAATCTCAAAAATGATAGAATGATCTCTGTTCATTTCCAAGGCAAACCATTCAATATCACAGTAATCCAAGGCTATGGCCCAACCACTAATGTCAAAAAAGCTGAAGTTGAACAGTTCTATGAAGACCTACAAGACCTTCTAGAACAAACACCAAAAATGATGTCCTTTTCATCAGAGGGGACTGGAATGCAAAAATAGGAAGTCAAGAGATACCTGGAGTAACAGGCAAGTTTGCCTTAGAGTATAAAATGAAGCAGGGCAAAGGCTAACAGAGTTTTGCCAAAAGAGCATATTGGTCATAGAAAACACACTCTTCCAACAACACAGGAGACAACTCTACACATGGACATCATCAGATGGTGAATACTGAAATCAGATTGATTATATTCTTTGCAGCCAAAGATGGAGAAGCTCTATACAGTCAGCAAAATCAAAATTGGGATCTGACTGTGGCTCAGATCATGAACTTCTTGTTGCCAAATTCAGACTTAAATTGAAGAAAGTAGGGAAAACCACTAGACCATTCTGGTATGACCTAAATCAAATCCCTTATGATTATACAGTGAAAGTGACAAACAGATTCAAGGGATTAGATCTGATAGACAGAGTGCCTGAAGAACTGTGGATGGAGGTTCATAACATTGTGCAAGAAGCAGTGATCAAAACCATCCCCAAGAAAAAGAAATGCAAAAAGGCAAAATGGTTGTCTGAGGAGGCCTTACAAATAGCTGAGAAAAGAAGAGAAGTGAACGGCCAAGAAGAAAAGGAAAGATATATTCATCTGAATGCAGAGTTCCAAAGAATAGCAAGGAAAGATAAGAAAGCCTTCCTAAGTGATCAGTGCAAAGAAATAGAGGAAAACAATAGAATGGTAAAGACTAGAGATCTCTTCAAAAAATTAGAGATACCAAGGGAACATGGCATGCAAAGACAGGCATAATAAAGGACAGAAACGGTATGGACCTAACAGAAGCAGAAAATATTAAGAAGAGGTGATAAGAATACACAGAAGAACTATACAAAAAAGATCTTCATGACCCAGATAACTACAGTGGTGTGATCACTCAGCTAGAGCTAGACATTTTGGAGTGCAAAGTCAAGGCCTTAGGAAGCATCACTGCAAACAAAGCTAGTGGAGGTGATGGAATAAGCAGAGCTATTTCAAATCCTAAAAGATGATTCTATTAAAGAGCTGCACTCCATGTGTCAGCAAATTAGGAAATCTCAGCAGTGGCCACATGACTGGAAAAGGTCAGTTTTCATTCCAATCTCAAAGAAAGGCAATGCCAAAAAATGTTCAAAACTACCACACAATTGTACTTATCTCACAATTGTACTCATCTCTAGCAAATTAATGCTCAGCATTCTCCAAGCTAGGCTCCAACAGTACATGAACCATGATCTTCTATATGTTCAAGCTGGATTAAGAAAATGCAGAGGAACCGGAGATCAAATTGCCAACATCTGCTAGATCATCAAAAAAGTAAGAGCATTCCAGAAAAACATCCACTTCTGCTTTATTGACTATGCCAGAGTCTTTGACTGTGTGGATTACAACAGACTGTAGAAAACTCTTCAAGAGATGGGAATACCAGACCACCTGACCTGCCTCCTGAGAAATCTGTATGCAGGTCAAGAAGCAAGAGTTCGAACCAGACACAGAACAATGGACTGGTTCCAAATTGAAATTGGGAAAGGAGTACATCAATGTTGTATATTGTCACCCTGATTATTTAACTTATATGCAGAGTACATCATGAGAAACACTGGGCTGAAGGAAGCACAAGCTGGAATGAAGATTGCAGGGAGAAATATCAATAACCTCAGATATGCAGTCACCACCCTTATGACAGAAAGTGAAGAAGAACTAAAGAGCCTCTTGATGAAAGTGAAGGAGGAGAGTGAAAAAGCTGACTTAAAACTCAACATTCAAAAAATGAAGATCATAGCATCCGGTCCCATCACTTCATGGCAAATAGATGGGGAAACAGTGGAAACAGTGACAGACTTTATTTTCTTGGGCTCCAAACTCACTGCAGATGGTGACTTCAGCCATGAAATTAAAACACATTTGTTCCTTGGAAGAAAAGCTATGGCCAACCTAGATAGCATATTAAAGAGCAGAGATATTACTTTGCCAACAAAGGTCTGTCTAGTTAAACTATGGTTTTTCCAATAGTTATGTATGGATGTGAGAGTTGCACTATAAAGAAAGCTGAGCGCCACAGAACTGATGCTTTCGAACTGTGGTTTGGAGAAGACTCTTGAGAGTCCCTTGGACTGCAAGGAGATCAAACCAGGCCATCCTAAAGGAAATCAGTCCTGAATATTCATTGGAAGGACTGATGCTGAAGCTGAAGTTCCAATACTTTGGCCACCTGATGCCAAAAACTGGCTCATTTGAAAAGACCCTGATGCTGGGAAAGATTGAGGAGAAGGGGATGAAAGAGGATGAGATGGTTGGATGGCATCACCAACTCAATGGACATGAGTTTGAGCAAGCTTCAGGAGACAGTGATGGACAGGGAAGCCTGGCACGCTGCAGTCCATGGGGTTGCAAAGAGTCAAACATGACTGAGTAACTGATCTGAACTGACAAATATAACAAACATGACACTCAGTATCTGTTAAATTTAATATATGTAAAAATAGAATAATATTTGAAAAGAATTTTTAGGTTAGATTTTTCTCACTTTGAGAGGATTCCTAATTATTCATGCATCATGTAATTCTAGTCAATTACAAATAAATATAATAACTATATAATTTTAAAATCTTATTTATAAAATTGCATAAAATGGTATGTGTGTGTATGTCTAATGTGAAATCTGGGCACTTTGTAATATGCATACTTGGATGGAGAGTGGGAAATCTCTGGGAGGAATAGTTTGGTCTGTAAAATTCTTCAATAAGTCTTATTTATAAATATCACACTTGATATTATCATTCTTGTGATGTCATTAATTCTAATTTATAGATATGTTGACTTAATATAGAAATATCTTTGGAAGTATCTTTGATTCTTCAACCTGAAATCAGAACAAACTTGTTAATGTATGTTGTTATAACTTTAAAATGTAAAAAATAATCATGTGAAATAGCCAACTAACATATTTAAATCAATCTTTCTTGGGAAATACTGTCTATTAGTTATTAAATGAAAGTTTTATCGATGGCAAAACTGGCCCAGAAAGTTTTACCACTGGATAATACTGATTAGAAATTCAAGTCCCTGGACTTCAGCTCAACTCTGAACTGTTTAATCCAAGAGGAACAAATGGTCCTGCTTCACATTATCATAAATTATCATCTTTTTTTCAGATCACTTCCTAGTTTTCTCAGGAGTCATAGCCAGTTGGGAGTATATTCATTTACAAAAGGATTATGAAAATTCAATCATTTAAAATTTAACAGGCCAACCTGGCAGAACTATCAGAGTTGAATGATGCTTTAAAAGATACACAGTGAAGATGCTGCTCCAAAGATCTGTTAACTAAAGTGTATGGTAAGACAGTGGTGGTTTGTTTTGGACAATTTTGACACCATTTCTAATGAGAGAAAAGACCACTATTCTGTTTTGTTTAACCGTGAAAACAAGTGGGACCAGAAGCTTCTTCTTCCTCCTCCCTGCTGGGAACAGACTCCAGGTTTACAGCAAGATTCCCTTCTCTTTCATTCAGTGGGATTTCATGACATAGGCTCAGTGACAGTGCTAAGGCACTGTAGTCATTTTGCAAACCAACCATCAGAAGAAGAATGCCCACAGATGACATAGCATATCTCCGTGTGAAGACTGTGGAAATGATGGTATTATTTCAGTGCCCTCTTGATGGCTTTTACACCAGCGTACTTCCTGTGTCTGAATCTTGTATGCAAAATCTGACCTTAAATTGGGCTACCCAGTACCAGCTCAAAGTTTTGTGGTTTTTCTTGAGTAATACAAGCCGTTTTTGAAAGTTGGGAGAAGAAAGACAAGAGGATGTATCTATCTGAGCTTATGGGAACTTAAGACATGTGTCTCTTGAGGCCCTCTAGAGAGACAAACAGTCTGATACCAGTAGCCCCATTTCTTAGCCTTCCTTAAACACCAGGTCAGATGTTTTGCTTTCCTGTTTCCCGTTTCTGTCGTCAAGAAATGTTCCAGCTTTGCTCTAACACCCCATCTTCATCGTCTGCTCTCACCTCTGCCCCCGTCACCGAGGGAATCTGTTTACGAACCCATTTGGTTAGTGTTTGAAAGCCACAGTGCTGGTGGCGCCAACTCCGACTACCAGCAGCTCACTCTGTGAGCCGAAAGAAAAGTGGGGGCAGCTTTTTGTTGTTGTTCTCAAGCTGATGAAACCAGCAAGGTCCAGTAACTTTTTGGAAAGCTAGAACTTGATGATAAAAGAAAATTGAGGACAAGTAAAGCTATTTTTTCAAACTTCTCCTCCATTCATTAAAAAATTAATAAACAAGAACTACCTTCTATCTGCCTTTCAGTCCTAATGGCAGAAATCATTAGGAAAAGTGACTGAACTTACGGGCAATGCTCAGTGAGCCTGGCATCTCTTAAGTGTGTTTTGAGAACCAATAGAGCCGGCAGTGGATTCCTCTTCACCCATCATTCGGCAGAACTTGAGAACCTTAGCTATACACAAATTTAAAAAAACTATCTCATAATATTTCAAACTATACCATTCTTGTAGAGCTCGCAAATAAAGAAGCATGTGTGACATGCGAACGTGGTGCCTGGGTTTGCATTTCAGGAAGGGGGGTCATAAAGCAGTAAGATCAGGGCAGGCAGAAAGCTGCTCGTTCCAGAGTCAGCCCCTCTGGCGTTGCTGCTTTCAGGCTCTCTTGACGAAACCCAGTCACCCACACAAAGTCGGAACAGATTTGAGGAAGGTTTACCAAGTGTCTTGAGGAAACTTCTCTGGCCTGCAGTTGGCTGTCTGAAATGTGTGCCTGAGGTTTTGCATCGCCTGCCAGGAGTGCTGCCTCCAGCGGAACCGCTTGAGGAGCACACAGCATCCCTCAGGCTCTGCTGCCTGGGGATTTCCAGGGCTGATAATGAATAAGTGATGCTCCCAACACTCTGTCCAAGTGGTTAGGGTTCTCTTTCTGTCATATAAACAGAGGCTCATAGCAGCCTTTCTGTAGCCACCCATATTGGTTTCAGCACTCGTCTCAACCTCAATGGAATAAGTCATCACAGGAGGGAGACAGGACCAGAGAAAGCAGCTCTTAACCGGCAGCTGTACCATTTAGCTGACTCTGACTCTGAACATTAGCTGCCTCGTCTTCAAAATGGGGATTGTAATTCTTAAATAACTGGTTTTGAGAAATATATGTAAAAGGGCTTGAAAAATATAAAAAACACAAAGTAAATGGAAGATATCATAGATAGGCTTAGCTCTGGTATCAACTGGTTGTGTGATCTCAGTGATTACGAATGTAACCGCTAAAGGCTATTCTGAAAATGCTATGAGCTGTGAAAGATCAAAGAAACATTTTAAACAGCCAGTTACTTTCTGTCGGGCTAATATGATGTTCAACACAAATATGTTCTCTGGTCCTGATCACATGGAGTCACTTCTTCTAGTTTTAGTGGTGAAACCCACCCTCCTCTCTAACTTTTCTCCTGTGGTAATCTCAGGTCTGATTTATAATTTTTCCCTGAAAGCATCTTGACTTTGGGGAGGACACTGGACATTTCAGCAGAGGGCCAGGCAGCTTTGTTCCCCTCTCTTGGGTTTTAATTCTGTGAGCAAATGACTACTGAGTGGCTGCAATGTGAACTAGGTTGGGGGGCTTCACCACCACTGCACCTATGACTGCAGGCAGCCTGATCTGCTTCCTAATTGGGAGAGATGGGCACACCCAACCTCTCTCTGAGATTTTTTCCGTTAGAGTTGACTGTCCTAATTAAAACTGTGACCCAGATATAGTCACCTCTACTACAGAGAGCTGATACAACTGTCTCGGCAGGAAAGAGAGTTTCCAATTTAAGTACATTAAAGTGAACTAGACTCAGATTTATATCAAGTGAACCTCAAAAGCAGTGAAGGGGGTGATATGCTCAGCTAGGGAAGAGGAATTGGGATGAATGCCTTGAAGCTCCCAAGCTGCCAAGTGTTGACATGCCCTGACCCAAACCATTGCTCAGCCAGGCTGACTCTGTGCCCCAAACATGCCACAGTCATGCCCATCTCTGTGGCTTTGTTCTTTCTCTGACTTCCTTTCCAGGCTTGCCTTCTGCCCTCTTTTCAGTTCTTCAGTTGGTCACGCAACAAATATTTCCTGAACATGTTTTGTGGTTCAGCACCAGGCTAGGTATTGTGGATCTAGAAAGATAAAACTAATATGATCAAGACTCTCAAGGAGCCTGTTTCCTAGCAAGGGAGATGGAGCGTGTGCTCAAGTAATTTTAGTAGCAAACATCCAGGGAGAATGGGATGTATGCTTACTAGAGTGGCTAGGAGAGTATGGAGAAAGGAGTAACCCTTTATGGCCAGAGGGAGTGAGGAAGGCTTCATGGAGGAGGTGGCATTTGGTAGAAGCCCTGATAAATGGTTTCAAGAGACTCAGACTAGCATAAGATGATGTGGAGACAGGAATTGGCTTGGCTGGGTCTGCAGGTCTAATAGGTCCAGGAAAGGGTCTGAAGGGACAGTGGAAAGGAAGGGAAGCAACTTTTCTATTGAGCATATCCTATGTGCAAGTCCATACGTCATCATATAGCCTATATCACTGCTCTCCATGGGTTTTACTATTCTCATTTTGTGGGTGGAAAAACAGAGTTTCAAAGAAATTAAGTGACTTCCTCTAGGTGCCAACAGCTGGTGACTGGCATAGCCAGGATTTTAGCTACATCTGCCACCTCCAAAGACTGTCCACTTTCTCTACACGAAGCTTAGATCTGAGACTCGAAAAGAAGAATACAGAAATCTGTATATCCACATCCTAGAAAGCTAAAGAACTTGTATCTCTCCTTCCTCTGCTCCGTTCCTCAAACTCTATCCTTCCCTCTAGTCTTGTGTCCATGTTCCAGGCTCTCTGATATTCACAGTTACTATTGGCAGGGTCCCATTGCCCTGAAACATTCTTTATCGGCCCCCAACAAAGATGCAAGTTCTTAAGGGAGAGGAACTGATTGTACCCTTCTTCCTTACCCCTAAATTAGCAGTTGTGGAATTAATGATCTCTTTTTAGAGACGATGCAGAGATCAACAGTGACTGTCCCCTCCCCATTACGGGCTGCCTGCACCCGTAGGCAGTGTTAGGATGAGTGTGGACTTCTCAGTTCCTCAAGGCCCATCCACAGAAATTTGCCTTCTGGGAAGTTTCTCTCCACAGGGAAACATGCCCAGCCCTGCTGAGAGCAACCAACTCAGTGGGCCAGTAGCCACAATTGGCCTTGCTTAATCATGTGCCAGTCAGAGTTGATTACGGCATTTTTACTGATGGATCTAGAGAACTGCACCTCCCTCCATAAGTGCAAAGAAGGAGAAACTCCCAGCCTGGAAGGAAACACTGCCCCAGGTAGCTCCAGCTCCCACATGGAAAGGCCTGCTGTTGATGCCAATTCACAGTGGAGGAATTTATTTGGGTATCTCTGGATTTAGTGCCTTGATAGATGTGTCAAAGGGAGGAGGCAGCCTCACCTTCCCACTGGTGTGGATCTGATGTGCCTAATCATTTCCAGACCATTTAACACTTCCACTGTTATAATGGTTGATTTTCCAGGTCACAAATTTCATGGCCATACTTGCTACTTACAGGATAGCTATTGATCATTTAATTGCAAGGTGAGAACCATGGAAAGGATGAGAAAATCACATGGTAAACAATTACAGCCTATGTGATTGGTTATTTTTTAGTTTGCCTGGTGACCAGTCATTTATTTTCAAAGTAAAATTTAGTCCCAGAAAAACTCCCATTGGTGTACATAGGGATGATCAAATTTTAATTTATAATTAAATCAATGTTTTATTTTATTCATAATTATATCAACGTTCTTATTTACTCTCCCTGAAATCTAACATAGAGGTTTTCTTTCTATGGTGCATTCCCCAATGCAGCAGAGTAGAAGAAGGCCATAATTGGTGGATACAAACCTGATGAAGAATCCCAGTCCCACCAACTACCAGGATGCCAATTACCAGATGATACCTTGGGTGAGATGCCTAAATTCTCTCAGCCTTAGTTTTTATTGGTCGATGGAGTGAGCATACCTACTTCCTGGCGATAGTGTTAACTGGTTCAAAACTGGGAAAGGAGTACAGCAAGGTTGTATATGGTCACCCTGCTTATTTAACTTATATGCAGAGAACATCATGAAAAATACTGGGCTGGATGAATCACAAGCTGGAATCAAGATTGCCAGGAGAAATATCAATAACTTCAGATATGTAGATGATAGCACTCTAATGGCAGAAAGTGGAGAGAAACTAAAGAGCCTCTTGATGCGGGTGAAAGAGGAGAGTGAAAATGCTGGCTTAAAACTCAGCACATAAAAACTAAGATCATGGCATCTGGTTCCATTACTTCATGGCAAGTAGAAGGGGGAAAAGTAAAAGTAGTGGCAGATTTTATTTTCTTGGGCTCCAAAATCACTGTGGACGGTGACGGTAGCCATGAAATTAAAAAACACTTGCTCCTCAGAAGAAAGGCTAAGACAAATTTAGACAGCATATTAAAAAGCAGAGACATCACTTTGCCAACAAAGGTTTGTATAGTCAAAGCCATGGTTTTGCCAATAGTCATGTACGGATGTGAGAACTGGACCACAAACAAGGCTGAGCACCAAAGAATTGATGCTTTTGAACTGCGGTGTTGTGGAACCCTCTTGAGAGTCCCTAGGACAGCAAGGAGATCAAACCAGTCAATCCTAAAGGAAATCAACTCTGAATATTCATTGGAAGGACTGATGCTGAAGTTGAAGCTCCAATATTTTGGCCACCTGATGCCAAGAGCCAGTTCATTGGAAAAGACCCTGATGCTGGTAAAGATTGAAGGCAAAAGGAAAAGAGGGTGGCAGAGGATGAAATGGTTGGATGGTATCACCAACTCAAGTCTGAGCAAACTTCAGGAGATAGTGAAGGACAGGGAAGCCTGGCATGCTGCATTCCATGGGGACACAAAGAGTCGGACATGACTCAGCAACTGAATAACAATAACAACAAGTCAATTTATGTAATATGTCTTGTGCAGAGCCGTGATAACTGTAAGTACCTATATGTGCTTATTCCATGTCACCTATTGTCTTAAACACTCCTTATTACACACTGACTTGATCTTTATAACAAGAAGCAACTATTATCAGCCCCATTTTATGAGTGGGAACCTGAGTCAAAAGTAGCTTGCCCAAGCTCATCGGCTATCAAGTGGTAGAGCTAGGACTCAAACTCAGGAAGATAGGCTGCAAAGTCCATGTTCTTAACTTCTATATGGTAAGTTCCCCACATATGAACCTTCAAGCTGTGAACTTTCAAGATGCAATCATGCATTCACATGTCCTATTACATGAGTTAGCTCAGGTGTCTTACATAGATTACATAGATTGTCACATGCATGCATCCTCTACAAGTGATTGTGCTTTTGTGTGCTTTATAGAGTACAGTAGTACAGTATCTTCATTTCAAGGCCAAGATGTCTGGATGCGAGCATAAAAGCAGCAACGATGTAGCTGGTACTACTGTACTTTTCAAGGTACTGTACTATAAGATTAAAAATGGCCATACTGCGAGCTGCCACACAGACAGGTCCACGTGGCAAGGAACAAATAACTCTTGATGAACAGCCAGCCATGGTTTGCCAGCAGCCACGCCAATGAGGTTGGAAGCAGATGCTCCACAAGTCTTTGTAACCAGTGTTGTCAATATCACCAACTTCAGTCAATAGTTTCTAAACCCAATAAGCTAGGCACATACATTGTTCTTTCCAGCACTTTCAGGTTGTTCACCAACAGACTTACCAAACATAAACCTAACAGCCAAATGAAAAGAGAAAAGAAAGGAGATAGGTTTGTCTATTTGTCGGTTTCCATTTTCTTAATAAGGATCTTCCTGTCCCTGGCAGAGTAGGGAAGTGGGTGAAGTTATGTCTGTATCAGAAAGAATAAGACCCAGGTTTCAGCCCTCTCTCAATCTCTCTCCTCCTCCTAACTTTGCACTCAGCAGCTGCAGAGCTTTGGGGAAGGCTATGAACCCTTTGGGTCTCAGTTGTACCATCTGTAAAAAGGGGGTGGTATTTAGCCTACCTGAGCAATGAAGGGGACTGGGCCAATCACTTTTCAAGGATCCTTCTAGTTCTGAAATATATGATTGTCTGTGCCTCTATTCAGACTGAGTTTTGACAGCTCTGTTACTGTGGTTCTCAAACTTTTTGGTCTCAGGACCTCTTTACTCTTTAAAATTTTTGAGGATCTGAAAATTCCTTTCGTGTTAGAGGTTATCAGTCTATATTGTATTAGAAATTGAAATAAGAAAATTTCTATGAAGTATTAGTTTATTATATGAACTAATAATGAATTATTAGTTCATTTAAAAATAATAAGCCTGTTATATGTTAACATAAAAGTAAAGAAGGGATGTTGTCCTACACTTTTCAACTCTCTTTATGTCTGGCCTATTAGGAGACAGTTTCTCGTATCTGTTTTTGCATTCATTCTGTTGCAACGCCACATGTCAGGGAGCTTCTGGAAACTGCTTAGTATACTGCTGAGAGAATGAAAGTGAAAAGGGCAAACAACATCTTAGTGTTATTATGAAAACTGTTTTGACTTTACAGAAACCCTAAAAGGGTTTTTTGGAACCCCCAGGGGTCCCTGGACCACATTTTGAAAACTGTTGTTCTGTTAATACTGGTTGGAAATGCCAAGATTTCTTCTCAACCTTTTGACTACCCACCATGGGAAAAAACAAAACACACACATTATGTTCAACACATGCGCACACACACACACAAATACACACCATACAAAGGCAATTTCCACACTTTTTTTTCTCTAAAGCCTCTCTCTAAGAAACCACAAGTCAAAATATCCACCCCAAGCAGACCCTCTGCAGAGGCCCGGCTCCTCAAGGCAGGGCGTCAGCCCATCCAAATGGTAGCTTCCTGCTTATCTACAGAACCCAGTGAAAGTAACAAATGGCTTCTTGAGGGTCTGCATCTAGCTTCTCCAACCGGCTAAATAGCTGAGGAATTTCAAATGTTGCTTGCCTTTGAAGCTTTGGCTTCAAAAACAAATGCCTAGAGGAAATCAGCAATGAGAAGGCCTGTTTCAAAAGCCAGCAACACCCCCACCACCATCCAACAAAGCAACAGGGATGTTCTAAAGCCCCTGCAGTCAGCCAACCAGGAAGCAACCCAAAGTGGGGATGGGGGCAGCATCAGACCAGTTGGGGGCTTTCTGAGAAGACCTTTAATAAAGAGCTAAGTGAAAAAGGAAATCCCTAGATCTGATCATGCTAATTGGGTGGGATATGAGATAGGAAGGCTGCCCAACAAGGAGATTTAGTTCTGGCACTACCATCTTGGTGTTGGTAGCAAATGACTTTTTCTGAAAAGGACAAATGGGAATAAGAAAAATGCTAAAGTTCCTTCCAGCAGTTCTTTCATTTTGTGCTTCCTACCAGTAATGCACACAAATCTGTGGATATATTTCTGAACCAAAGCTAGGACATAGCTCCTATCCCATTTATGCCTGAAATACATAACTCTTTCATTTCTTCAACTGCTATAAAGACCCCAGTTTGTTGCAGGCACTGTTCTAACACTGAAATAGTGCGGTCACTGAAGTGATATTCAGTGTTCCCTGTGACTAAAATAATGAAAAATTCTTGCCTTTATAGGGGAGAGAGAGACAAACAAAATACATCGGATGTCAGTGGTGATGTGTCATAGAGAAACTTAAAACAGGAAAGAGGAATATGGGCCATAGGGTTGAAGGTTTTTTGCAGGTTTAAATAAACTAGTCATTGTAAGCAAATACTATCTATGAGCCTTGGAATTTGAAATACTATATAATTCTGTATGAATATGACAATCAGAAAGTCAAACAGCACTCATCCATTCAGTGAGTCAGATAATCAGTCAACCAACAAACATTCACTTGGAACAAACTTGGGGAGCTTCCCCTTTTGGGTGGAGCTATTATTGTTCAAGAGGCAGCGCAGGGGGGTTGGTTCAAGAGTCTTCACGGATACCAAAATCCAAGGATGCTCAAGCCCCTTATATAAATAACATAGTACACTCAGCTCTCCATATCCAGGAGTTCTGCGTCTGAAGATTCAACCATCAGTAGATACCAAGGGCCGACTCAACTTACTTCAAGAGTTGTTCTAAGATGCGGCTTTATTCACACTGGACACTAGACATAAAGCCACCCCCAGAAGGTAGCCATCAAAGTGGAAATCAGAAGAGAAGACCAGAGGGAATTGTCTGTGGGCAAATGAGACGCTCCCCCGTGGAAACTCCCCCTGAGAAATACATAGGGTCCAGTGAGATTTGAGACTTATTTGGATCCCATTTGGCTGGTTGAGTCCTGGGAAAATCAGGTTACACCGTTCTTTTTCAGAGATTCTGCTAGGCTCCCAAAGCAGAAAGGAAGATTCCTACTGATGATTATAACTGACCAACAGAGTTGGCTGCAAAAGGGGCCATTCCAAACAGATCAGCTGAATTTATTAGAGACAGAACTATTTTCCATGAAATAAAAGACTGTTACACCTCTGCCTAACTGGCATCCAGGCTGTCTTCCTTACTATCCAAGTGCTGGCCAAACCCACTTGGGATAACAGTATCCCCATTCCTGCCCCCCAAATGTTGCCACCAAATGACTATAGCTCCTTCTTCATTTGAATAAGAATCCTGCTCCATCTGTTAGAAGGAGCAATATCTGTTCATGCTAATCTGATTGCTCCTACAACTTGTATTAAAAAACATGGAGGTTACCACAGGCTTTGCTCTGACCTTTGATTTTCCAATATCGCATCTGGGGTAAGCACTTCCTTTTAATCTCTACGGACAATAGGCAAAATTTCACCGAGGGGTCTGCCGACAGAGGCAGAGATCATAGAGCATGTGTCCATGACCCCAGGTTAGATGATTATAATAATGCTTTTTTAGACTCTTCTAATAAAGAATATGCTGAACAGGCTCCAATACGCAATTGCAAAAGTCTAATTGCTGTTAACATGTCACTTCCATCACAGAGGCACAACAATGTACTGACGGCTTGTCAAATCCCGAATTGATTTTGAAATTGCTTTAATGAGGCAGTGAATAAGTTTGCAGCGGCCCTGGCCATCTGAGAGGCCTCCACGGCATCAGCCCAGATCACCTGCAGTTGCTTTGTTGGCCGTTCATAAATGAGGACAGGGCATGCAGAGGGTTGTGGTTTGGTCGCTGAAGATTTGCAAGCTCTGAGCAGGGATTTTAGTCCCTGTTCCCACCTCTGAAGTCCCTTCTTGCATTTTAGATTTATTTTAGTGTGTGTATGTGTGTGTGTGTGTGTGTGGTGTGTTTCCCTTCCATCTTCATTCCCCTCACCCCCCAGCCCAATAAATTTCTTCAACAGAAAGGGTTGGGCTGGCTTTAAGCAAAAGCTCAAGAAAGGGTTACAGGTTCCTTCTTGCTCCTCAGCCAACCCATGTGAGAGCCACTCTGAGAGTAACACGCCACTCTGTTCTGAGCTTTGTCCTGTCAATCAGGACTGATGGTGGATACTGGATGCAGAAGGATAGAATCAAGCTTGCTACTTGCAATCACTGTCCAAAGATGAGGAGTTGAACAACCACCGCCCTGCCTCCAAAATTACTATTCCCATTTTTTGTTTCCCCTGAAGGATGAGAAAAGTTGGTAAAGGTTCTTCAAACTGTCAAGGCATGGACCTCAGAGCTCTTCTGCATATCCAGCCAACTAAAACCTAGTGGACAGAAATGACAATGTTTGTTTTGATATCATGCTCTAAAAGCAGCTATCACCAGGTATTTCAACACTGCAAGGCAGGTATGGGCACAGTACCAAAGAAACCTTCCAAATCTGACCAAATCTGACCCGATGGGCTGCTTCATTCCTGCTCAAGATGTGGTTTGTGATTCGTGATGAGGAAATAGTACTATCCCAGCCAAGAGAACTGAATAAGCTTTCCTGTTTCCTTCTCTTTCATATATAAACAACACCAGCACCCTGACAATGGGGACAAATGTATGCTCAGCTTGCAGTAGAAAAAAAAAAAGACTGCCAGTAACAGTTCACAATCATCGCTTTTATTACCTGCCTTCCCCACCTGGAACATTATTTCATTCAGAGCCAAAGCAGAGAGCCAAATTGCCTATTTCCAAAGGATATGAGCACATTTTAGAAAAGCATCTGTGTGTATTATATTCCGAGGGGCATTATCTCATTTCTATGGCCCCCATGTTTCTGAATGCCTGACCGGCATCCTTATCAGGAACAGAGATGCCTTCAAGAAATTGGATGCTACAGCACCCATATATCAATGTTACAATGATGTATTTTTCATGAAATCTGTAAATGAGGTCAACAGGATAGGGATATTCTGGATGACAGAATCTTTAATAGATTTTGAGGAATGACCTGCTTCCCTCTAAAAAGTCAATTTACCTTTCTTTCTTTTTTTTTTTTTTTTTTTTGGATGCTTGCTTATTACAGTCTGATCCTGCCACTTTGGCACAAAGTCCCCCACAGCATGTTGTGAGAAAGAGGTATTTACTTTTCTATAAACCAGTGAGTAGAAATAAAGTTGTTAGCATGAAAGCAATAGATAGTTGGCATCTCTGGGGTTTCTGATATTTTGTCTTTTCTTATCACCCAAAACATAGTCTTGAAAGCTGACTTGGTCATCAAAAAAGTGTGACAAAAAAGGACGAAGAAAATGCTGAGGGTCCTGGGTGTTAGGATTTAAAGTTCCAGAGGGTCATTTTTATACTCTCAGTGGAACTGGAAAGTCATCTCAGCTTCTGCCAAGACCTCTGTCTGTCCAAGACATCAACTGCATGCTGGGGTCTGTTATTATAAGCAGTGTCTGACAGAGGGTTGAGAGTGAAAGAAAACGGAGCTCTTATGTCCTGCTGTCCATTCATTCCCCTGCTCAGCTCTGGGCTATGCAGGGCTGAATGTGGGCACCCAGCACAGCTCGCACACCCTCAACCCAGCAAAGGACAAAAGTAGAACAAGATCCCAGGAAAGAGGGACACCAGGGACAAAAGTGGCTGAAGTGAGCCATGGCTCAGAGTGAAACTGACAACTGCCAGCAAAACCGGGAAGGCTGAGGGCCAATCACCAGGTCTCCTGCCTGGGCTTGGGTGTCTTCTATCATTTTTCTGGGCCTTCGTCTGCAGGGCTGTGGAACAGAACTCTTAGGGACTCTGAACCAGAAGGCAGCTGTGAAAAACAGAGCTGTTAGGGCTGCAAAGGCCTTAACAAGGGCCATGTCTGTGAAAGCAGTGAACACTGAGCTCATGCTGTAGATTTAGATCCTGATCCTGATCTATACACACATGCATATATATCTGTGTATACACACACACACAAAGAGAGAATGGGAAATGCGGTTTTAAAGACATGACAGGAACTCGTAAGCAACTAAAAGAAGGACAATATCTTTCTATATTATATACATTGCTCTATTATTGTCCTTATGATTGACAAAACAGTATAAACAGTCTCTTCCAGATCAGTGAACATGGCCTCAGGCCTAAACACAAGAGGGAAAATGAATCCTGAGTGACAGAGCCTGGAATTTCACTTGCTCCCGCCACCTGCTCTTGGAGGTCACCAGCACTGCAGTGTGTAATTACCAACCTCATGGCCGCCTCTTCCTTCCCCTCTGCCGATGGCTAATTGATGGCCTTCACACCAGTGCTGGGTCAGTCCTCCGAAAACATCTTGAGCAGAAACTACTCCTCCATCTAACAGATGCTGCTCACTTGGGAGCCTCACAGAGCCAGGACCTCAATAATGGCTTGAGTTTGCTCAAACATGAGAAAAAAAAAATGATAGAGCAAAGAGCAAGATGGCAGATCTACTCGAGGCAGAAGGAAAATTAACCACAGTCTTAGAATCTGGTCTTGGCTGCATCAGCCACTCCATGCATTAATGTATTTATGGGTCCTCTTCCAAGAGAAGATATCTAAGGCTCAGGTTCTTGCCTTTCTTTTCAGGTCTTCCCTGCTTCCCTTTGAAATTACACACAGACAGTAAAATCACTGCCTCAGCAAATGCTGAAGTATTATAAAGAGTCCACACGGCAAAGCGCTGTTCACATCTGTCAGTGGCTGCAAAGAGAGCCCCTAACTTCCCTAGGACCTTCTAAACCAGTGAAATAAATACAAATCTCCAGCCTAAACCTGGGACTCTAGGCCTAGGTGCCGTGCCTTG
Organism: Budorcas taxicolor; assembly: GCF_023091745.1. Lineage (NCBI taxonomy): Eukaryota > Metazoa > Chordata > Mammalia > Artiodactyla > Bovidae > Budorcas > Budorcas taxicolor. Next base: position 105,425,025 of record NC_068911.1, read on the forward strand.
ATACTGGCCTCTCCAAAATCAGAACAAACTTGGTACCCAAAAGAATTTGGGGAAAATAGTCTCTCTTCTTGCTCATCTCTGAGCTGCTAGAGAATAAAGCTCCTTGCTGACTCCAGGAAGCTTATCCCTTCTTTCTCCCCAGGCAGCAAATCCCAACTCTCCTGGGGGACACAGATCCTCTGTGGAGGGCCTGGTTTCCATTCCAGACCCTACTTTGTTTCAGTCCATTAACACAGTCCAGCTCAGACAGAACAAGAGGCTTCCCCTGGAAAATGTGAGGGCAGGGAACCGCTCAGGGCTCCGGCTCATCCGGCTCTATAAACACTCTCGGACTTCCCTGGTGCTCCCAGTGCAGGAGGCCCGGATTCAATTCCTGGTCAGGGAACTAGATCCTGCATGCCACAACTAAAGATTCTGCATACTACAGCTAAGACCCGAAACAGCCAAGTAAATATTTTTTTAAAAAACACAACACTTTCACTCAAACCCTCCACTTTACCTATAAGCATAAAGCTCTAAAAACAAAAGTGGCAGCAGGAGCTGTATGCTAAGAGACAGCTCAAAATTAGGGTTTCAAAGACTAGATATTTTTCAGTATCTAAACCTATCTGTCTCCACCACTTGCTCTAGATTAGCAGTCAGAAAACATAGCCTGTTGCCTGTATTTGTAAATAAAGTTTTGGGAATATAGCCATGATGGTTCATTGACATACTATCTATGGCTCTGTTGGCCCGCCACAAAGGTAGAGGTGAGTAGTTATGATAGAAACTACATAACTTACAAAGCCTAAGATATTTACTATCTGGCCCTTTACAGGAAAGGTTTGCCAATCCCTGCTCTATTGGTTGTTCTCACACCTCCCAATTATTGTTAATGGTTCAGTTCAGTTCGGTCACTCAGTTGTGTCTGACTCTGCGACCCCATGGACTGCAGCATGCCAGACTTCTCTGTCCATCACCAACCCCCAGAGTTTATTCAAACTCATGTCCATTGAGTCAGTGATGCCATCCAACCATCTCATCCTCCGTCATCCCCTTCTCCTCCTGCCCTCAATCTTTCCCAGCATCAGGGTCTTTGCAAATGAGTCAGCTCTTCGCATCAGGTGGCCAAAGTATTGGAATTTAATCTTCAACATCAGCCCTTCCAATGAATATTCAGGACTGATTCCCTTTAGGATGGACTGCTTGGATCTCCTTGCAGTCCAAGGTAGTCTCAAAAGTCTTCTCCAACACCAGAGTTCAAAAACATCAATTCTTCAGTGCTCAGCTTTCTTTATAGTCCAACTCTCACATCCGTACATAACCGCTGGATTGTTAATGGTAACATTCATCAGTTCATCTACTATTGACTATTTTGGCTTATGATGGAAAAGCTCACATAATCTTACCAAAAAAAAAAAAGGAAATTCATATGTGCTAGGTCCTGCTTTGAAGTGGCTGCATACATGAAAGATAGAACTAATGATTACACATAAGCAAACCCACCCAAAATTTTTTTTAAAGAATGACAAGGCAGGAGTTGCATATATTTAACTGATACTCACACTATGGATATTGAGCAAGTGCTGTAAAATCATGGAGCAAATAAAGATAAAAGAACTCTGCCTTGTAGAATATCAGTGCAAAAAAATTATTGAAGGTTATTTTGTATCAAACTCCACTAGCTGAAGTCCACAGATATGAAAATGAAAAAATCTCTTTAGAGAGTTGTCTCAAATTTGTATCGCTTGATCAAATATCAACCATTAAGTGATTATTCACAAAGAAACCTTTTCATAAGGAGTACATAAGAACAAAGAAATGGGTATTTGTTTTTCCATGGAATATATAATGCCACAAAGACAGAAATATAGATCAATGGAACAAAATAGAAAGCCCAGAGATAAATCCACACACCTATGGACACCTTATCTTTGACAAAGGAGGCAAGAATATACAATGGAGAAGAGACAATTTCTTTAACAAGTGATGCTGCAAAAACTGATCAAGCACTTGTGAAAGAATGAAACTAGAACACTTTCTAACACCATACACAAAAATAAACTCAAAATGGATTAAAGATCTAAACATTAGACCAGAAACTATAAAACTCCTAGAAGAGAACATAGGCAAAACACTCTCTGACATAAATCACAGGAGGATCCTCTATGACCCACCTCCCAGAATATTGGATATAAAAGCAAAAATAAACAAATGGGACCTAATTAAAATTAAAAGTTTCTTCACAACAAAGGAAACTATAAGCAAGGTGAAAAGACAGCCTTCAGAATGGGAGAAAATAATAGCAAATGAAGCAATAAATGCTGGAGAGGGTGTGGAGAAAAGGGAACCCTCTTACACTGCTGGTGGGAATGCAAACTAGTACAGCCACTATGGAGAACAGTGTGGAGATTCCTTAAAAAACTGGAAATAGAACTGCCTTATGACCCAGCAATCACACTGCTGGGCATACACACCAAGGAAACCAGAACTGAAAGAGACACAAGTACCCCAATGTTCATCGCAGCACTGTTTACAATAGTCAGGACATGGAAGCAACCTAGATGTCCCTCAGCAGACGAATGGATAAGAAAACTGTGGTACATATACACAATGGAGTATTACTCAGCCGTTAAAAAGAATTCATTTGAATCAGTTCTAACGAGGTGGATGAAACTGGAGCCTATTATACAGAGTGAAGTAAGCCAGAAAGAAAAACACCAATACAGTGTACTAATGCATATATATGGAATTTAGAAAGATGGTAACAATAACCCTGTATGTGAGACAGCAAAAGAGACACAGATGTATAGAACAGTCTTTTGGACTCTGTGGGAGAGGGCAAGGGTGGGATGATTTGGGAGAATGGCATTGAAACATGTATAATGTCATACGTGAAATGAATCGCCAGTCCAGGTTCGATGCAGGATACAGGATGCTCGGGGCTGGTGCACTGGGATGACCCAGAGGGATGATATGGGGAGGGAGGTGGGAGGGGGGTTCAGGATGGGGAACATGTGTATACCCGTGGTGGACTCATGTTAATGTATGGCAAAACTAATGCAATATTATAAAATAATTAGCCTCCAATTAAAATAAATACATTTATAATTTTTAAAAAAAATTTTTAAAGAATATATAATACCAAGTCTAGCCAACTTCCTGACTCTGCCCCATGCCTATTGGCCGTTTTAGAAGTCATTGTTGAAACCATCTTACTGAGTGTGATATGAAGTGAGACAAGGTCCCTGTAGAGCTCTAACTTGTATTTTCCAAACAGTACATAACTAAACCTTACAGCAAACCTACTTCTATGGGTCACCCCAAACCCCAAACCTTTGGACAGAACTTGACCCAGGTCCAGTTGGCTTGGCCAAAAGTGTTAAAGATTGACATGGATTGGAGGTGGGAGTAAGCTGGAAAATCTCACTCTTGGGCCAGCTCAGATTTTCCTAATTGTTGGATTACAGACCAAAAGAGTTCAGTATTCAGTATCATCAGACTCACTTGTTTGTCTGCACCACAGTCCCAGATGGCTGCCTAGATGTCCCACCCATCTGACCAAGCCCCTTTGGGTGGTGAACAAGGAGGCTTCAGCTTCCCTCTACTGACTCCAGGCTAGGATGGGGCAGGCACAGTCAAATAGGCAGCATCTATATCCACAGCCACATCTCTCACACACATATATATACACACCCAGAATGAGCCTGTTTCTTGTGATTAAAATGAAGGAACTCTATGTAATGCACTGTGGTGACTTAAATGGGAAGGAGATTCATAGGGGATATAGGTATGTGTGTGGCTGATTCATTTTGCTATATAGTAGAAACTAATACAACATTGTAAAGCAGCTATACTCCAATAAAAATTAATAAAGACAAATAAAATATTACAAGTCAGAGTTAAAATTCAAGGCAGAAGGACTCTGTTGGGGAAGAAAAAGAAAGTACTACAAATATCATTCCCTCCTTAGCTGAAGCTCACCTCCCCGCAGGGTGTGGTGCTCCCCTTCTGTATATTGTCCATACTATTTTATCATTAAACTGCATCTTATTCATCCTGGAACACCCAGCATCTGGCATAGTATGTGGCAGGTAGGTGCTCATTCATTTTTTTTTCATGTGTTCATTCATTCAGTCAATGTTTATAGAACACCTACTATGTGGCAAATGCCTTGCTAAGAACAGCAATAAAGAAATAAACAAAACACAATCTGTTGTGCCTAGTGTGGGTATGGGAGTAGTTAGGCCACTTCCTCTCTCTGGAAATGTAGATAAACGTGGTCATACTGCAACTTAGGATCTTTATAAAGTAAGGAAAGGAGTTTACTTTTTGACTATGAAATTCCTATTTTTCAACAATTATAGTTCACTAAGACATGGGGTTGCTCTTCACAAGCAGTGAAACTTAACAAAAGGTTGTTTCGATTCTCCTGCTGCTGCTGCTGCTGCTAAATCGCTCCAGTCGTGTCCGACTCTGCGCGACCCCATAGACGGCAGCCCACCAGGCTCCCCCGTCCCTGGGGTTCTCCAGGCAGGAACACTGGAGTGGGGTGCCATTTTTATTCTCCTAGTGATGTGCAAAGACATCACCAAGATTCCTTGGGTCTTGCCCTGCTTTAGGTACATGGCAGTCAAAAACAACAACAAAAGAAAAACATCAATCTGTCAATAAGTTAGAATCAGAGGATCGTAGAATGGTAGAGTCTATAAAAGGGCATTTAAAATGTTACTAGAACCTGTCTAATGCTAGACGACTAGGTGACCTGTTTCATTCTTCTGTTCAATTGATAGAGTGACCGACGGGTCATTTGGGCTTTGCTGGAAGGGAGACTTACACAGGAAGACTTGGCATGGGGTGATCATTTGATGAATGGGCTCTGGATGCACGAAGGCAAACACCTCAGGCTCTGTAGAGCAAAAGGGAGCCTCAAGATCCAGAAGCTCCAATAATGCTGCCACACTGACCTTCTCATCAATCATCAGTCAAGGTCCAGCAGTGTTCTGGGGGCAATGAGAAAGCAGAAGAAATTATACCTGGTCCCTGACCTTAAAGAATATATAAACAAAGATATGAGCAGGCAGTCTGTAGAAGCAAGAAGTCAAAAATATATGAATAGAGGTGGGAGGGGGGTTCAGGAGTGAGAACTTATGTACACCCGTGGCAGATTCATATTGATATATGGCAAAACCAATACAGTATTGTAAAGTAAAAAAATAAAAGTAAAAATATTTGAATAGATGTTCAGACTCATCAATTGTCAGGAAAAGTGCAAATCAACTTATTAATTAGATGTGATTTCATACAAAATGGACTGGGGAAAAAATGTTTTTAACTGGATGATAATACTTAGTGTCAGCCTAGAGGTGGGATAAGGGGTCCTTTATGCATGGCTGGTGGGAACGAAGACCAGTGCAGCCTTACTGTGAACAATCTGGCACTTCCAAGTCAAACTGAGCATCAGTGACTCAGTTGGGTCCAACTCTTTGTGACCTCATGGACTGCAGCATGCCAGACTTCTCTGTCCACCACCAACTCCCGGAGCTTGCTCAAACTCATGTCCATCAAGTCAGTGATGCCATCCAACCATCTCATCCTCTATCATCCCCTTCTCCTCCTGCCTTCAATCTTTTTCAGCATCAGGGTCTTTTCCAAAGAGTCAGTTCTTCACATCAGGTGGCCAAAGTATTGGAGTTTCAGCTTCAGCATCAGTCCTTCCAATGAATATTCAGGACTGATTTCCTTTAGGATTGATGGGTTTGATCTCCTTGCAGTTCAAAGGACTCTCAGGAGTTTTCTCCAATAGCACAGCTCAAAAGAATGAATTCTTTAGCACTCAGCTTTCTTCATAGTCCAACTCTCACAACCATACATGACTATCAGAAAAACCATAGCTTTTACTAGATGGACCTTTGTTGGCAAAGTAAAGTCTCTGATTATTACTATGCTGTCTAGGTTAGTCATAGCTTTTCTTTGAAAGCAACTGTCTTTTAATTTCATGGCTGCAGTCATCATCTGCAGTGATTTTGGAGCCCAAAAAATGTTTCCCCATCTATTTGCCATGAAGTGATGGGACCAGATGCCATGATCTTAGTTTTCTGAATGTTGAGCTTGAAGCCAACTTTTTCACTCTCCTCTTTCACTTTCATCAAGAGGCTCTTTAGTTCTTCTTCACTTTCTGCCATAAGGGTGGTGTCATCTGCATATCTGAGGTTATTGATATTTCTCCCAGAAATCTTGATTCCAGCTTGTCCTTCTTGCAGCCCAGCATTTCTCATGATGTACTCTGTATATAAGTTAAATAAGCAAGGTGACAATATACAGCCTTGATGTACTCCTTTCGTGATTTGGAACCAGTCTGTTGTTCCAAGTTCAGTTCTAACTGTTGCTTCCTGACCTGCATACAGGTCTGGTATTCCCATCTCTTGAAGTTTCTACAGTTTGTTGTGATCCACACAGTCAAAGACTTTGGCATAGTCAATATAGCTGAAGTAGATGTTTTTCTGGAACTCTCCTGTTTTTTCAACGATCCAGCAGATGTTGGCAATTTGATCTATGGTTCCTCTGCCTGTTCCAAAACCAGCTTGAATATCTGGAAGATCATGGTTCACATATTATTGAAGCCTGGCTTAGAGAATTGAGCATTACTTTGCCAGTGTGTGAGATGATTGCAATTGTGTGGTAGTTTGAATATTCTTTGGCATTGCCCTTTTTTGGCATTGAAATGAAAACTGACCCTTTCCAGGCTTGTGGCCACTGCTGAGTTTTCCACATTTGCTGACACATTGAGTGCAGCACTTTCACAGCATCATCTTTTAGGATTTGAAATAGCTCAACTGGAATTCCATCACCTCCACTAGCTTTGTTCTTAGTGATGCTTCCTAAGGCCTACTTGACTTCACAGTCTAGGATGTCTGGCTCTAGCTGGGTGATCACACCATCATGGTTATCTGGATCATGAAGATCTTTTTTATATAATTCTTCTGTGTATTCTTGCCACCTCTTTTTAATATTTTCTGCTTCTGTTAGGTCCATACCATTTCTGTCCTTTATTGTGCCCATCTTTGCATGAAATGTTCCCTTGGTATCTCTAATTTTCTTGAAGAGAACTCTAGTCTTTCCCATTTTATTGTTTTCCTCTATTTCTTTGCACTGATTGCTTAGGAAGGCTTTCTTATCTCTCCTTGCTATTCTTTGGAACTCAGCATTCAGATGGGTATATCTTTCCTTTTCTCCATACCCTTAGCTTCTCTTCTCTTCTCGGCTATTTGTAAGGCCTCCTTAGACAACCATTTTGCCTTTTTGCACTTCTTTTTCTTAAGGATGATCTTGATCACTGCCTTCTGGACAATGTTACAAACCTCCGTCCACAGTTCTTCAGAGATTCTGTCTATCAGATCTAATCCCTTGAAACTATACTTCCACTGTATAATTGTAAGGGATTTGATTTAGGTCATACCTGAATGGTCTAGTGGTTTTCCCTACTTTTTTCCATTTAAGTCTGAATTTGGCAATGAGGAGTTCACGATCTGAGCCACAGCTCATTAGCATATGTGTATCCTATACATCATTATTCCAGTTCTGGGTGTGCATATATCCCAAAGAAATCCTCACACAGATTGATAAGGTACCATGAAGTAGGATGCTCATGTTTGCATTATTTGGGATGATGGCATGAAGTTGGAGGTAATCTGGGTGTCCACCCCAGGAGACTGGACAGATAAAATATGGGGGAGAGGGGAAGGGTGTAATTCATGGTGTACTACAACTCAGTTGGAAGCAGCTGACTAGTGTGTGTTTTTGTTTAGTCACTAAGTTGTGTGCGACTCTTTGTGACTCCATGGACTATAGCCCACCAAGCTCCTCTGTCTGAGGGATTCTCCAGGCAAGAATATTGGAGTGGGTTGCCATTTCGTACTCCAAAGCATCTTTCCAACTCAGAGATCAAACCCATGTCTCCTATGTCTCTTGTGTTGGCAGGCAAATTCTTTACTACTGAGCCACCTGGGAAGCAGCTGACTAGATAATCACATAAAAACACAGATGGATCTTGAAAGCATAGAGATGGTTGAAAAGAGTGAGAAACAGAATAAGACATAAAGCAATAACATTTAGGAAATTAAAAATATACACTCTTAAAACTAGAGTGTCATTTTGTAAGAAGTTTACATGAAGTGATTTTTCTTTAAATACATTAGAATAGTTGCTTCTGTAGGTAAGATGTGTAAAGGATAAATACAGACTTTGCTTCCAGGAGGGAGCAGAGTGATGCTGTTAACAGACACATGTGGGAGTGGCTTTGGAATCTAAGAGCAGACAAAGGCTGGGAGGAATTTGAGGAGCGAGTTAGAAAAAGTCGAATTGCCTTGAATAAACTGTTAGTAGAAATCTTGACTTTGGGCACACTGCTGGTGAGGGCTCAGAAGGAAATGAGAAACATGCTCTTGGAAATGGCAGGAAGAGAAACTTTATTATAAAATAGCTAAGTTTAGTAACACTGCTACCTGCTGGGATGTGGAAAGTAAAAAAATATGCCTAATGCACTTTGTAGTCGAATTAAGGACCATGTTCAAAGTAACGAAGGTGCCACCTGGTCTCCTGCTGAGATATAGTAAAATACAGGAGAAAAACAAGTGGATGAAAATATTGTGACACACAAAACAAGTTTTGAAATTTTTCGGCCTCTCCAGACAGCAAACAATGCTAAAATTCAGAAATGACCTCCAACCAAATGTTAAATCTAGTATTGCTAGGAAAACAGAGTCTAAAGATAAAACTGAAGATGTGAAAGTAAAATTTTTGTTGAAACCTCAGAAAGATCAAGGATGGAGCCCCAGAGTTTATAAAATCCCCCTTAAAGAGGAAAGGAAAAACTCCTGTTTCCCTCTATGTACACTATTGACACCAGAACCAGATGTGGGGAGATTTTCCACATCAAGAAATTCTCTGGTTCTCAGAGGACACCAGCTTGATGTCCTATATTTTAACTTTAACACTAACTGCCTGGAGTTGGCATCAACCCTGAAGATGAGATGGTTGGATGGCATCACCAACTCAATGGACATGAATTTGAGCAAATTACAGGAGATAGGAAAGGACAGGAAAGGCAGGCATGCTGCAGTCCATGAGGTCTCAGAGTCGGACACGACTGAGCAACTGAACACCAACACCACGCACACGTTAAGAATGTGGCCCCATAAGACTGCCCTTCCCCCACAACTTCAGACCCTGGTCCCAAGTTCCAGGTTACCACCTGTACTGCTGACCAATTGGCTGTAAATGGTGGGTTTCTGCAAGCCATCCTCAAGTTTGACAATCTGCCAGAATGGCTCACAGAACTGAGGAAAGCACTTTACTTACTACCACCTATTTATTAATATTATAAAGAACACAACTCAGGGACAGTCAGATGGAAGAGATGCAGACAGCAAGGAATGAGAGAAAGGGCATTGGGCTTCCGTGCCATCTCCAGGCGTCTGCCTCCCAGCACCTCCAGGTGTTCACCAACTCAGAAGCTCTCGGAACCCTTTTGTATGTGCCTGCTAAGTTGTTTCAGTCGTATCCAATTCTTTATGACCCCGTGGACCATAGCCCACCAGGCTCTTCTGTCCATGGGATTCTCCAGGCAAGAATACTGGAGTAGAGAGCCATTTTCTTCTGCAGGGGATCTTCCTGATCCAGGGATCAAACTCACATCTCTTGTGTCTTCTGCACAGACAGGCAGGTTCTTTACCACTAGCGCTACCAGGGAAGCCCACTGAACCCCTTTAGTTAGGGTTTTTATGGAGGCTTCAGTACACAGGCATGATTGAGTAAATCTTTAGTGGCCCCTGGAGGACAGGGGTTGGGGCTGAAAGCACCAATTCTCTAACCATATGCTTGGTTCCACTGGCAATCAGCTCCCCCTCCCTCCCCCAATTCCTAGGGGTTTTCCAAAAGTTGTCTCATTATCATAAACTCAGGTGTGATTGAAAGAGGCTTGTTATGACAGAAGATTTTCCTTTCATCTTCAGCACTCTGGAGCTGTTTCAGGAACCAGGGACAAAACCAAATTCTATATAGCAAAGGATGCTCCCAATGCTATTATTATTCAGGACACCTATGAAGCTCTGGCCAGAAGCTAGGGGTGGAGACTAAATACACATTTCTTATAATATCACAAGACATTAAAGATGTGTCTCACAAATTCCTCTCGATCAAACTATAAGGCTCCTAGAAAGTCAAGGGTATTGGACCTCAGCCATCTCAGCAAGAGCCAAAGGAGCTTATCTCAAAAAAAAAAAAAAAATTGTAAGTACAACTTTTGCCTAATGGAGTGAACCCCAAAGAGATTCACAGGAGATATACAAACTTCTTAAAAGACTTATATTAGTGGAAACATTGCCATCTTTGACTGCAGGAAACAGAAATGGAATAAAATGAGGAGATGTTTTTGGATTCCCAGAATTCTATAGGCAGGAAGCAGGCTAAGAGAACTACTCAGCTGCAAAAATGTACTACTTTCCATAAAAAAAGAAATGATGATTCAGAGGGCAGAACAACAGCCCAGAGAGAATAGCTACAAACCAAGCAGAAATAACCCCAGGCCTTGGGATGCAATCAAGAAATAGCCAACATTTGCTTGGCTGACTTTCAGAATTTCTATGGACCAATGAGGCCTTGTGCCTCCAATTTTCCACCTTGTTAAACAGGAATATATTCTTGAGCAACAACTGTATGTTGCATATATGGGGGCCAGATCACTTATCTCTTTGGTCAGACAAGTCTATAGATGGAGAGGATCTACGCATAAGGTACTACACCTGAGGAGCCCCACACACACAGGAATTTGATTTGGATGCAATTCTGAACTTTGAGGAGATTCCTAGGTGGCGCTAGTGGTTAAAAAAAAAATCCCACCTGCCAATGCAGGAGACTCAAGAGACCTGGGGTGAGAAGACTCCATGAAGGAAGTGGCAACCACTCCAGTATTCTTGCCTGACAAATCCCATGGATTTGTCCTCCCTGCCAGAGGAGCCCGGCTGGCTACAGTCCGTGGGGTCACAAAAAGTTGGCCATGACTGAGTGACTGAGCACAGAGTACCTGGACTTTGAACAGGTATAATACAAGATGAGTCTTTGGGGACCTAAAGGGGAGGAGTGTATTTTGTATGTCAGAGGGATGTGAATCGCTGTAGGTCAGAGGAAAGACTATGAAAGGCAACCTCTAACGTAGCTCCAAATTATTCCTGCCCCATACACCCAGGCTTTGTATAATAACTCCCTTGAGCTGGCATAGACTTTAGTTTCTAAAAAGTAGAATATGGAGAAAAGTTTATGATATCAGTTTGAGGTTAGGGTATGAAAAGATCATGGCTGCCATCTTGGATTTCTCTCTCTTGCGCTCTCATTTACTGTGAGGGGAGCCAACTACCATACTGTGAGCAGCTCTATGGAGAAGCCCACGTGAGAAAGAACTGACTTCAGCTCACAACCACTGAGGACCTGAGATCTGAAAACAGCCCTACAAATGAGCTTGCAGGCGGTTGCTTCCCCACTGGAACACTGCCATCACTGCAGCTTCAGTAACATCATGGTCTTAGCCTTGTGAGAGATCCAGAGCCAGAAGACTCCAGATAAGCTTGTACCTTATTCCAGACTTAGGGAAACTGAGATCATAACTGTCTGTCATTCTAAGCTGATGAGTTTTGGGGTCATTAATTATGCAGCAAAAAAATGACTAATACAGATGTTATCTCCCACAGATTTTATTTTCTAAGGGGATAAAAAATGTTTTTAATGTTTATTTTTAAAATATTAAGAGGAGGTTTTCATCCTGTTTATAATTACCCAGCTAAGTAATTATAAACAGTCCATCACAGTTTCATTCAGTTAAGTCCTCATTCTACAGAGATTTTTGTCTGATTCTGTGCAAGGGCGTGTATGAGGTATGGATAAAAAAATGAGAGAGAAAAAAGTCAAATCCCCTGGTTTCTAAGAGCAGATGTCCCTTGGGGGAAAAGGCACGTGATGCAGAATAGTACAGGGTGACACAGACCACGATGAAGGCTTAGTCTAGGAAGAATAGGAGCCCAGGGACAGGAGTTACTGAGGCCCACTGGGATATCTCTAAGAGTGTATATTCGACTCAGGACTCAGCGACACAAAAAAATTCTGATTGGCTTATGCTCAATAACTAAAAGTTCCAACAACTGTCACACTGGATTTCGGCACAGCTAGATTTAGGGCAGCCCAGATGATGTTATAAAGACCCAGTCACCCCCTCTCTGACGGTTTCTGCTATCTTGGCTCCTTTTCAAGCAGACTATTTTACAAGGGCTGAGCTGATCTGCCAGGTGTCAAAGGAGTAGATTAAGACAACATGACAAAATGAAAGTAACAAGCTTTTATTTACTTGCTGCCATAGGCTAGGAAGGGGCTTCCCAGGTGGAAGTGAAAGTCTCTCTCTCAGTCATGTTCGACTCTTTGTGACCCCATGGACTACATAGACCATGGAATTCTCCAGGCCAGAATATTGAAGTGGGTAGTCTTCCCCTTCTCCAAGGGATCTTCCCAAACCAGGGATCAAATCCAGGTCTCCCTCATTGCAGGCAGATTCTCTACCAGCTGAGCTACAATGGAAGCCCAAGACTATTGGAATGGGTAGCCTATCCCTTCTCCAGTGGATCTTCCCAACCCAGGAATCAAACCCAGGTCTCTTGCACTGCAGGTGGATTCTTTACCAACTGAGCTATCAGGGAAGCACGAGTGTCTCCTGCCAATGCAGGAGACACAGAGATGTGGGTTTGATCTCTGGGTCGGGAAAATCCCCTGGAGGAGGGCATGGGAACCCACTCCAGTATTCTTGCCTGGAGAATCCGCATGGACAGAAGAGCCTGGCAGGCTACAGCCCATAGGATCACAAAGAGTCAGACAATGCTGAAGCGATTAAGCATGCACACATAGGATAGGAAAGAGAATAAATCCCTTGTCCACCAGCACTCCATTTATCCCCATGAGTCAGCACCTGGGGAGGGACAACTGTATCAGCACAGGTCGGGGGAACTGTCTCACTGTTGAGGGATCCCCAAACAATAGGTTCCTGCCTTTCTATGCATCTGGGGTGAGAGGGTGGGGACACCTAGGATGAGAAAAGTTCAGAGTACTGAGTCCAAGTGGAGAAAGTATCTGCAAGGTTCCCCCCACTTCCCCCATAAGAAAGCTGCAGCTGAGGCCTCTGCACATCCCCAGTAAAGAGGCCTCTGATGGAGGTTTCTGAGCCAGGAATGCAGATCTGAATAACAGCAGGCTGGCCACGGGGCCTAGTCCTTGACTGCAGCTGCTTTCAGAGCCTACCATGCACTGGCTGCTGTGGGGAGCACTGGCTGCTGTGGGGAGGACAGTTCTCCACCCTGAGGCCTGCCAGGTAAAGTGTGATGGACTAAATGTTTGTGTTCTCCCACCCCCTGCCCCAAATTTGTATGCTGAAGCCCTAACCCCTATCTGATACTATTTGGAGGTGGAGACTTTGGGAAGTAATGAGGGTTAGATTAGGTCATGAGGGTGGGGCCCCCAATGATGGGGTTATGTCCTTATAGGAGGAAGAAGCACCAGGGCTCTCCCTCTCTCTACACATGTACATGCACAGAGAGGTCACGTGAGCACACAGGGAGATGGCAGCTGTCTGCCGACCAGAAAATAGGCCCTCAAATCTGCCAGCACCTTGATCTTGGACTTCCCAGCCCCCAGAACTGCAAGAACAAGTGTACATTGTTCAAGCCACCCCATCTGACATAAAATCTTTGTAAGATTGCCTATGGTAAGGTCTGAAAGATGACACATAGGTTTTTGGCTAGGCTCTGATCCCTCGCTTTTCCTCTGTGGCAGTGAGATGACTATCAGCAGCTCCAGACTGATATCCTATGCTTTTCAGAAACATCACTAGGAAGAGAAGACTCTGCCTTAGCAGTTCCAGTAGAAACTGTGAGACAGGCTGTGATGAGCAGACTTGGGTTCTGCACCCATCCCCACCCCAAAGATGGTGGCCAAGCGGATGAAACCAACAGACTGGTCTGGATCTGAATCTGAGGTTGGGGGCAGGACTTTCCCAAACTACTTAAACTGAGAGTGAGGGAGGAACACTTTCACCAGAAGTGGAAGTGGATCCTAGGTAAGCAGAACCCATAGATGCCCACTCTCCTTGCTTGAAAGTGAAAAGATATCTATTCAATAAATATTTACTGAGCTATATGCCAGGCACTGTGTTGGGCCCTGGAGAGATGGCAGTGAATAAGAGCATCAAGCTTAAATTCTACTGCCAATGATAGCTAATAAACACCATGAGCCGGTGAAACGCAGCTGGTTAGACTGTGAAGAGGGCTAAGGGAACAAAATTAAAGCAAGAAAGGGGGTAGAAGGCATGTGCATGAGGGAAGGGCACCCAGAAGGGCCTTACTGAAGGCAGTCAGAGAAAATGTGTCCCAGAGAGCTGGGAAAAGTGTGTTCTAAGCAGACGGAACAGCCGAGACAAAGGTCTTGTTATGGGAGCAGGCAGCTTATTATGTTTGAGAAAAAACAAGGAGTACAAGTTGCCACATAAAGTATGAAATGTTCAGCTAAATTTTAATTTCAGAGATTTCCCTGGTGGCCCAGTGGCTAAGACTCCAGACTCCCAATGCAGGGGACCTGGGTTTGATCCCTGGTCAGGGAACCAGATCCCACATGCCACAGCTAAAGATCCCTCATGCCACAACTGAGACATGAAACAGCCAAATTAAATAATTAAAACATTTGAATTTTAGATAAACAACATAAGAATTTTTTAGCAATGGTTGAATGGGCCATAATTAATGCTAAAACAATTTTGTTTCATGCAACATTTAGAACATATTTATACTAAAAAACTCTTCATTGTTTATTTGAATAGGGTGTCCTCTATTTTTGTTTGCTAAATCTCTAGGTTGGTGTGACTGAAGTAGACTGAAGAAGCAGGAGAGGGTGTTATGGGTTGAATTATGTCCCCCAGTAGAAGATATTCTGAAGCCCTCACCCTCAGGACTCCAGAATGTGACCTTATTTGTTAACAGGGCTATTGCAGATATAATAGTTGAGATGAGAATATACTAGAGTAGGGTGGGCCCTGATCCAATATAACTGCTGTCCTTATAAGAAGATGGCCCCGTGACGACACAGACATACACAGGGAGAAGGCCATGTGACCACAGAGGCAGAGGTTACTGAGCTGCAGCTGCAAGGCAACAAATGCTAAAAATAGCAACCACCACCAGAAGCTAGAAAGACGCAAGAAAGGATCCTTCCCCTTCAAGTTTCAGAGGGAGCATGACCCTACTTTGACTTTGGACTTCTAGGTCTAAGAACCATGAGAGAATAAATGTCTGTTGTTTTAAGCCGCCCAACTTGTGGTGCTTCGTTACAGCTGCCCTGGGAAACTAACAGGGGAGCCGCAGAAGATGAGGGCAGAGCAGTAAGGAGGGCGCTGGCTGGATCCTGCGGGGCCGTGGAGGCCACATGAGGACTTAGCTTGCTCTCCGAGGCATCTGAGAGTTTGGGGAGAGGAGTGACCTGTGGAAAGAGATGTAAGAGCTCTCCCAGAGCATGCAAGGGAAGGAAATGGTATGCGATGTAGTAGGGACTACAGGCAGTTAAGTCCTGCCAGAGTGTGTAGGTAAAGGCAGTGGGCAGGGCAAAAGATGAGCCAGAGCTTGATGAGCCTCGTAGTAACAAAAATAGGGATATGCTTCCCTCTCTGTAGGCAAGAGGAAACCAATGGAAAGCTTGGAGCAGAGAGCAAGCCAGGCTCCAGAGTACCACTGTACATGGTTTTTATTATTCATCCTATTAGAGATGAGTACTGAAGAATTCAACGTGGTGGGCCATGGTGAAATTCCAAGTACTGCGGTTGGCAGGGGAAGGAGACAACCTTCTCCAGGGGATCTTCCTGACCCAAGGATGAAATCCAGGTATCTTACATTGCAGGCAGACTCTTTACCATCTGAGCCATCAGGGAAGTTCTTCCATGAGATAGGGACCTTAATCCAAGCCCCTCAAATCACACAACTGAGACAATCACATTCCCACATACTCCAGGGTAACTTAGAATATAGCGAGGATTTCTCTGAAATATCAGAGATTCTATCCAAGACCATGGATGTGCTGAGGGAGATAAAATTCCTGTCTGCAGGGTAGGGTCTGGAGGAGCAAGTAGATGGTCTAGGAGAGAGTAACAGGGAGATTCTAAAATGTCATGGGTCTCATCAGGGATATATTACCCCAAGGTAGTCCTGGAACCACACTCTGAGAAACTCTAAGAGAAAACATACAGTAAGGGAGGAAAACAGGATATGTGTGTGGGTATGGACCGGTGTGATGTGCAATTTGGGTTAGGGCAGCAGGTGATGTCATTAAGAAGGTACTACTATATGCTGGAATAACATGCAAATTGTTGTGAGTATATCCCTTCCTGGGAAAATGGATACATAACTACCATGAGATTTTTTTAAGAGATACTGAACCAAATTAGGACTGAGAACCACTGCCTTAGTTAACAGACGTTTTCTGCTTTCAGATGGAAGTTCAGAATCCACTTGTATTTTGAGTATCCAAAAGACTTTGGCCTTAAACAGTGGTTCTCAACCTTAGCTGCATATTAGAATTACCTGAGGGGCTTTAAAAATTACTAATGTCTGGGTCTCAACCCTAGAAAGTCTAATTTAATTGGTTTGAGAGTATGACCTAGAAACTGGAATATTAAAAGCTCCCCCAGGAGATTCTAATTGCAGGAAAAGCAGAGAAAAACCAATGAGGGGTTTTAGATGAGCCCTACCTCGTGGTAGGAAAGCTGGGGTGATTATTTCCACTCACCAACTAGTAAACTGAGACTTTGGAGGACGTGTGATGACCCGAGGTTCCACAGCTGGTGAAGTGATTCGAGACCAGGTTCTTGGCATCCCGATTCTGTGCTCTGGCCTCTATTCCACCATGCGGCAGAGGCAAGCAGGATTTTGGCAAGGAATGAAGGACCAGTGCAGGGTTCCTGAACTAGGAATGACAAGCCTGGGGGAAAACCCTCCTGGTAGGAAGAGTGGGTGATTATTCTTGGGTGATTACTCTAGGGTAAAGAGGGGAAGAAAAGGTGGCTCAGAGGAAAAGCAATCAAGAGTTGATAAAACCAACTGCAGGCCAGTGAGAAACGCTATCGCTTGGCCTGCATCTGTGAGGACTCCCATCTCCCCTACAACAACCCAGTCAACACTGCCCTCCCAGCTGGTCCAGTGCTGAGCAAAACAACAGTGACAACAAAAACCCTCTGAGATAAATGACATTAACAGCTTTGTGGCTTCCGATAATCCAATTCCTTCCTCATTCTTTACCACCAGCCAGGATTGCTGACGTGGGGGGGCATGGGAGTGGGCAGAAGGTAGACCAGAAAGAAGTCACTGTGCTAAAAGCAATGCCTCCATCAGCTCAGCAAAATCCTACAACACTTTCAACTCGGACAAAGCTTTCTATTCTCTAAGTGGTAATTAGTAACGACTTCAAAAGCCAAAGCCCCTACGAGACAGAAGACTGTGGATTAAGAGCTCAAGGCCTTAAGTGTTCAAACTTCTTTTTTAAACAGAACACTTTCAGCAAAAATATCTTTATATGTGTGTATATGTTTATGGATCATCTATATGTCATATCATACTTTACATTTGATGTGTTATATATACATGAGACTATTACATATATACCCTATTGCATGTTTATTACATGTAATATACATATAATTTAATGTATATGTATATAAATATAAAGGAGATCAAAGTAAACTTACTGTAGACAAAGCAAGGGCCGGATCGGAAATTTCTTGGTGGGCAGAAGATGGTGGCAGAATAGCATATCCCCCACTCCCCCTGTTCCGCCTCCCCATCTGCCCTTCCCCCAAGCCGGATCATCCTTAAGCCATCTCAGCCAGACTCCTAGGACAGCTTGTAACAGCTGCAGGAAGGAATTCATTAATTTACTGGACATGTGTTGAAATTCCACTGTGTGCCTGGCTTTGTGCTAGATTCTAGGACCACAGGTACAGGAATAACAGCCTCTTTCTTCAAGGACCTCATCATTCTCTTGAGGGTCATGGACAGGAAAGGGATAATTACACAAAATGTGATAGGCACCTCACCTTGCTAGGGTGGGGGAGGTAGGAATAGCAGGGAAGCCTCATCAAAGGAGGAGACCCCCAAAGTTAGGGTCTACTTTAGAGCAAGGCTTTTTTATTGAGGTATAGTTGATTTATCCCTGGGTTGGGAAGATCCCCTGGAGTAGGAAATGGCAACCTGCTCCAGTATTCTTGTCTGGAAAATTCCATGGACAGAGGAGTCTGGTGGGTTACAGTCCATGGGGTTGCAAAGAGTTGGCTATGATTGAGCAATAAGAACGTGTGCGCGTGCACACACACACACACGCGCACACGCACACACACACACACACACACACACACACTCCATGGCTCAGAGCAAGTTTTGATAAGATGCTGACAGGGCAGTAGAAAGACTGAATATTGGAACTTAAATGGGGCAGAACTAGAAAGACGAAAAGGCAGGGCACCTGCAGGTGCCAGAGACCAGGGTCTCGGGGGATAAATCCTGCTCTCTCACAAGCTTCTCCTGGTGGCCCCAGTGCCATTTCCTGGGCTCTACTCGCAGGATGGAAGGAGGAAACCAGAGGCCCCGTCCAGACCCACAGCCCAGAGGTGCAGGGCTGGGGCCACCAGACTGGGGCTCTGGCGTGAAAAGAACTCTCTTTGAAGTGAAAAAGATCAAAATGGCTTTTGAGAAATCAGATCTCCTCAGCTGGATTTCAACCCTGAGAGCTTGCTTTGCCAAAGGCTGGCAATAAAAAGGGAGCAAATGCTCAATAAAGTTCTGAGGCCCAGAGGGAAAGCCTTTCCATCGCAGGCTGACCTCTGAGAAGACCCATCCCCTACACACAGGCAAGCAAAGCCCACAGAAGAGGAAGGAGGCAGGGGCCTGGGCCAGAGGTACCCTGGCAGGGGTACCCCGAGGCCAGGCATCACCCAGGAGGAGAGCAGAGCACAGAATCACCCTCTGAACAAGCTCCCAAGGAATAAGGTCAGGATGACTGTCTGCCTGAGACAAGGGAGATAAAAGCGGGGCAGTGTGGTATCATCATCACACATGCAGTGGGGCCCTCATGATGCTCCTCTCCACCCCCCAACTAAATCAGAAAGCACAGGGAATTCCTGGTGTTTTGGCCTTTTTTCTGTGGTCTCTTGTCTCAAAAACTGCTTTTTCCACTCTACTCCTTCATCTTCTTTCTTCTTCCCATGACACCCTGGTGAGAAAGAAAAATGCCCACATAGGCCTTCTTTTCAAGATCCAATCAAGGCTCTGAACTTTTATCTTGCTTTTTAAGAGCACTCTGCACCTATAGAGCCTGGCAAGGCTCTGCGGGCCTTAACTATCTCCCAGAGATGGATGGGGCCCCTCACCCCGGGGAGAATGCACCCGCTGCAGCTTTCCCAGATGGAGAAGCTGTGTCACAGGAGGCCGGGCTGCACTACCCTGCTTCTAACAGGCACTCATCTTTGTTTCCACACCCCATCCAGGAGATTTTTCAATTAGACTGCAGGCTTGAGAAGGCCCTCCCAGATCAGAAAAGAGGAAACCGAGGCCGGGGACTTCCCGGTGCCCCAGCCCCGGCCTGCAATGAGACAGGAGAGCCCAGTGCAAGGATTCCCCGGCCTGCGAGTTCTCATGTCTCCTTCCGGGGGACCCTCAGCACAGCAGGCCATATTACCAAATAGCCTGGGGAAGCCTAGCGTGGACCAAGGTCTCCCCAAGAGGCAGAGAAGAGCTGGCTTTCTGTCCCATCACCTCCCACCGCAGCAGGCACCGAGGAGGAAATTAAAGCTTCAGGGAGAGTTTGCTCATGAGCACACCCTTCATACTAAGGTGCCCATATCAAAAACCTTCAATGACAGGGTGCCACCCAGAACAGTCTGCAAGCTGAAGCCGGTGACATTGTGCCCCAGCCTGGGGGAGGCAGGAAGGTTGAGCCTATGATAATCTTTACTTGATAAGAACAGTGTGCTGAAGAGCAATATAACTAGGTAATAACAGCTGCTACCTTTCACTGAGCTCGTCTATGTTCCCATGGTCTCTCTTTTAAACTCAGAGCAGCACAGCCCATAAGGTGAGCATATAGAGTTGAGTCTCTTGCCAACAGTCAAAAAGAGGGAACGTGCAGGTCTGAAACCAGGCAGTGTGGCACCAAAACCCGCATCACTACTGCTCCCTCTGCCAGATCATTCAGCAAAGCTTTAGGCCTCCTGGGCTTCATAACAGGAGGCAAGTAGGAGGCAATTGACTTTCTCATTTCCTCATTAGCCCAAAGTTGTTTTCCAGGCTGGAAAAAAGCTATACAATTATCCAAGGTGACCTTCCATAAAGGGAAGTCTGTGGGCTCCACAAGGACAGGGACCAGGTTTGATTCTTCTTTGCATCCTCAAAGCACATGTTCAAATAGTCCTTGCTAATTCCTGGCCTGGACACATACAGACTGCAGACAGAGGCAAGCTACTGAATGTCTCTGGGCTCCAGGTCCCTAATCTATAAAATGGGGAGCATAATGCAGCTCTCCCACTGTAGCTGCATGATTAGAAATCATATGTTTAAAGTCCCTCCCACTATACATGGCACATAGTAGGTGCTCAGTGAATAATGGCTGTCACAGCTACATTCAAAGCCATAATGCCAAGTGTCAGCAGTGTGCCTGGACATACCCAAAGTGCTTGCCTGAAAGCTAGATAGAGCAAGATGAGATAACTCAAGATATTCTTATAGATGTTTTTCAGGCAGACTTCTCTGAAAGTTCTCTTTTAGAAGGTTAGAAGGCTCTGAGTGATTCAGACTCTCAAAGAAGGAAGATTCTCAGGAATCTTTATTATACAAGATATTTGATTCATGGGCTTTCCTTGTGGCTCAGCTGGTAAAGAATCCACCTGCAATGCAGGAGATCTGGGTTTGATCCCTGGCTTGGGAAGATCCCCTGGAGAAGGGAAAGGCTACCCACTCCAGTATTCTGGCCTGGAGAATTCCATGGACTATACAACCCAAGGGGTCGCAAAGAGTTGGACAGGACTGAGTGACTTTCACTCTCACTTTTCACTTTGATTGGGAACTCCCCCTCTTTCCTCCTAACAGAATCCTGACGTCATGCCACATTCCTCAGTAGGGTCTTATGCTCTCAGGAAGGCTGGCTCCAGCCCCAGAGTCTGAGACATAATAGATCTAAACCTATCATGGTGGTTCATGGCCTACATCAAGAGATTTATTCAGACATGGGCACAGGACATGGTTATGACTAATAGAAGATGAGAAAAGTAAAACAGAATTTTCTTCTAGAAAGAATTTTCCTTAGGGACCAAAAGTGTGTGTGCAGTCCCTTTTCTTTTCATGAATACTGTCATGATGATGTGACATCTGGAGCCATGGCAGCTATTTTGTACTCATGAGGAAAGCTGATGCAAAGACAAAGCCAACACACTAAATATGGCAGAACAGAGAAGAAACATCTTGATCCTAACAACAAGCTGGAGCTACTGAATTAAACAACTCTGTAGCACCCTATTTGGGACTTCTTCTTATGTAAGATGATAATGTTTCTTTCTATTCAAGCCACTTGAGTCCATGGTTTTTATTGCTAGCACCAAAGAGTATTTGGCAAATTTGCCATCTTAAAAAAGGTAATCTCGGAAAGCAAGACAGAGAACCAAATATCTCAAGTTGAATAAGAACCCATAGTTTGAGGCTCAAACACAAATACTTCTGCAAGCACAAGGCGAAGCCAATCATAATACACTAGAGTCCAGAAAGGTTCAGTCTCAGGAAGGTGTACTCAATCTTTCTGATTCTGCTGAAATCCTGGCTTCCTGACCAACAATCCTGAAACTCAAGGAGCAGCAGATCTGTACTGGCCAGAGCCCTGGCTTAGTTCAGGAGGGCTCTGGGTTTCCTCTGAACCCAGGGGCAGCCACGTTCCATGCTTTGTGAACAAATAACAAAGGTTGCTGCAGGGTTTGGACAGGGTAACACTCAAAACTAAGAGCACAGCCTTAGGAAACACTCAAGCAGTCACACATTGCCAAGAGTCCACAAAGCACAGGGTGTCTTTAATTTTTCCACCTGTTAGGGTTCATCAGCAGAGAAGGGAAAAATATGGAACCCAGTGTGGCCCATAAGGCATGCACTCAGTAACACATGATTTGTGCTGGGTCGCAGATACTGCTCTGGATGTTGGCAGGGGGTGAGGTGGTTGAAAATCTGCCCCGCTGCTGCCCTCATAGGGCTCTCAGAGGAGGTAGGGAGTGTGGCAGGAGGCGGGGAGAACAGCCTGGGCACGCATGAACACAGGGAAGCATCGTTCCAAATGCCAGGCAGTAGATGCTAACTGCCAAGGAGGTCCTAGAGGAGGTCTAGGTATTGTGGGAGGACAGGGTCACCTCAGGTAGGGGTCTTCTCAGAGTATGTAAGCAGTCATGTGATTGCTCAGTGCATGTTCACTTTTCTAAAAGGGCTATCCAGATCTGAGAGCCTTGTTTCCCCTCTAAAGTACCCAGACTGGCTGCTGGGTGCCCACCATCACATCCAGGTGGCTTCAGCGTGGAGAGAAAAAAACACCCAGAGTTTTGTCACTAAATGCATGACAGGAGGCAGAGATAGCTGCTATGACCCCAGGGCCAATCCAGCCTTACTGTACATGGCTGAAGGTGAAGGTGAAAGTGAAGGTGAAGTTGCTCAGTCGTGTATGATTCTTTGCAACCCCGTGGACTGTAGCCTACCAGGCTTCTCCGTCCATAGGATTTTCCAGGCAAGAATACTGAAATGGGTTACCATTTCCTTCTCCAGGGTATCTTCCCGACCCAGGGATTGAACCCAGGTCTCCCGCATTGGAGGCAGACGCTTTAACCTCTGAGCCACCAGGGAAGCCCAAGGTGAAAGTCACTTAGTCGTGTCCAACTCTTTGCAACCCCATGGACTGTAGCCCGCCAGTTTCCTCTGTCCATGGAATTCTCCAGGCAAGAATACTGGAGTGGGTTGCCATTCCCTTCTCCAGGGGATCTTCCCAACCCAGGGATTGAACACAGGTCTCTGCATTGCAGGCAGTTTTCTCAGTTTCAACTGAGCCACCAGGTACTGTCCTAGGTACTGTGCATGGCTAAGATTGGTTTTTACATGTTGATCAAGGAAGAAAAAGAAGGAGGAAGAAGAAGAGGAGGACAGGGTGGGGGAGGGGTGGAGGGGAGGAGGAAAGAGAGTAGGGAAGAGAAGAGAGAGAGGAAGAAGTGGCAGTGGCATCAGGGAAATCTGCAGCCTGTGAAGCCTGAAATATTTACCATCTGGTTCTTTACAGAAACAAATTTGCTGATGCTTGGACTAGACTACAGTGGCCAAAAGTGTAACCCTCATTTGACAAGTTTCCTTGAGGTCTGCCTGGGAAAACCGAAATACGCTTGGCTGCCAAGGCCCCCTCCCGATCCAGGCAGGTGCTCTGGGTACGAGAGCAACCAGTTTAAGGGCTGGGGGGTTTGGACCCCTCCTATTAATAGTTCTCCTCTGTGTGCGACCTGTGCCAACTTCAGGGACTCCCCACAGTAATGATTCACACAGGACAAATGCACATTCCAGCACACTCCTGGCATCCACCACTCCTGAGAGCCAGGCCTTTGGGAAAGCCATGAAGAGTCTAGCCCCACACACAGCCCATCAAACAGAAAATACACTTCTTTCCCCAGGTGGGCAGAGCAGGTGGGAGGAAAAAAGATAAGTAAACGCCAGTAGGTCTAGGGCACCCTCCAGATCCCCATACTAAGGGGACCTCCTGGTTTGCCGACTGCAGGCCCCCAGCCCTGCACCAGACTGGTTCCTTGGGCACCAGCCCTGCCTGCCCTGGCAGGAAGCCATGCTGAAGCGGCTGCCCCATGTTGGGGCCAAGGATCTATTCTAGGGAGCCTATCACCCAGGAACAGAAGCTACAAAGCAAGCCAATCGCCTTATGTATTTGAATGGGATTCAAACAATTTGAGTTTCTAGAGTCTTTCAGCTGGCTGGTATTTCCAGCAGCAATCAGCAGACAGAGGCAGTTATTGTATCAGCACAGAGAAGACACTTCTATGATCAATGAAACTCATTATATCCAAATATCCAATTCCTGCCAATACGCAATTAAAATAATTATTTCAAAGCAATTTGTTATATAATTCTTTTCTATATATATATTATATACATATATATATATATATATAATTTGCTATATAATTAAGTGTCTTACAATTGCTACCCCCTCAAAGAAACAGCAGCAATTTTTATTTCAGAGGGTGGGAACCAGACTTGGCTGGCAAAGGGACTTTTGGTTGCCCCTGGACACCTGGCCAGGCTTCCCTGGTGGCTCAGCTGGTAAAGAATCCACCTGCAATGTGGGAGACGTGGGTTCAATCCCTGGGTTGGGAAGATCGCCTGGAGGAGAGCATGGCAACACTCCAGTATTCTTGCCTGGAGAATCCCACAGACAGAGGAGCCTGGCCAGCTACAGTCCATGGGGACACAGCTGAGCAACTAAGCGCAGGACACCTGGCCACAGGCAGTATTGGTAGTGAGAGGGGAGGGGGGTTGTTTGATGGATTCCTGCCTATTCTCTTCCTTTGGCTCGAGGAGCTGAATGCTAACCTAAGAGTTCTTTGAGACCTGGGGGCTTCCCAAGTGGCTCAGTGGTATAGAATTCACTTGCCAATGCAGGAGATGTGGGTTCGATACCTGCATCAGGAAGATCTTCTGGAGAAGGAAATGGTAACCCATTCCGGTGTTTCTTCTGGGATAATTTCGTGGAGAGAGGAGCCTGGCAGGCTGTAGTCCACAGAGTCACAAAGTCAGACACAACTGAGCATGCATGCACGCACTTTAAGAGATGTATTTATTTTTGGCAAAATGTTAATACCCTTGGAAGGTCATCTCTCTCAAATATTCAGTAATGGGCACATCTTTTATAGTGAAAACATTATGCTTTTTAAGAGAAATAAATGTTGCGAGAGCTATCTGACAGGAACCTCACTGATGAAAATGCCTTCTTCTAGGGGTGGCCAGTGGCAGAGGATGAGGCGAGGCTGGACCATCAGTGTGGATCCTGAGCGAGTGAGTGAAAGTCTCTCAGTCATGTCTGACCCTTTGCAACCCCATGGACTATATAGTTCATGGAATTCTCTAGGCCAGAAAACTGGAGTGGGTAGCCTTTCCCTTCTCCAGGGAATCTTCCCAACCCAGGGAAAGAACCCAGGTCTCCCACATCGCAGGCAGACTCTTTACCAGCTGAGCTACAAGGGAAGCCCAAGAATACTGGAATGGGTAGCCTATCCCTTCTCTAGCGGATCTTCCCAGCCCAGGAATCAAACCGGGGTCTCCTGCATTGCAGGCGGATTCTTTACCAACTGAGCTATCAGGTGATCCTGACTACTTAGCTAAACACCAGGGTCCATGAAAAAGGCTATTCTAGGTTTGAACCAAGGTGAATCCAATTCTTGAACACCCGTGTAGGATCAGTAAGATTCAGTAGAGATGGGGAGATTTCTCTTTGCACCTGTTGATGCATTTATCTTTGTCAAGGGAAAAACACAGACATCCATAGGGATCAGACTAGTAACCTAAATGAAGGAGGCAGACAGGTACAAGATGAGGGGAAGTTCTGGGGCCTGAGTCATCACTCTGTTCTCAAAGGGAGCAGCTATTGTTCAGCCCCAAACTATATGGCAGAAACAAAGGGCCAATGTCGCCATATCATCTACTTTTCAAAATAGAAGTTAGAAACCTAGAGTTTATGTGTGACATTCCAATTTTTGTACGTTGACTCGCTTTTGTAGTCATTGTACAGGCTAGTCAAAGTATGTCAGTGGTATACATATAACTTATTCATTGTATTGTATAGCAAAAACTAACACAACATTGTAAAGCAACTATATTCCAATAAAAATTTAAGAAAATAAAATGTCAAGTCTGAGTTTATAACAAATAAATATAACATCAAAAAAATTTAATTAAAAAACATGTCAGTGGGCTATCTACAGCTTCCCATATCTATAAACCCTGAGAGTGATGTCTGTCAAATCAAAGTAAATAGAGAGGGAACTGTCACAGGCTGGGTCTCCAGCAGCAGACACAAAGATGGGATATGAGGGACAGAATGTTTACTGGGGATCTACACCTGTGGAAGAAAGGGGACAGAAGGAAGATTAGACCAAGGGAGAAGCAGGCATGCCTGACAAAGCCTATGCCACCTGAGAAAAAAGTTCCAGTTCAAATATTATTTGTAAGATTCTAGAAAGTGCAACCTAATATATAGTGCCATAAAGCAGCCCAGTGATGGCCTGGCATTCAGGACATAGAGATGGTTACACATAGGTAGGCACCATGAGGTTTGACTGAAAAGGTCTCTTCAGCAGTGGTGGTTTCACAGGTGTATGCAATTGTCAGAACACATCAGATGGTATACTTTAAATGGATGAGGTTTATTCAATGGAAGTTATACCTCAGTACCCCTCAATAAAAGCATACTCTTTTATGAAAATGCATTGCTTGTCAGAGCTGTCTCTCATCAGTCCCAATGGATGGACTATTATACCTTGTCTTACTCAGTCATCAGATACAGATTTTCCTAGGAAGGGATTGACCTTGGGTGAGCCAGCTCTTAGCAACAGAGGCTGATCCTGAAAGAACTCAGTGCTAGAAACTTTCCCAGCTAGGCATAATGTCCCTCCTTGAAGGCTGGTGTGGATATATGGACAGTGTGTCTCATGTCTAGAGGTGCAGAATCAAAATCCCAGACTCACTGTAACACAATTGGCCAAGCATGTCATAGAGTCACCAAAGCCACCTTCTAAAGGCCAAACGCTACTTTCTATTATAAAGGTCACTGAGATGGGCTGGTCTGTAGGGATGATCTTGAACTGATGGCCAGAAGGTCTGGGGATTCATCCCAGGTCTGGCACTTGCTTCCTTGTTTCCTTGCCCTAGAAATATAGACAGTAACCCCTTCTTTCTCCCAGTTCTGCAGTGACAATCAAATGCTATATGAGTTCTTAGAAAAGTTAAAAGCACTTTGCAAGAGTCTTCAAAGAACTGTTACTCTTAACCACCCCCAGGCTGATGACTGTCACACTTTCCTTAACTGTATATGGTAACCAGCAGTTTGGGTCCCTCTAGTAGAAAAGTTCCCAAAGCCCAAGATTCTGGGCTCTAAACCAGCCAGATTTCTGAGTTTCGATTCAATGCTCTTCAAGGATACAGAAAAAGGACAGGAATGCCTTCGTTTGGACTAAGGCATCAGTAAGACCACCATTATCAAAAATAATAAGTGGTACATAAAATACGGGGCTTCCCAGGTGGCGTGGGAGAATGCCACCATTCTTTAGTGGTAAAGAATGTGCCGGCCAATGCAGAGGACATAAGAGATGCTAGTTTGATCCCTGGGTTGGGAAGATCCCCTGGAGGAGGGCATGACAACCTACTCCAGTATTCTTGCCTGGAGAATTCTATGGACAGAGGCGCCTGGTGGGCTACAGTCCACAGGGTCGCAAAGAGTCAGACATGACCAAAGCAGTTTAACACATGCCCATACGCATAAAATATGATTCTAAAGCTAAAGGTTGCCTCCTCTGACCTCCTGGGCACCAACCTACCAATGAGCATAGTCAGGCTCAAATCCAGTATCACCAAAACACACCCTGCAAAAGTACGTAAGAAGTCTAACAAACCTAAAGCACAAACAAATCTAAGAAGCTGACAGGCCTTGGGTTACACCCCTGGGGAACTCATGACCCTGGGACCTTCGTGCCACTTCCCATATAATTCAGCAAGTGACAGAGATTTACTGAGATCTTGTGTACGACCTAGTCTCTGAGCTCCCTGGCAGGGCACCAAGAAGCAGAAAACCTGGCCCCAGCTCCCAAGAGCAGCTCATGTCATGGGGACAGCAAAACATGCTTCCATGAAAATAGTGGCAGGAATCAAAAGAATCAGAGGGGTGACCTCAGAAGTCTCCTCTGTTCTAACTTTTGGGATCTAGCAATCACTGTCCAATGTATGTAAGTTGTCTTTCTCATGAAGATACCATTGAAAAGTAATAGTGTATAGTAGGCTCTAGGTTCATCTACCTTATTCCTAGGTAGATGAACTCTAGGTCCAACTTACCTCTAGGTTCAGTCCTACCTCATTAGGACTGACTCAAATGTGCTCTTTTTTATAGCTGAGTGATATTCCATTTATATATGTACCACAATTTCTGTATCCATTCATCTGTCAATGGACATCTAGGCTGCTTCCATGTCCTCAGTTCAGTTCAGTTCAGTTCAGTCGCTCAGTCGTGTCCAGCTCTCTGCGACCCCATGGGCTGCAGCACGCCAGGCCTCCCTGTCCATCACCAACTCCCGGAGTTCACAGCTATTATAAATAGTGCTGCAACAAACATTGGGATAGACGCGTCTCTTTCAGTTATGGCTTTCTCAAGGTAGATGCACAGTAGTGGGATTGTTGGGTGGGTTCTATTCCTAGTTTTTTAAGAAATCTCCATACTGTTCTCCACAGTGGCTGTATCAAGAGAAAGACAAGAGTTGTATATTAATGTATGTGTGAGAAATCTAGAAAGATGGTACTGATGAACCTATCTGCAGGGCAGCAGTGGAGATGCAGACGTAGAGAACAGACTGTGGACACAGTGGCAGAAGGAGAAGATAGGACCAACTGAGAGAGTAGTATTGAAACATATACATTACCATATATTAAAATAGCTAGTGGGGTGGGATGTGGTGGGAGATGGAAGGGAGGTTCAACAGGGAAGGGACATATGTATACCTGTGGCTGATTCATGTTGATGTATGGCATAAACCAGTACAGTACTGTAAAACAATTATCCTCCAATTAAATTTTTTAAAAATAAAAGTAATAGTGCTTTCTTGTTTTTTCTCTGCTGTATCAGGTATCTGCTACTATGTAACAAACAATCCCAAAATGTAGGGGTTTAGAACAGCCTTCAAACTTTTTCTTGTTTGCTAATGAGTCTCTCTCTGAGTTAGCAATCTGAGCTGGACTCAGCTAGGCGATTCTTCCTCTGATCTCACCTGCGGTTAGTCATGTGGCTGTAGCTATCTGGAGCTTGAGTGGGGCTGGTCACAGCCTCAGGTGACCCAAGGAAGCCTCACTCCTATTTCTGCAGGTTGAGACTGGCTCTCGCCCCAGGGGGACAAAGATGGGATGGCTTGTCTCTGCTCCATGTAGCTTCTTCATGTGGCAGACTCAGAAGAAGACAAGAGCAGAAGCTCTATGGCCTCTCAAGAATCAGAGGTCGTACAGGTTCCAGAGTTATACATCTTCCATTGCATTTTATAAGTTAAAAAAAAACCAAGTCATAGAGCCACATAGATTCAAGGGATGAGATAATAAATTTTGCCTCATGATGCAAGGAATAACAGGGATCATTGAAACTGAACTTAAATTGTGCACAGTTTATCCTGACATTGTCTGCCTTTATCTACACAGTCCATTGGTCACCAGGTATTCATGTCAATTTCATTGGAAACCCACCCACATTGTGAAAATACGTAACTACAATCACAGAATATGATTAAGCAGTTTTTGAAAAACTGCCTTTTGCTTTCCCACACATGAAGCATATATATATATATACATACATATATAGTTCACTTCCTCATTTTATACCACATTTGATCCAATATCTTCACAATGTCTACCAAAGAATTTCAAAAGAAAACAATCAGGCATTTTCTTATGGAACCAAGTCCAACAAGCCTTGATGACAATGTTCCAAACTGCTGCTGTAAATGAAGGCAAATTAAGAATGATGCATTAAAGAGCTGGTGTTCATAGTTCCGGGCTGATTCTAGATGCATTTTAGGTCTCGAGGCTGGGTAATTTTTCATGATTATGCTAGAATATCATATTACAAGCAAGTCAACTGTCATGGGAACTGTCTGATTATTGACCATACTCCTTAGAACCTTATCAGCTTACAACTTCCTCCCTCCGCCTCCCAAATATTTGGAGGGAGAAATCCAAGCAGCAAATCATGGATCAGGTTGCCCAGCAATTCACAGACCTAAAACAACTCATGAATCAAAATTGACATGATATTAGTAGACTAGATTAGACAGCAAAAATCTCCCAACTCAGAGGCCAACAAAAACTTGATATCTCTTGAGAAGATAGACCATTGCCTTAACGTGCAAAGCCACCAATAGCAAAGGCATTCACACTGCCTTCTGTGTACATCACACAGAATCAGCCTTGTCAAAAATTAGACCCTCCCAGTGACACTGCCCCAAACACATAGTTTCCTCTGACCCTTGAGAAGATACTTGGAAGGGAAAAATAAGTTCAGACCCAGTTCAGTTGAAATTTGTCACTTCCTCAAAATTTATTTAAATCATCACTTAGGCAACTTCTCTTTCTAGTGTTTGGAATTTGTTCATTCCATTATTTTAGGAGCATTTCCCTTGGGGGTTAGACAGAAAACAAACACACAAAACAATATGCATATCCTGCCTTCAGGAAAGAAGGAGAAGTAGGCCTGTGACAGTGAACTTGACATTTTCTTGTTTAAGGCTCATAACACCCCGATGGTTAGGTATTATTATTAGGTAACAGGTATTGCGAAGAGTTGACTCATTGGAAAAGACTCTGATGCTGGAAGGAATTGGGGGCAGGAGGAGAAGGGGATGACAGAGGATGAGATGGCTGGATGCCATCACTGACCCGATGGACATGAGTCTGAGTGAACTCTGGAAGTTGGTGATGGACAGGGAGGCCTGGCGTGGTGCGATTCATGGGGTCACAAAGAGTCAGACACGACTGAGCAACTGAACTGAACTGATTATTATTTGTTGTTGTTGTTTATTTGCTAAGTCATGTCCAGCTCTTTTGCAACCCCATGGACTGTAACCCACCAGATTACTTTGCCCATAGGATTTCCCAGGAAATAATACTGGGGTGAGTTGCCATTTCCCTCTCCAGAGTACCTTACTAACCCAGGGATTGAAACTACATCTCCTGCATTAGCAGGCAGATCCTTTACTGCTGAGCCACCCCCATTTTAAAGATTGGGAAACTGAGCTGTGGTACATATACACAATGGAGTATTACTCAGCCGTTAAAAAGAATTCATTTGAATCAGTTCTGATGAGATGGATGAAACTGGAGCCGATTATACAGAGTGAAGTAAGCCAGAAAGAAAAACACCAATACAGTATACTAACACACATATACGGAATTTAGAAAGACGGCAATGACGACCCTGTATGCAAGACAGCAAAAAAGACACAGATGTGTATAATGGACTTTTGGACTCAGAGGGAGAGGGAGAGGGTGGGATGATTTGGGAGAATGGCATTGTAACATATATACTATCATGTAAGAAATGAATCGCCAGTCTATGTCCAATGCAGGACACAGCATGCTTGAGGCTGGTGCACGGGGGTGACCCAGAGAGATGTTATGGGGAGGGGGGTGGGAGGGGGTTCATGTTTGGGAACGCATGTACACCCGTGGTGGATTCATGTCAATGTATGGCAAAACCA
Organism: Budorcas taxicolor; assembly: GCF_023091745.1. NCBI lineage: Eukaryota > Metazoa > Chordata > Mammalia > Artiodactyla > Bovidae > Budorcas > Budorcas taxicolor. The sequence goes on from NC_068911.1 coordinate 105,456,640, forward strand.
ATACAGTATTATAAAGTAAAATAAAGTAAAAAATAAAATAAAAATTAAAAAAATTAAAAAAAAAAGATTGGGAAACTGAGACTTCAGTTAGCAACCAACATAGCCAAATCCAATTTCAGGGAAGAACAAAGTGAAAGAAGCAGAGTTTGGAGGGCAATGGAGCTCAAGTGAAACACTGGGGGTACACTTGTAAGCAATAAAGTTTCTAAGCAATAAAGAACTTTGCAAATACTGTTAATGGCAATGCTTGGGAGTAGGGGGCATGGATGGGCCATCCAGATGGCTGATATCTTGGTGGAAATGAAATATTAAAACCTGGGCAGAGTTGAGAGGTGCCAAGAGAATGAAAATGAAGAACGGGTTCAAGGATGGATCCTGGGTGAATCTGGCACAGGTGGAAGAGAAAATGCAAATGAGAAAAAGAGCATCTTTGTGGAGGAATGAGATTTGGGAGCATCCATTAGCCCAGAAGCCCAAAGCGGCAAGCTTTAAGAGTAAAATGCAGCCAAAGGGTGGAGTGGGAGGAGGCTGGGTGAAAAAGTCACTGGATTTTGGAAGTGGGAGACCAATAGGGATCATCAGGAGAGACTTCAGGTAGATGACAGATTGTGGCAGGTTGGAGAGAATGTGGCTGGTGAGAGAGTAAGCCCAGCAACACAAATTCCCCTTCCGGAAAGCTCCTCAAGGAAGGAATAAGGGACTTGAACGGAATGCCAGTTCAGAAGATGGTAAGATCAAAGGGAAGGATTAATTCTCCGAGGCTCTCTGGGCAGGGAGGAGCGTGGGTGTGGAGATTTGATACCATTCCCCACTTCCTGGCCTATGCAACTTTGGGACTGTCCGTGTAAAGAGAGATTTCTCTCATGGCTACCGAAGCTGTTTAGAAAACAGGTCCTCACCTTTTCATTCCACTGTGTTCTGTTCACTCTTCCTGTACGGTGTTTCTTGGATTCATCTACTCTTTTCTGCTCCGCTACCTGAGAGCACAGACTCTCCCGGAACTTTGTGTCATCTGTTTCTCTGGCTTTCCAAACTCCCACTCCCTCCCCTCATTTTGAATCTGAACCAGATTAACCTGCCATAAAAACTGGTTTGCAAAGCAAAAAAAGCACCAGAGGGTGAAAGCACTCTCATTGGCACTGGCCCAAGTTCAAAACTCCTGGCCCAAAATGGAAGTAATTCCTCAGGAGCCTCTTTCCTCAAACCCAGACTTTCTTATAACTTTCCACATGACCTGACAGTCCTGGAACTGTCCTCAGCCCTTTCACACATTAGACTCATTGAGGAAGCTTTAAAATGCCAGAGGCGCAGACCCATTTCAGAGACTCTGATTCACTGGGTCTGCACCAGGTCCAGGCAAATGTATATTTTAAATAATCTCCGGTCAGTTCTTTTCTGCAGCTCTTTACTGCTCTGTGGGATGTTCATAAACCTTGTTCTGAGCCTTTGCTCAGTGATGCTTTCCTTGCCTGAAATGCCTTCCTTCTTCCTTTTCATAAATCTAAACATACCACATTTCCCAAGGCCTAATACAAGCCTGGCATTTTATTTAGGAAGTCTTCCCAGACTACCTCAGTCAGTAAAGATCTTCCCCATCTCCAGCTCTGATAGCACGGACAGATGGCACCTGAAAATCTGTTTGTTTGTTTTCCTTTGAACTTTTTGTTTTATATTGGGGTAGAGCCGATGAACAATGTAATGATAGTTTCAGGTGCTCAGTGAAGGGACTCAGCCATGCGTATACATGTACACACTGCTATATTTTAAATGGATAACCAACAAGGACCTACTTACTGTGTTGCACATGGAACTCAAATGTTATAGGGCAGCCTGGATGGGAGGAGGGTTGAATGGATACAACCGATTGATGAGGGAGGGGGAGCCTAAAAGGAGGAGGGGGAGGATGGAAACATGTATTAATATATTAAATCTGGTTCTTAATTCAACAAGCATGGGCCAGGTCCTCACTTAGTTACTGGGGGTCCAAAGAGATTGAACAAGGTTCTGTCTTCAGGGTTTATCGCTGAGGTGCGGGGTGGTTTTGGGAGGCTGGTGAGGCACACAAAGCACAGACGTCAGGGGCAGCAATGGGCAGGCAGCACAGAGGCACAGGAAAGCCCCCAGGGTTCGGGCAGCAGCATGTGAGTGCGGATCTCCTGCCATGGGGCGATGGAGAAGGACCTGGAAAGGACCTTGGATCCTATAGTCCTGCAGTCCCCAAACTCATATCTGAGGAAATGTCCTCTGACTCTGCCCTTCTGCCTTTGACCTGACCCCATTCTCACCTAGCCACTCTTCCAATTCCAGTCTGCCTTCCCTGGGGGCGAGGGCAGGGGGTTCCTCCCCAATGGCAGATGCAAACTATTCTTTCCAGAAAGGAAAAGATCCCTCATTGCAAGATAGCAAGATTGTCAGCAGCTCATTATTGTGTTTAATCTCAAGGCAAATAACTGTCTGCCTTGATAACTGTCAGATAACTCAGTTCCGAAGACATCCTGCAGAACCACAGGTGGGCCTCCTTCTCACCACCACACCCTCAGGTATGCTCAGGGGAAGGGGCACCAAACAGCAAGGGGGGCTTCAGAAACATACTGTAAAAACCAATGTCACAGGTCACTGAGGAGTCCTCAAAGGTCTAAGTTGTCCTATAACTGTTTCACGGGCACAAATCTCACCTCCAATAGGTTTTAAATCCTTAAAGGCAAGAAACCAGTCGCCCATATATTTGCCCCCTCCAGCTTGTCGTTCAGGACATAGAGTATAATAGAGTTGATACATGAGCTTGAACAAAGGAGGCTGCTCACAGTCAGGAAGCATGGAAGACAGAATTTTCAAAGGGTTATTAATCATTTCAAGACAAATGTAAGCATTTGGATGGTACATGAGAAAGAGAAGTGAAGCTGACTTCCAAGAACTTGGAAAGGCAGTTGCCCTTGGAAAGTTAGGTTGGAAAAGCACATTCATAAGTGGATGAGGTTAGCTATTATGCTAAGAGAAAGGGGAGGCGGGGAGTAACCTAAAAGAGTTTCTGCAACTGTGTGCCCAGAGTTTGAGAACACCTAAGTCTCCCTTCAAGGTGATAGGATTGAAATATAATTGGATTTTAGAAAATGGAGAAGTCATCAGCCATTTTGTGTGCTGCCTGGGAAAGTTCTGTATAAACAGAAAGAGGTTGAGTTCATGGAGAAAAGCAAACCAGTGGGGTCAGAGGTTGGCAGTGTTTACTCATGACCCCCAGGGGAAAGAGAGAGACAGTTTGATGGACAGAGCCTCATCATGAGAGGGCTGCATGCTGTATGAGGCAAGGAGGGCTCTGCGGGGCTAACCAGGACCTGCAGCTTTCACGGTTTTTGACTGCAGCACAGTAACTGACACTGGACCATTTCAGGACCAAAGGGAGGTAGGGAAGGGGTATGCTTTGTTGGAAAGGAAAATATATAGAAAAGTACAGAGGATGAACACAGGGGCTGGCAAACCAGGCTTGGAACAGATGAGACTCCAGCCTCCTATGAAGGTCTTGGTCACAGAAGCTACTACATAGCCTCACCTGGGTCCTGAACCCAGAATAAATGAACTCCAACTATTACTTCCTTTGAAGAAGCACAGCCCTGGGAGAGAGAGGGCAGTGGAGCGGGACGAGGTCAAATGCTTCCTTCTCAGCAGAAGGCTCCATTAGGAGGAGCATCTCACTTACGGGAGGGGATGCACTGGACCAAGCAGTCCCAAAGGTTAAACACAATGGAAGAGAGGGAAAGCTGAAGAGAGCCACAGTGCTGCTGGAAAGTGGGAATGATCACTGGGCAAGTCAATATCCACAGCATGGTCTGAGGAAGTGCTTTCTAAGGCCTTTGACCTGACCCCATGCTCACCTAGCCACCCTTCCACTTCCAATCCTCCTTCCCTGCATAGGAGCACAGGATTCTTTCCAGAGGGCAGATGCAAACTTTCCAAGGGAAGAAGGACCCTTCACTGTAAGTTGGCAAGACTGTCAGTCACTTGGGGACATCAGTCCTGCAGATACGATGCTCAAGCAGGACTAAATGGACCTATGATGTCAGATGAGTGTGTTGAGACCTCAGAATCGGGAAGGCTGCTATGATGATATTTATCCTTTGGTTCAAAATTAGAGCTAGAAGGCCTTTTAGCAAACACTTGATTTGGTTTTCTTCTTTTTCAGATGAGGAAGCCCACACAGAGGAAGTGACTTGCTCAACAATGCAGCTCATGGGTGGAAAAACTAAGGCAAGCCTTGATCTCATCCGTCCTTTACCTCATAATTGTCTTCAAAATGAGAAATGGCATCAAATTTTCAAGCCTCCTGGAAGTAGGTGTTTGCCTCACTGTCTCCTCTGCCCTTCAGTTGAGGGCAGTAATGAAAGCAACTTTCGTGCACTAATACCAGACATGATGTCTCCCTCACCTTGATGTGTAAACTCAGTGAAACTTCCATACTCAAGAACTGTGGTGCCCCCAAGAATTTACTTGCCTGGATAGCAACTAGAAAGAAATGAATTGACAAGACCTTTTTAAAAAAAAAATACTTATTACTGAAAATGTTACTAAATAGTTTGTGTGAGAGAGATCTCCATCTTAGTAAATATCATCAGAGCCAAGCTCAGCCTCTGAAGTCACAGCCCCTGGAATCAATTTCTGCTGCATCACCTTGGGAAAGTCCTTTAACCTATTTGAAGGTCAGTTTCCTCTTCTATGATATAAATAAACTACCTCCTCAGCACCCTGTTTTAAAGTTTGAATTAGATAATCTACAGAAAACATTTGGGACCTGCCTGGTCAATGATGAACCCTTACGTGTTTTTTAAGTCTTTATTTATTTATTTTATTTATTTTTGGCTGTGCTGGGTCTTCACTGGTGCTAATGGGCTTTCTCTAGGTCCAGTGAGGCGGGGGGACTCTCTCTAGTTGTTGTGTGTGGCCTTCTCATTGTGGTGGCTTCTCTGATTATCGGAGAAGGCAATGGCACCCCACTCCAGTACTCTTGCCTAGAAAATCCCATGGATGGAGGAGCCTGGTGGGCTACAGGCCTATTACAGGACATGGCCTCTAGGCTCTCAGGCTTCAGTAGTTGTGGTGTGTGGGCCTGGTTGCTCTGTGCCATGTGGGATCTTCCCAGATCAGGGGTCAAATCTGTGTCCCCTGCATTGGAAGGCAGATTCCTAACCACTGGACCATCAGGCAAGTCCTGAAGTGTTCTTAATGTTAGCAAGAACATAATGAAATCCCTAGTGTTTGCACTTTCTCACAAGATTCTAAGAACAGCTCTTGGATGTTTCAAGGCACAGCACTGGTTCTCACCCTTGTTTAGCATCACCTGGGGAGTTTTTAAAAGTACAGATGCCTACGCCCTACTCCCAGAGATTCTGGTTCCAGCTCCAGAAGGGATCCTAGCTCCAAAGGGATCCTACATACAACAAAATCTGACAGCCACTGATTGACAGAATTGAACCTGTAACTAGAGACCATGTCAGAAAAGGGCCACCAAGTAGCCAAGCTTAGAGCCGCTGCGCCATCGCCTGTCTCCTTACTTCACTGAGGCCACTACTGAGAAAGAAACTGCTCTTGGTGATCTCAAGCTTGTCATTCCAAAATAATAGAACAAAGGCGATTAGGCCAAAGTTAAGCTAATTCCAAATCTTGCCCTGGCAGCTAATTTTTGGGCATCAAATCCTTTACCATTTGCCCCCTGCAAAAAAAAAAAAAAAAAAAAAAAAACAGAAATAAAGAAAGAGTGCCTATAAAAATCCAGGTCATCAAAAGTATAGTGATGGTAGGCCTGAAAAATGAAGCTAGTCACTGCTTTGTTTGCAATATGGAGAATAGGTTCTCTTTTGTGCCTATGAAGTATTTTCCTACCTGTTTGTTGGGCTTGAGTTTGGCTGTAGTTTAATAGGACACAAGAGTTTGGCTGTATTTTAACAGGGCACGAGAGAAATGGAGGAAGCTATTTTTGGAAGCAGACTTTCTTTTCAAGGTTGCCCAGGGTAGGGGGTGGGGAAGAAGGCATGTGACCCCTTTTTCCAGCTGACTTCACAAAAGATCAGGAAGAGGAGGGCACTCTGGATGGTCCCCATGAGTCACTGACTCAGATCCCACCCTTTTGCTGGCCTGGCCTTAAAATTTTCAGGGTGCTGCAGCCAGGCGGCTGCAACTGTTCACGTGCCCACATTTGGGGAAGTGAAGCCTGGGAAAGAAGCAATGTAGGGGCAGAGTTTGCTGCTTATCAACGGAAATTTGCCCCGAGAGCCGGGCTTCCTCCTCTCAGAGGTCCGGTCCTGGCAAGTCCCTTCACGAGCCAGCTTTCCAAAGAGGAACACCTGGGGGTGGACTCCAGTCCTTCAGCTTCCTCTCCTTCCCTGCCCCCAAAGCTTCTGATTCCAAGCAACTTTGGTGGGAATCTTGACGGTGGAGGCTTAGACCTGGGACCAATGCCCTGATGCCAGCAGGAGGTCGATTTCAAAGCAGGCAATAACTTTCCAAGAGTTCCATCTGGGGAAGCTCCAGTGGTTAGAGGTCCCCATCAGGACAAGTGTTGACACAAGGCCTTAGACAAGTCACAGAGGAGATTCTGGAATCAGACCCAGGTTGACTAGATGTTCTCAAAGACCTTGTCCTTACCTGGTAGTCTATTTCTATGAATCTTCAAGTTAGTGTCAGTTATTCAAGACAATAGTAAGTCTGAGAAATAGTTTGCTTACTGTTTTAAATTTACAAATTGGAAATATTTCAATCATACCAAATAAAGAAAATAATAAACTAGACTTTTAGAAATCCATCACCAAGATCAAACACAATTACCAAATTTGCTTCAGATCTCTCTCTATCCTTTCAAAGAAGTAAAATGTCCAGATACAGTTCCATTTCTTCAACCCTACCCTTTCCCTTCCCCAAAGGAACCATTAGTTTGCAGCTGGCCTAGATCATTCCCATGTGTGTTTTTGTTTTTTAATGAACATGAATGTTACATCCATATATATTAAGTATGTTTATGTAACACACACATATATCCTTTTACAACTTGTTTTTTCACTCAACATTGTTTTAGAATTTATACATTTTGATAAAAAGTTAGCTTAGTACACCATTTTGGCTTTTATATAGTAGAATATTTAATTGCATGGACACATTTTATAGACCACAGCTTGTGGGCTATATGATCAGCACTCTTTTGTGTATGTGTGTATATGTATATGTGTGTATATATATACACATGTATATGTATATACATGTGTACATATGTGTGTGTGTGTGTATATACACACATATACAGTATAGAGATACGTAAACACACAACACAAATCTGCACACACAGATGATAGGTTCTCTGGGTTTTACACCTAGGAGCAGAATTGATATTTCATAGCACAAGCACATTTTCAACTTCAAAAGATATGCCAAATTATTCTCCAAAGCAACTGTTCCAATTTACACTCCCACCAGAGTTCCTTTATGCCCACATCTCACCATCCCTGTTGTTGTCAGACTTAATTAATTTTTGCTAATCTGGTAGATGTGAATGGTAGTTCATTGTCTCAATTTGCATTTCTCTTATCATGGCGAACCAGTCATAGTTTTTGAGGCCAAAAATAGAAGCCAACCCCTCCCCATCCCAATCCCCCAAACACACACTTGGTGGAGGCATAGGGGAGTGTGGGAGCCCAGATGGTAAGGTTCCAGAGACCCAGGGCTAGAGCAGGGACATTTCATTTAAGGGTCAAGAATAAATGAGTGTCAAAATTGAAGGCTGAATTCCAAAAGGACAGGCCAAGGGATTGCCAAAGAAAGAAACCAGAGAAGGGATAGAGTATGAACTCTGAAAGCAGAGACATAGACAAGAGCAAAAGACATTGGAGTCAATGGGAAAAGGTCCACATTACTTCCTGAGAACAAGGGCAGTTGTTTGCAGCTGGCAGCTGGAGAGGGAGCAAGACTGGGGTTGGGGCAGCTGAGCAGAAAGGAAGAGAGAGTAACCGTCACCAATGCTCTGGCAGCTCAGCCAGCCACCCCGCTGTACCCTTGACCATCATTAGTCTCCACTGTGAGCCCAGAGAGCCCTAAATAACTGTGGACGTCCTTCTAAACGAAGCTCCTTAGGCCAGATCATAAAATCTGGGCCACACTTGGGTTTGAGGGTTTGGGGTTTTCGTTTCTTTAGAGCAAACAACAACAAAAGCGCTGCAGTGGGTGAGTGACTTATTTTTGGCAAATTGTTTCTCCTTCTAGTGGCTTCTTTTCAAAAGATGTTTTGGAAACATTTAACAGTCTTTCCCATAGCCTTGCTTCTCAGGGAAGTTAAACAAAGCCAGATTGACGGATGGACTTCAAGGCATGTGGACCAAAATATATCTCCCATATTAAAGATGCTGAAGCTTTCTGGGAATAACTCATTTCCTTGGGGGGCACTGGGGGTGTGGGAATCCCATATATCTCCATGTCCTCTTACCAGGCAGAACTCTGAGAAGCAGAATCCTCTCTCAACGTGTGTGACAAATATGGTTCTTAATGGGGACAGGAAACCACTCTAACCTCAGTGAGTCCATAGTTTCAAAGCCAACTTTCCCTTCGGAGCACTTTGCTTCAAGTACAGCCAAACACTAAGAACAACAGCCAAGGAAGCCTCCAGAGAGACAAGCAAGGAATAACAAGTCATGACTGCACAACAGCATCTTGAGGGGCTAAGACAGCAGGACCCTAATATCTCCTTTTCTTCATTTGACACAATGGGAGTATAAAGTGTGAAGTCCTCAGTCCAAAATGGACAGGACTGAATAAGAACCTAGAAACACTGAGTGTCTGAAATTATTCTGTAAACCCAAGATGTAATGAGGATTAATCCTTGCTATTTTGACCTCTCTAAGATTAAACATGACCAAGATACACTAAATGTATGATGACTTGTGAATGACAAGGCCATGCATGACACTGATGGTCATTTCTAATATCTCTTGGCATTGAAATCTACCATAAAATACCTGCATCTCTGAAGTAAGTTTTAGAGCCCATTTACTCATGTTCGTGCAACACACACACACACACACACACACACACACAGTAGTATATTTACATAAGAACATTAGTTATACCCTCTGGGATACCCAAAATGCCAGAGAACTTGTCCATTTCAAGATTCTTAGTTGAGCACTAGCTAGGAAAGGGTTGATTAATACAAGCTATCAAACCAGTCCATCCTAAAGGAAATCAACCCTGAATATTCATTGGAAGGACTAATGCTGAAGCTGAAGCGCCAATATTTTGGCCCCCTGATGTGAAAAGCTGACTCATTGGGAAAGACGCTGATGCTGAGAAAGATTAACAACCAAAGGAGAAGGAGGCTGAGAAAGAGTATCAGGAGATACTGATAGTATCACCAACTCAATGGACGTGAGTTTGAGCAAATTGCAGGAGATAGTGAAGGACAGGGAAGCCTGGCATGCTGCAGCCCATGGAGTCACAGAGTCAGACACGACTTAGTGACTGAATAACAACAAATGAGTAAGTCAGATTCTGCCAGTAGGCAGTTCACAAGCATTAGAGATGGTCCTAATGAAAGGACTTCTGATCGAGTTGTGGGCCAGGTTGCGGGAACAGACCAAGGGTGGTGAAGGACCCAGGGTCCAGCCACCAGCAGGAAGCCACACCATGCTAAGGTTGAGGGAACTCAAGGAGGCGGCAGACTTGAAGGATGGCTCAGCCACCGCCAGAGACTCAGGACACAGACACAACCCAGCCTCTCTCTTTCCCCAGCTCTGGACCTCCTGCTATGTCCTCCCATTTGCTAAACTCAGCTGGAGGGCATCTGAGAAGGGGACCTGCATCATGTATCCTCGAGTCAGGCCCCATTGAGCACAGAGCAGAGAGGGGAAGAGAGGAGTCTGGCTGAAGTCTGGAGGGGATGGGGGCACCAGTGGAAAATAATCAGCACTGGGGCTCTCCCTCCACCCCCTGCTGCTTCCAGTTTGAACTGGGGTGCCCCTCAGTCAGAAGGCATGTGCAGAGAGCAGCACAAATCCTCTCTTGGTCAAACAGCTCCTCAGGGTCAGTCTCCAAATTTCTTGGCAGAAAGTCCAGTTTGGAGGCATTTACCTCAGCAGTTAACCAAGCAGGAATTACCCTTAGAATTTGACCATGGTCACAGCCAACTCTGGGTGAGGAACTACACTAGGTTTTGCTAAAGCAGCTAATTCATGTCTCCAGGCTAACTCACTACGGTTTGCAGTAGGGAGAAAACAGCACTCTGCTCACTCTCTGGAGAAGCAGCATCAGACAGGCCCCAGACCAGAGAATGCAGTTAATCACTGATGGAATAATGGCCAGCCTTGACTTGTCCCTGACCACGTGCCAGGCATGGTTTTCCAGGTTTGGGGTATGTGCGGGTGAGTCTCCAAGGCACAGGATGGCCGGGTGAGAAGACGAAAGTTGTGGGGCTGATTCCCCTGCTCCATAACCCCCCAACTTGAACAGGAGCTGTATGCCTCTAACTATGCCCTCAGCTACTGCCTAGAGGTCCCTCTCCCAGGGCTACAGTTCTCCTTGGATTTGAGAAAATACTCCCTTGTTTCCCCTCCAGGCCCAGAGTGCTATGCCCTGGGTGCCTTTCTATTCCCTGCTGGTTCCCTTTACCCAGCCTGGTTTTTTATTAAAACCTTCTTCATTACTCCTTTGAATGATCCATCTACCTCCCGGCAGCTCCCTGGCTGGTCCAAAGTATGTGAACTCCGTTAATGATGCCACAGCTCCCAGACTGAGAGGGCCACCTTCATAAGTGCACCATGGAAACTGATGCTGGCAGGGAAGGACCAGCCTTCTCTATGGACACAGCAACCTAGAATAGGGTTCTGTGATCAACAAAGACATAGTTTAACTTCATCATCTTCTCTTTTCATGAGGGGTAAGTCAAGCAGTTTGTAGTGAGCCCAGAAGTGGGCTCAGCATTGCTATATTAAAAAAGCACTTTGCATTCAGAGAAAAACATGAGCTTTGGCGTCAGCCTTCCAAGCAATCAGACCCCAGCTCTACTACTTATCCACCAGCTGATACAGGGCAAGTTATTCCTCTGAGCCTCAACATCCTAGTCTGTTAAATGGGACTAAAAATATCACTCAGCATGGGCATTTAAAGGTAACAAATGTTAAATACCTGGTACAGAGTACACCTTTACTGAATATAAGTTCTCTCTCCCCTTACTTTGAGGATTCTCATGGGTCCTAGTCTTAACATTATTGCATCTGGGTCTGAGAGTCCTCCAGTCCCCCTCCTTCACATGAATTGAGTTCACTTTGTCTCTCCATCTGGAATTCATGAATTCTGAGGGCTTTATTCCTAAAGTGGGATGGGAGGCTGGTTTTCTTGATGAGACCTGAGATTTCGGATACAGGCAGTTTTCCCTCCTATGTAATGCTGTGTGTGCATGCATGCACACGCACGTACACACACACACACACACACACACGTACACGTGCACACACATTGAAATCCTATCTTGGACAACCTCATTCTCACTTATGACTCATGCTTCCATTCAGATAATATTAATTGGTCCCTGGAGAACATTACAGAGGATAAAATGGCAGGGATAACAAATGGGAGATGAGAGTGAGAATGCTTTCTGGAAATAATAGTCACCAAGGGCCCAGGGAGCTGATGCCTGGCTTGGTTACAGTGTAGTAGGTATTTCTTCTAAGGCAATTTTAGGTTGATGCTCAGTCCTTTGTGGCTAATTCAGGAGCATTTCTAATTCATTTAGCCATAACTGTGGGGTGGAAACAGTCCATGTCTCCTCTGCTAGTGCTTATGTCTGAAATGACAAGGCCTGTGAAATTCCAATTTGGAGTCTGCCAGCACACTGTTATCAGCCTATAGACTGTAGGAATAGATTTCAGACAGTGGGTCTGAAACTTCATGTGTATCAGGATAACATGCCCAGACCAGAATCATATTCCCCCTACCCAATGATGTCAAAATCACCCTTGCATTTTTAGGAAGTCCTGCAGATAATTCTGATGAATACAAATATTGAAAACAAATGAAGTTAAAGGACTAGCAAAAGAGCCTGTCACATCCCCTCAGGCCACCCACCAATTGAATCAGAGAAGGGAGATCCATCACTGATGAACACAGATTTGCAAGTAGCCACTGGCCGATGATGAAGAGACAGCAGGAGAGACAACCCAAAAGGCATTTCTATCTGGCTTTCAAAGGGGCTTGTCTCTGATTTATCTCTTGCAAAAGATGTACCGGACATGTGCAATACAAACTTCCACACATAAAATTTCTTATGGGCAACTACATTGCTGGGTAAGGAAGGAAAGGAGGAAGGATGTTGGCAAGAAGGTGGCTGCAATTTGGAAAGGGAGGGAGGGCAATTCTGAGCGCGGCAGAGAATGAGTGTGTGAAAGAAGCGCAGAGCTGGAGGTTCCAGCTGAGCTGGAGGCCCTAGAGTGCAGAAATCCACATGCCTCCTTTATAACGCTGCCTGCCTATCACCCAGGCTTCCTAGGTGGCGCTAGTGGTAAAGAACCTGCCTGCCAATTCAGGAGACACAAGAGGTACATGTTCGATCCCTGGGTCAGGAAGGTCCCCTGACACCCACAAACCTATCACCCAGAGCTACACTGCCAGGTGGTAGCCACAGCCACACAAGGCCGCTGAGCCCTTGAAACATGGCCAGGTCACATGGAGATGTGACTTCAGTGTAAAATACACATCCGATTTTGAAGACATCACCAAAAACTAGTATAAAATATCTCTCAATAACAGTTCTATCAGTTACACATTAAAATGATATTTTATATATCACAGGTTAAATTAAATCCATTATTAAAACTACTTTCATCTGCTTTTTTAAACGTGACTAACAAAATTTTAAATCACATACGTGGTTTTCATGTTTGCCTCCCAGTAGTTCAGCTGCCCAAACTAACCTCTACTGTTATTTAACTGGGTGTTTTTCTTTACATTTGACTTACCTTTTTTACTTCAATAAACTTAGCCTTATCCCAGGCTAATAATAACTATGAACCACAAGCTCACTGTGCCAGTTTTTTTTTTCCTAATAAGCACTAAAATAAATATATAAAATAGCTCATCCACATACTGCCTAAATTCAGCTTGTATTTTGCCGGTGGGACAAAAAGCCACATCTTGGGAAATACAAGTTTAATGCAAAGACTTTGATATCCAGAGAGAAAGAAAATGACCCGTCCACAGTCACTATGTGGGACAGAGGCAGCCCAGGGCTGTTTGGTAAGCTCTGTGGGTAGGTGGGGCTGGGGTCACTGGGTCATCCCCATGAACACATGCAGGTCTGCACTGGAAAATGTGTGACCATCAGCACAGAGGGACTGGCATCTAGTCACGCTTTCTGGGTTTTCTCTTGCCCAGTGCCTTTCTTAAATGGTCTGTAGGGAACACAGCTTCTGCCTTTGAGTAATTGTGGAGGCAAGCAGAGCCCTTCTGTAACCTGATAGCCCACATCAACCACCAGTCTCTCCCTTGAGCCCTCTACCCACCAACCCTGCTTCCGGGGGGGGGGGGGGGGTGCAGTTGCCACTGTCCACAATTCCAGGCCCCTCTGGGTCACAGCCTGGCTCTGCTGTCCTCTCCTTCTCCTTTCCTCATCTCAGAAGAGGATCAAAGGACAACCTCCTTCCACAGGATCAAAGGACAACCTCCAACCTCCTGGCAAGTCCCTCACCTTGGCAAGCAGTAGGGACCCACCAGGGAGGTAGAGGGGCCAGGCCAACAGTCCTTGACCTGCAACCTTTTTCTATCTTGCCCTCACCCAGCAGGGGCTTAACAAACGCTTGTGAGGAACCAGCCTGTGAGTATGAGTCCTGCCGTTTCCATCTCGTGGCCTCTAACTAGGAAAATGTCCTCCTGAAGAGCAGGAGGTTTGGGATTAGTCCTAGCAGCCAAAGTGAAGGGACCCCGGCTTCCCCTCAAAGGCACCTTCTAGAACATTCTTGACCCTTCAGAAAGGACACTTCCAGAGGTCTTAAGTAACCTCCTCACAGACATCAGTGTGCGCCCCCGTCACTGTCTAGAGCAGCTTTTCCTTTCCTCAGCATCCAGATCCCTCAAAGTTCCTATCTGCTCTTGGCCTTCTTCATAGTTTTAATGTGATTTCAAATTTTGACTCATTGGTCCAAAGTTAGAGCTCCCCATGGCCCCAGATGTGATCTCTCCTGCCCCAGAGCTGCCCTGAGAAGAGCCCACCCATCACACCAGCTGCTGCCCACACCACCCCCACCACACACACACACACACACACACACACACACACACACACACACACACACAGAGGAAGGAGAGAGCCCTCCACACAGCCCAGCATGCACTCCTCAGAAAAGAGCCCGGAAGGCTGTGCCCACACACAAGGCTGGCAGACCCATCCTGTCCCTCAGCAGACCATCTGAAGACCGAGATGAGGAGCAACCCAGTGGGAGACCCGGCCCCCAATCCCAACCTGGCCTCCACACACTCAGCCTTCATGGGCCCCAGATGGTATGAAGCCACGTGCAGCTAAATGCTACCGAAATGAGGGAAAAGATCTGCAAGGAATCCAAGCTTCCTCGTGCATCACCTCCACAAAAACGCTAGTGATAGCGGATGATCATTGAGCAATCCCCACTCGCCAGGCCCTGCACTTAGCAATGCTTCATCTCATGCGATCTTACCACACCCTGAGGAAACCCATTCAGGGAGATTAAGTAATTTGCCCAAGGTCACACAGCTCCTAGGTGGCAGCTGGTTGGTACCCTTAACCAGCTGCATGCACTGCCTCCTTCCACATTCCCTGTTAGAGATGGACAGAGGGAGACAGGCCACAGAGGGTGTGAGGGCAGAAACATGCTCAGCACAGCTGCCCAGACGCCCCTCAAAGACAGACACAGGGCGGTGACGTGGACCAGCACGATGGGCCCTCAGCCCAGGTGGCCGCTTCCCATTTGTCCTTCTTATCACCACAGTGCCACACTCAGCAGAGCCCCCTCAAGGTCACCCTACCACACACACCTCCCCAGGGGTCTGTGACAGGCTTTCAGGATCTGTGTGGTTGACAGCTTGAATCTGACAAGATCTGTGCTGAAGACAGAGCCCCATAACCAACTCTCAGCGAAACGCCCGTGGCCCTCTCTGGGGACCCCTGTGATGGATGGGCCTCTCTCTGAGGGTCCCAGGGGGCCGGCAGGGAGGGCTGAGGGCTCCAGGGCCTCACTCAAGCTGCCAGGAGGTCAACCACCATGTAATGACTGTCCCGTGCCAGCCGCCTCTCATTTGCTCAGAAGCTCAGCCCAGGCCAATCTCGTGTCTGGCAAACTCCACGCTTCCCGGAGGGCTGGGCTCACTCCTGTCCCAACACACTCCTTTGTCCAGGCAGGATCACAGAGGCCAGGGCTGGAAGGAGGCCCTTGGGGCTGCAGAGCTGAGACGGCCTCTCATCCTAGCCTGGTGCCCTCCCTGTCTGCCTCCTAGTCACAGGATAATGGAAACAACAAGCAGAGGGACCCACCTGCACCTAAAGGAAATCTGGCATTCACTCACTGATTCATTCATGTGTGTATGGATAGTTCATTCACAGACATTCACTGGGCCCCTGCCTGATACCAGACTCTGTTTAAGCACTGGGGATGCAACAGCAAAAGACAAACATCACCACTGTCCCAGGGAGCAGACCGTTTGGTAGCAGTTTCAAGGAAGGGAATTGGGAATTCCCTGGTGGCCCAGTGGTTAGTACACTATGCTTTCACTGCCAAGGTTACAGGTTCAATCCTTGGTCAAGGAACTAGGATCCCACAAGCTGCACCGTATGGCAAAACAATATAAAAATAATAAAAATAAATAAGAACCCCTCTTCCTATCCAGGAAGTAGTAAGCAGTGCAGGATGGTTAAAGACTATTGAGCCCAAATACAAAGAAGGGATGAAGCAGGGCAACATCCCCCTCAGCAGCCCTGAGTTTCGGTTCCCAGGCCTTTTCAGGAAATTCACTATACAGGGAAATCTTCCCACAGGAGAGGTCCTCCAAGCTGGCTGTGTCTCAGAACCACACTGAGCACATCTTAAATATACAGACTTCTACAGTTACAGGGCATCCCGAGTGGCACAATGGAAAAGAATCTACCTGCCGATGCCAGAGATACAGGAGATGCAGGTTCGATTGGGAAGTTCCCCTGGAGAAGGAAATGGCAACGCACTCCGGTATTCTTGCCCAGGAAACCCCATGGGACAGAGGAGCCTGGTGGACTGCAGTCCATGGGGTTGCAAAGAGTCAGATACGATTGGGTGACTGAGCACACGTGCACAGTTACAAGTTTACTCCTCCGAGCGACTTGCCTCTGGAGGCCTCAGCTGAGGCCTAGGAATCTGTATGTGTAAGCACTGTTCTAGGTTAGTGTAAGGCATAGTCAAGTTTAAGAGATGCTACCCTTGAAAGAAAGTGAAAGTGTTAGTCACTCAGTTTTGTCCAACTCTGTGATCCCATGGACTGTAGCCCACCAGGCTCCCCTGTTCATGGAATTTTCTAGGCAAGAAAACTGGAGTGGGTTACTATTCTCTTCTCCAGGGGATCTTTCTGACCCAGAGACTGAAGCCAGGTCTCCTGCATTGCTGGCAGATTCTTTACCATCTGAGCCACCAGAGAGGACCCTACCCTTAATTGTTCCTTGTTTATCTAGATATCCATTGGACTTAGATCTATGGGGAAACAAATAAATGAATAAACAAAGGTATGCATGTTTGGAAGGTTGTGTGTGGCTGTGGTCAGTGGGAGGGGCCTAGGCTGAGGTCTGGGGAGCCGGTGTGGCCTGGAGTCCATGGGTGAGTTAGTACCCCAGAAAAGGTGTGCAGGGTGGGGTAGGATGTGAGACCCCATGCTGGTCACTGGGCTTGGGACATCCTGCAGGGAGATGCTGGTGAGTGCACAGAGCGATGATGACTCAGGGGAAGTGGAGTCTGCAGGCCACAGACACACTTGTGACATCTCAGGCAGCTCGTCTATGACAGGTAATACAGAGGCAGACAGCGTGGGATGGCCCTGCACTCTCAAACGCCCACAGTCACTGCCTTGCATTCATCAGTTATTAATTTTGCACACACTGGGTGGAGGCCTACCACAGGTCAGGCAAGCCACCAGCACTGAGAAAAGAAGGCATGACCCTGTCCCTAGCCCCAAGAATGCCTGAGGCTGGCAGGAGAGACAAGCATGGAAAGACACATAGGTTAGAGAGGTGAGGACAGGAAGCCTCTGGACATCCCAGCTGAGGACAAAGCCACATACCTAAGGGCAGAATGAATCCTGGAAACATCAAAAGCTAAAGGGAAAATCATGACCCCCGGGTTTAGAGTAAAACGTATTGCCAGGCCTGTACAAAGCACCCTTACAAATCCATACAAAACAACTGTTTTACAGATGAAACAAGTGGGACTTTTTGTTGTTGTTGTTGTTGTTGTTGTTGCTTTTTGTCCATACTGAGCAGCATGTGAGATCTTAGTTCCCCAACCTGGGATTGAACCCACACCCCCTTACAGCATGGAGTCCTAATCACTGGACCACCAGGTAATTCCCCCAAGTGGGATGTAAAAGGTTTAAAAAGCTAGCCTGAGGTCATTCCGTAACTAAGAATAGTTGAGTCAAGATTTGAACCGAGGACTCTGACTCCTTGTGAACTTCACCATGCTGGTATACTATAGTTTCTCAAAAGGGAGCACTCAGCAGAACATCCAGAAGACAAGACTCCTGGACTCCAAGACACATGAGGTATTTCTCAGGGGATGTCATCACTGACATTGGAATCAGACCTGGTTTGGGTGCAGGGTGGGAGAAGGAAGAGGCAGGGGGCACAGAGCAGGGGTCAGCCCAGGGTGAGCTGCTACGTTCCTTACAGCTGAGGAAACACCTAAGGCTGATGTCTGTCAGGGCAGCAGGAGCTGGGTGCGGAAGGGCACCCTCCCACATGGAGGCAGGAATCAAGGGGCCTCTAGGACAATCTCCAGCTCTGCCCCAGCCATCTGCCTGCCCTCTTCTCACAGCCTTGATAACTTCGGGATGGTCTCATCTGCTTTGGACGTTACCCCAGCAACTTCAATCACATCTGACTCTTTGGTCTGTCTGGGTGAGAGTCTGCTTTTTATTGTGTGGTTTTGTTTCTTTTGTCAACTAAAAATGAAAGGCCAGTGTTCCCGACCCCCGTCGGCCTTGGAAGCTGACTGACACTGGCTGGGTCCCTTCCTTTCCCCTCTGAACCCTCCTATCCACTGGTGACGCCCGTCTTCCTGACCTCACGGGGTGACAGCAGAGAAGAAATGAGGTCATTTAGAAGACTGCGCAGAAACAAGGGGGTTTTTTGGTTTGGGATTTTACTGGGTTTTTTTCTCGTTTTAAATCATGACAGCCTATTGCCCTCTCTTTCCCTGGACTCAGGGGAGCACTTGATTCTGACTGAGGAATATCAAGGACTGCGTTGTTGAGCGAGCCCATCCCACACACACAGAATTACACAACTGGCCAGGCTTCCAAAGCCCTCCCCCATCATCGCCAGAGAAGAGGCAGTGAAGGGAGGACCCAGACAGGAGGGGATTTCCTCACTCTTGTGCCAGTGTTGGCTCAGATGCAAGAGGCCCAGACGTTTCCCAGCCCTGGGGTCCCTTGGCCTGAGGAAAGGTGGCTGAGAAAGATTTGGTCTCTGCCCCTCCTGCCCCGGGAAGCAGAGCCATCCAGGCCCTTCCTCTGAAGATGGAGCCTTTGTGAGTCCAACTGCAGCCTCAGAAGACCCCAGTGGACCTGCCCACAGTGACATTCCAACCCTTCACAACTGCCCTGTGCCACTATTCCCTGGTTCAGTGAAGGCTGCGCACAGAGAAAGAGCAGAACGTCACGTATCCAGGGAGGGTTTCGATGTTATGGATTTCCCAGGCCCACCTCTCCTGCTCCCTACCCTGCCAGCCCCCCTTCCTCCCCCTCACCACCCCCCTACAAGTCCCCCGCCCAAAGCTGCCATTGCCTTTAGGGCAGAATAAATCTCCTCTCTCCCCATTATCTTAAATTCCCTGAACCCATCTGCCTTAACCAAAAAAGAAATAAGGTAAGTCTGGTACAGCTCAGGCCAGCAAAGCTCCTCTCCCCAGAGGGTCAAGAGGCTGTGTAAGTGATATATCATAAATATTCTATTCCTCGATATAAATGTCTTGGGGCTTTTATCCGCTTCCTCCCAAGTCAGGCCTTTCCATGGAAAGAAAGTTTAAATGAAGTGAACCTTTTTAAGGAGCTTAAAACATTCTCTTTCTTTGGAGAAAATAAGTAAATCTGCATTTAGTAGCTTTTTTTTTTTTTCCTTTGCGGGCCTGACTAGAAGCATTTTAACGGAACTGAACGCTTTGAAGAGGAGAGGAAACGGGAGACCAGTGAACCCCAGATTGGGAAAACAGGTGGGGGGAGGCACCAGGAGGATAGCTAAGCCTGTCACCCCTGAAGCAGCCCCGTTCTGAGAGCAAGACCCCTGGCGCTTATTTAGGGAAAGAGAACAGCTACTGAAGTGGTGGGGGTGGGGAAGATCAGCCCACCACGAGCACAACCACACAGTGAGAGAAAGTCCCAAAGTCTGAAAAACAAAAACACAAATAAGGAAGTATCTGAAGCTGAGAAAACCAGCGGACACCTGACAGCTTTCCTTACGTAAATCTCAGTTAGGATACCAAAACAAGTGACTAAAGCCAGCATCACTGATGAAGAAGTTGAACCCTGGTTTCTACAGTCGGATGACTAGAGTCAGAGGCTCTTAAAAACAGGAAGCGCCAGATGTAATATCAAATGACCCAGACAGTGAAAAGCAAGGCAGAACACTTAAATTGGAAGACAGGAAGTCACAGTCACGCCACAAACAATACAGATATTTGTCTGAGATATGTTTGGCCTGGTGCCCTGTCACGGACAGAAAATAGAAAAATGCAGCCAAGTTGAGCGTACTTATCAGAGGTGAGACCAAAAGAAATGGCCACCCTGACATCCTCTCGGGCAAAACCTCATCTCTGCAGTTGAGTAAAACTCCAGAAGTTATACTTCTGGGTTTAAAGTGCAACTTACAGGCCTAGGGCCAGATACCATTATTAAGCCCTGGGACTTAGCTCCCAAAATAAAACTCTTAGCCTCTCTGAGACTCCTTCACTGCTCAAGGTAAGAGTAGGGGGCAACCATCATTTCTGGCAGCTGTCATTCCTCCTCCGGGTAACAATAGCAAGCTCACTTTTGCCCCCTCTCACCCAGTCTTTATCTTCCTTCAGCTAGCTCGAGTGAAGCCCCATTCCTCCCCGAGCTGCTGGGCTTTGGGATAGCCCCTCAGTGCAAACTGCATTGCCAATCCCTGTTCACACTGACCCTCTTTGAGCCCATGAACATGAGCCCTGGAATTCTGAAGGAACTCCTGGAAAATAGAAGCTCTTTATCAAGTAGAATTACTAATCTGATAGCACAAAATTTTATTGTTGCCAAAAGCCACTATATGGCTAGAGTCTGCTGAAGAATCAAATCCAACACAGAGGAAACCAGTGCATAATTAAGAAGAAAAAAAACAAGACTTCATAATATAATTATGAACTCCTGGATCCATCCTTACTTGAAGTTAGATCAGGCTCTTGGATTTTTCAGCTGTGAGAAATGAGATCTGATTTCAGGAGCAGAGATCTGTCACTTGCAGCTGAAGGGTCCTAATACAGTGAGCAAAGGGATTAGTCTCTGGTCTCTGTGAGATATTCAGAGGCTCCTTCTCTCTTCTGCTAGTTCTTGGCAATAGTGGTCTGCAACCATACTTAGCCAAGTTTCTTTGTCTCTGAGTCTTTCCTCCTCTGAAATGAGGGAGTTGAACAAAGAGAATTCTAGGGTTCAGACAAGGGCTGAAAGTGTGATTTCAGAACTTTGTAATATTCTCTGAAATGTTTCAGATCCCTAAAAGCACTACCCAGGATACAACTGACTTTCCAATTCAGCAGACGATTTCTACATCTTTTCTGCATAGCCCAGAGGGTCATCTTTTGTGTGGGGATTTTTCAGTGTTGCAGAATAGAGAAAAATGTAGGTTCTCTGGAAAATCTTGGTTCAGGCAAGTTCTGCAACTCAATGTTCCCTTTGACTCTCTTCTCTATGTCTGGGTGGCCAGGAGCCACAGGTATTAGAAATGGGAAAGGTATTAGAGATGGGAAAGTACCACCCTTCCCTGTCACCCAAGATTGCTGTGATCCCTGGGTATGTGGCAGGCTGCTTGTATACCAGAGATATGTGAAAGCACATTCATCAGGAAAATATAAGCTTATAACTTTAAGTATACAACTTTTGGATGATCTAGAATGTGACCTACATCAGTCAAGATTATTTAGACTGTAAGTTACAGAGAGACCATTTCAAAATGGATCAAACAAACAGAAAAGATAACTTCTTTGGCTCCTGTATAAAATGAAAAAAAAATTATGTCTTCAGGAACAGCTGGATCCAGGTGCTCAGTTGCTACCTTCAGGAATATGCCTCTTTCTCTTAGCTTTATCTTATTCTCTGGGGATGTTCTTAGATTTCTACCAGGTGTTCCAAGTTTATATCCATTTACCAAGTTAGCAGCCTCACAAGAAAGAAAGTACCTCTTTGCCAATAGTGCCATTGAAAACCCCAGAACTAATACCCATCAGTCCAGCTTGACTCATGTGTGTCCGTCTCTGCAACAAGTACTGTGATGCTCATTGACCAAACAGAGAGCACACACCGCATGTGTGTGCACATGCACAGGACTCAGGAGGCGTAGTCAGCCTCATCTGGCCCACGTGGCCTAAGACAGAGGGAGGGCTGTCAACCCGAAGGAAAACTAAAATGCCACTTCTAGAGGAAAAGGAAATAAGTGCGTGGAAAACAACTGACAGACACCACCCAGCTTTGGGGCCACACGCCAAGGGCCCAACTCTCTGCAACATGTTTCTAGAACTAAAAGGAGAGGGAGTCATTCTTTTCCTCCTGCAGAGGGCCTCTCTCCCAGTAATGAAGACAGCGTGGGGTAGGGAAGAGGACAGAGGAATACAGGTCCATGGGTCAGGAATGGAAGCTTAGCTTGTCTGTGAACCTTCCTGCATGGGAAGGTCCTGGTCCCAGGGAGAGAGGAAGGGAGCTTATGTTAAGGCTATGCCCTGGGTAGAACACGGACAGAGTTGTGGGGGTCCCCTTCCTTCTTTCTTAGGCCCCTCTTCCATACCTGCTTCTCTGGGACACACAGACCAATAATGCAACCCCAGATCGCAAGCTAGCTGAGCTGCCATCATCATTTGTCTGGTTCACCAGCACACGTGGTCCTGAGGCCAGTCACTGCTGGAGTACCACCCATTGCTGCCAAGCATCCTGCAGGAGCCCTGGTATTGAATGTCTTTCCTTCCATCACATTCACATCACACAAGTGCACTGATATTCCAGCTGGAGCACAGTAAAGACCCGCTGGTACAAGACAATAGGGCTGGACCAGGCCTCCGTGTGCACCTGACTCGCTGTGAGTCATATCCTCCGGGGACGGTCGCACTGCACCATTGTAATCAATTAAAAAGAGTCACGTATGTCCCACACACTTGAACATCAGAGTGGCAGCCGAGTTTGAGGATGTTGTTCATTGGCTTGGAATGTAATTCTCCACTAAGATGTCCACAGATAATAGCACAAAAATAACATCCCTTCCAAAGGCAGATACATTTTAATTAAAGATAAGTTATTGTATCCAAAAGAATAATTAAGGTCCTAAACAGTGTGTTATTTCATTTGCTTTGCCAGCTCTGTTTTAGCAATTCTGGTCACTCTGAATCTTCTTCAAGGCTGAGGTGTTAAGTTTGGCTGATAAAAAAATCATCCTGGTTCTCTCTAGTTTTTTACTACTTTCTTCTTCAGAGGGAAGAATAAATAGCCTGATCACCACTCCCACCCCTCACTTTCACCTAGAGAAGCTCTGGTTGATAACGGTGGTAAATACTAACGGAAGAGATGTTGTAACTAAATGTCATCATGTTTATATCTATGTGTATCTTCTGCAATAAAAGATAAACGAACTAATCTTCCTCACCGAGCTTGGGAGGATAATGAACAAAAATTATAGCAGAGTAACGTACCAACGTAAATATTTCACAAAAGCTAAGTGACAGTAAGTAGAGCCAAATTGTGAGATTGGAGTGGGACTTTCCTGAAGTATTCTCAAGCTCCACCCCTTAATAGAACAATTTCTAGTTGTTTTTAATATTTGGCTTTTCAGACTCACTACCATTTTACCATGCTAATGAAATAAGTATTGTGTTAATATTAATTTACATATAACAGATCATTTTTAGGCTCGTACAATGTGCCAGGCAATGTGCTAAATAATTACATGTGTATAAAATAGATAATTAACAAGGACTTGCTGTATAGCACAGGGAACTCGACTCAGTACTCTGTAACCTAATGGGAAAAGAATCTGAAGAATAGTTAGATGTATATGCATAACAGAATCATTTTGCTGTACATCTGAAACAAACACACTATTGAAAAATAAGTATATTCTAATATAAAATTTAAACTTTTTAAAATAAATATTTTACCTGGATTATCTCCTTTATCCTCAGAGCAATTCTATGAGAAGAAGCTATCACTATACCGATTTTACACATGAGGAAACTGAGTTTCAGATAGGTAACATAACTTGGGACCAAGCATCACACCCAGGCAACATCATCCAGAGCTCATGTTCTTAACCATTTTTAGGCTGCTTTACATTCCATGACTCCTTCCCTGAGAGCCACAATAGCTCCCTACCACCTCCCAGTTCAAGACTATATCACTGTCCTGTTCTTACAGCCCTCCCTGACCTGGCTGATCCCCACCTCTCCATCCTAACTTCCCAGTCTTCCTAACTAAGCGCTTTTCATTCTGGATACACATTCTCTCCCCCATTCCCACCCATCACTCACTTCCCTGAAATAAAATGAAAGTGTTAGTCACTCAATTGTGTCCAACTCTTTATGACCCCATGGACTGTAGCCCGCCGGGCTCCTCTGTCCATGAAATTCTCCAGGCAAGAATACTGGAGTGGGTAGTCATTCTGTTCTCCAGGGGATCTTCCTGACCCAGGGATTAAACCTGGTCATCTGCATTGCAGGCAGATTCTTTACTGCCTGAGCCACCAGAGAAGCCCACTCACTTCCCTGTTGGCCCGTAAAACTAAACACATGAGCTGACCTTACTTCCACACCTTTCTGCAAGCCATTTCCTGCTCTAGGAGGTTACCTCCTCTTCTCCACCAGTGGAGACCTCCAAAATCCCATCTCAAAACACCATTCTTCTTTTTTTCACTTATTATCTGGCAGCACCAGATCTTAGTTGCATGTACCATATGGGAACGAGCTCCCCAACCAGGGATAGAGCCTGGGCCCCCTGCATTGGCAAGGTGAAGTTTTAATCACTGGACCACCAGGTAAGTTCCTCAAAACACCACATTCTTATATATATAGATATTCTTATATATATTCTGACGCCCATGAGGCCGCCTGTCACTCTCTCTCCCTCCTAGAAACTCCTATGACCCATTTAGGTTTTTTTGTTTCGTTTTTACCATTCCTTTGAAGCATAAACACTGCCTTGTGATGTTGCCTAAATTCTAAAGCATACAAATTATAAGCCCAACTATTATTAACAGAGCATCCTTCTATAAGGTAGGAATCACATCCTGGCTCTTCTGACTCATCATCACATCTAGCACAGAATCTGGCCCATTGCTCAGCTCAGCCCCGAGCAAGGGCACAGTCTGGTGTTAAGAACCCTGAGTGCCATCTAACTGCTGGGACATTTCATACATGAAACATTCGAAACAAATGTCAATTTATGCTTGGTTATCATGATGCAGCGCAAATCAGTCCCTGGAAGGGAACAGCCCACCGCAGACTCAGACCTCAGCTCTGATGCCCACGTGGCCGCCTGTCACAGGGGTGTGGGCCAGTTTGTGGGAGACTCCGAGGAAGAGTCAGCTGCCCCTGCGGGTCAGAAGCTGAAGCAGAGGATATGCTGCAACAGCCTTTAGTCTGGACATCTGTTCAACATGTTCCTCTCCTCTCCAATCCTGAGAGCTTGAAGGAAACAAAAACTATTTTTAAAAAATTTTGGATTCTCTACATAACACATATTCATGTTTATTTTTCAAAGAAAACATGAAAAAAGTATAAAGAATAACATATTATCCATTATCTCAGCCACCATTATCTTTCCAGTACATTTCCTTCTGGTCATTCTGTTGTTGTTGTTTTATTCTCTACCTGCCTAGCGCGGTGCTAAACAATGGAACAGCAGAAGCAGAGACCTGTCCCAGCCCTCTAGTCTCCTGCAGATGAGCAAGGGAAACAGGCTCACAGTGACGGGCCACAAGGTATGGCGACGGGGACAGTACAAAGCACAAGGCTATGGAACTTCCCACACAGAGAGGGAAGAAAGGCCAAGGCTATGGAACTTCCCACACAGAGAGGGAAGAAAGGGCAAAGACGGAGAGAGAACTCTGAAAAGGGCCCGCCTGTAGTTCTCGCCGGCACAGTTATCGGGATCCTACTGTGTGTCGGAGCGGTGGGGAACTGAGAAGACCTGGTGACAGGAAATGACTTGTAGAAGGTCAATCAGGTAGTTAGCTGTTTCCACAACACTTACTAGAACGCATGTTTTGAAGCCGCAAGATCCTAAAGAAGACTTCATGCAAATAAACCACAGATCACGTATATGTGAGTGTATGTATGTGCAATACATATTTTCAATTATTTATATTATTTATATATCATTTATAAATATATATGTATTTCATACACACATAAACATTCCCTTTATCAAATTCTGTGTTAATACACACAAAATAAACTGCCTTAATTAAAGGCTCAAACTATACAAATTGAGGACCATTCAGGAAAATCTGGGGCACATGGTTTGGTTACTGTCATTACACTGCAACTTTTTCTCAATCCAACACAGATTTCCTAAAACAGCCTTGCATTCCAGCAGGATATAAAGCCCTGTTGAGGATGCCCTGCTCTGGAATCAAAGAGTCAAGAGTGGCTGGAAACAGATCTGGTTCACTTTACCCTCCCACTGAAATGAGATGCAAAACTAAACAATGTCATTAGGGAGGCAGAACTTCATTTCCCTCAAAGCAGTCCTTCTAACCTAGAAAGCAAAGGGCCTGGGCCATTAGCAAGCAGAACTGCCTCTTGCTATTTTGCATTTCCTTCCTCGAAACTCCCTTGAGTAGTTTGAGCCATGGTGGCTCGAGGCAAGAGAGGAGGAAGAAGGCAAACTAAATTAACTTGAAAATTAAATAAAATACCAAAAAGGAAGCAGGGGCAGAAACTTTGTCAGCCCCATAATTCCATATACTTTGAGTCCAGGGGCTCACTCCATTCTGACAAAAGGAGTGAACAGAGCTGAGCTCTGTTCCGCGTGATTAATTCCACATTGTTCAATAGAGGTCGGTCCAAATGGTTAGAACAACAACTAGATGATAATCACAAAGGCCTCTGTGAGCCGTTAAAAATGAATTTGCCTGATATGTTCACAACGTCTACTGAGCAACATCAAAGAACTCAAAGCACAGTGGACTTTGTTGAGTAACCAGTTTTAAGTCGGGTAAGAAAAAAAAATTTTTTTTCCTGAACATTTTCCTGCCTGCAAACTCTAAAAGCCCAACTTGTGTTCTCAGAGTCCACAAGAATAAATCAGCGCAGCAAAGAAATAATCGTCATGAAGACATACGGTGTGCCCCCCAAAAACCCATCATGTGCCCACCATTAACACATCATGGATCATTCATCACAGTGGCATCTTTTGATTACCTTCTTATAGGGACAAACTCAAATGCATTTTCTTTCTCCTTCTCTCTTTGGAAGAATAATTTAAGAAACCATCTAAGGGACTTCCCTGGTGGTCCAGGGGTTAAGACTCCACTCTTTCAAAGCAGCAAGTCTGGACTCCATCCCTGGTCGGGGAACTAGATCCCACATGCTGCATCTAAGGCCAAGTGCAGCCAAATAAATAAATATTTTAAAAAGGAAAAGACACCATCTAAGGCATTCTTACAATAGACAACACTAGAGGATAACTTTCCAGCAGCAGGAATTCCCAACACGGTGAGAGCTCGTTCCAACCTCTGGAGCTGAGGAAGCAGAGCATTTGGCTGGCTTTCACAGCGGGGTCCCAGCGTCCCTCCATTTCACTCACCTTCCTGCTTTGCTTTATTGCATATGCTGCTATTTTCCACACATCACTGGCTCCAAACTTGCTTCTCCCCAGACTCCTTTCATCTCATTCACTTTCTCTTACTTCCTGACTCTCTGCTAATTCAGCAAACATGGACGAAGCATCTATTCTTGAAAAACACAGCTTCATTTTCTCCCTGTCACACGCCCATACCCATTTTCCTCCAAAAGCAAATCTTCCCTCCTGATTCTCAATACACTCTACATGCATAGGAAGGAGGTACATAAGTTATCATGAAATATTTCAGACTTGCCAAAAACCTGTAAACAGTAATAGAACAAAACATTTGTGTACCTACTGCCTACCTTAAGGGATAATACATCAATATAATTGACATCTTACATGTCCCCCTTCCTTTCTGATGACAAACCCTACCCACAGATGATCACTAAACTAAATAAGGTTTTCATCATTCCCATGAATTCTTAAACATATTTACAACATATGTGAATATCCAAACATAATATATTGTACTGTTTCACATTTTCTTGACCTTTATTTAATGGTTTTGTACCACGTATTTTCTTTGGGATGTTCTTTGGCTCAGCATTGTAAAGTTGAACATTACTCACAACTTTAGCTCTAGTGATTCTTTTGTCATCAATGTTTATTATTCCATTGCATCAATGCAGCCTAATTCATTTATCCAGTCTCCTCCTAATGGACATTTAAGTGAATCCCAATGTTTTTGTTATTATGAATAGTGTCAACATTCTGGCATATGGTTCCTTGCACATATCCCCAACATCTTTTTAAAATTAATCTTTATTGGAGTATAGTTTCTTTACAACATTACGTTAGTTTCTACTGTACAGCAAAGTGAATCAGCTAAACATATACATCCAATATCCTCTTGATCTTCACCTGCACAATGATACTAAGGGAATAGCTATTCCTTAAAGTTGCCAATTAAACACCTCCCAACACTGCCATGTATGCCTCAGCCTGAACTCTGGCCCTTTCCCATCTCATCCATAATTTAAAGGACATGGCCAGGTGACTTTGATCAGTGAGGCTGAAAAGGCAGACCCCAGTAGATGCCAGCCCCAACCCCCATGGTCTTTGGCTCTGCCTCTCATCAACATGCCTAGGAGCTGGGGAGGTGGCATTCCCTTCCCATGCTGGGAACTTCGGCACAGAATCAAGTTGCTGCTATTGGGTTTTATATAGTACATCCGACCGGCTGTTTGCTGCCGTACACAAAGGAGTTGATGCTCTCCTGAGAAATTAATTTGGATTTCCATTCCACTTCAAATTGTGAAACAAGAATGAACACATCTCAGCCTGGGTGGTCTGCTTCCCTCGCTGTTTCTCTTAATCCCTTTCCCCACAGTCAGGCTAAAAGCACCATTATCCACTCCTCATCAGGGTCTGGGGTGCCCTGTCCCAGGCTTGTTCCGTTCCCTTGCTTTGTTTTATTTCCTGTATCATCTCTTTGGTCTGGGCTTCCAGATGTTATTAAATAATCCTTGAGATATGCCTTTAGGATTTGCTGTAAAGACACTTGAGATAAAAATATCTGTCAGAACCAAGCTGGTAAGAATAAATGGGAAAGATGTGGTATGAGAGCTGGGCCCTTCCCTCCAGCAGCAATTATACCAGGACAAATCGGTTTTGATTGAAGACAGAGCCTCTTCCAGAGTCTCCTTTATCAAGACATTAAAATTTCCCCCTTGTTTTCTGAAAGTTAAATTTCTTTTTTCACCTTTGCCTGAATACTGAGGGTTTTCAAAATTACTTTATAAGATGCATGTGGAGAGTCTGAGTAAAACCATAATAGGAATAAGGATATTGAGAAAGAATATCCAACTAATAACTAGGAGCAAAGAACTGTTAATACCTATAATCATTAGCATTCCAGGCACAGAAGACAAAATTCTTTACAAAGAATGGTACAACCAAGAACAACATAAAGAACCACACATAGCAAAGACCATACAACTGAAATATATATTCCCAAAGGCTTTATATATTAAAAAAAAAAAAAAACTAGTGTTGGGGAGGAAGAAATTACCTTCTAAATTTCCCACATGAGAATCTAAACGGATATAGAATTTATCACCATAAACACGTAGAGAAATCTTGCCCCATAAGGTATATATTCCTTGATTTACACACACACACACAAAGCATGAAGAGTCACTTGCATGCTGATGAGGCATCAGCCTAAAACTTTCACCTACATTGAATTTTTGCAAAGTAAATAATATTTAAGCATTTCAGAAGTACTTTTTCTTCATTATGTAGTTGTATTCTATTTAATGAGCATGAACTATAGTCACACATTATAAGGATTTCATACATTTCCAACCAATGCAAAACACTGCATGTATATTATTTCACTGGATCCTCAACAAGAGGATAGTCTTACCCTCATTTTTCTGATGAGGAAACTGGTGCTTCAATAGGTAATCAACCTACTGACATTTCCTTTGTTAGGGAAAGAAGAGTAGGGCTCTAAATCCAAAGCAGGATTTCCCTTGTGGTCCAGTGGATAAGAATCCACCTGCTAATGCAGGGGACACAGGTTCAACCCCTGGTCCAGGAAGATTCCACATGCTATGGGGTAACTAAGCCTGTGAATCACAGTTACTGAGTCTGCATGCTGCAACTACTGAAGCCTGCAGTTTTGTGCCCTAGAGTTCCTGCTGCACAACAAGAGAAGCCATCACAATGAGAAGGATGAGCATATAGTCCCCACTTGCTACAACCAGGGAAAGCCCACAAGCAGCAACAAAGATCCATCATAGCCAAAAGTAAATAGATAAATAAATATTTTTTCATCACAGAGATTATCCACTAAAGACCGCAAATCTGTAAACCATAAGAACACATAGAGATTTTGAAGTGAAGTGTTAGTCACTCAGTCATATCTGATTCTTTGTGACCCCGTGGACTGTAGCCCGCCAGGCTCCTCTGTCCATGGAATTCTCCAGGCAAGAATACTGGAGTGGGTAGCCATTCCCTTCTCCAGGGGATCTTCCCAACACAGGGATCAAACTCAGGTCTCCTGCATCATAGGCGATTCTTTACCATCTGAGACATGGGGAAGCCCCAAATAAATAAATCCAAAGCAGTCTGCTGGACTCTAAAACCAAAGAACTTAAGTGAAACCCTAACCAGGCTCTACAAAAAGACAACTATGGTACTTACAATTTTCAGTCCTCAGAAAAACTTGACTATAGTAGATTCAGATGGATGGATGGATGGATAGAAGGAAAGATAGATGGATGGACTGACGATGAATGAACAACAGTTGGATAGAGACAAAGGAACTTCATATCTCATGAGGGAAGATTCAACAAAGTATTTTTTTCTCCATGATAAGGGATGTATTATATAAACAGACATTCTTCTAAACACAGAAATCCTTTATTATTATTCATAATAGATAGATAAAATGTAAACCCAATCCTTTATCCGTTTTATGAATTTAATTTTCACTTCTGAATGTCTTTTGACCTTTGTATCTGAATCCTCTAGAATAGGAAGAAGTACTGGATAAAGGGGATTTCCTGAGTTGTGCCCATATACATCAAGCTCAGCTGCTTAACACATGAAAACAGTAAGGCCAGGGTTCGATCCTTACACAGGTCGGTTGGTTTTACCAGTTCCTCTCATACAGAATCTTCCAGGGTCTGATTACAACAAACTCCAGGAAAGAAATAGAGGATGGACCTACCCACCCACCTCTCTTGTCCACCAACCCACATGCCGCCAGTGGATTTACAAAATCCTCTTGGTTTAGTGAGGCTAGCATTTTCTTAGCGTTGCCAAACCTTGAATATGAAACTGGGAAACTTGAATCAGGAAGAACAAACCTGTGAATGAGCTATATGAAGCAAAAATGCCAGTCTTATGCCAGGAGTGACATCCAAACCGGAACAACACATGGACCGTGAGTCACAGGCCCCGTGCAAGCCAGGAACTCCCATGTAAACCCTATAGGAGAGCTCTGGGCATGAGCTCTACATCTCATTTCATGACTCTTCACCTACTGGAGTTTCTATCAAACTGATGCCATTTTGCAGGTGAGAAAAGTAAGGATCCAAGAGGTCAGGTCACTTACAGGACAGAGCCAAGCTTCAAGCCCTCGCCTGTTCAATTTCTAAGCTGGTACTCTTTCAGACACACTGATTTTCTCCCGGTCCCTTTCTGCGGCTGGTCCATCCATCTGTCACCCAGCTGTACAGTACAGCTCTCCCGGCGCACAGTAATGTGACACTCAATTAAATAACAGTGGTAAAGACCCACATAAAATGTTTATGGCTGTATCAAGTTTTCCTCAGTGCCAAGTGACAGGGTGCTGCCTGTATCTGATGACCATTCAGCTCTGGGGTTTAAGCAGGACTGCTCACAGTGCACAGACACGGCCCACAGGAGACCAAAGACAGTGTCAGAGGCAAGGAAACAACCTGTGTCCTGGATTTTGTGTTCAAGACATGATCCTAGACCCTTTGGTCCAGGAGGCCTGCCCAAGATAGAAATAAATCTCTCATGCAAGTGTTGAGTGAGCTGACGCACATTCCTGGGAATCTGGTCCAGAACTTCCAACCATTTTCTAAAGGGGACCTGTGACCACTCCCCAGGGTTGGGGAGCACTGGTTTTAAGCCACACATTTTAATGCCAATTCCTTTCGGTGTAGTCCCAGGGCAGCTGTGGGATAGGCTTGGAGCCGGCACCTGTTTGGCATCCAAACCTGGGCTGTTTTCTAAGGCTTCTGTGCTTCACCTTCCGAGAAATGCAGGCTAACATCCTCAATCGGGCCCTCTCCAAGTTCTCACCTGCATCTCTGTCCAACTAGCCCAAAGGTTCACCACAAGCCACTGCGGTTACAAAGCTGGGTTTCTGGGCTCTGTTCCTTATTCCTTAGAAGGAACGGACTTCACAGTCCATTTAAAATTTCCACGGACCAGACTCTGAAGGCCGGCAACCAATTGGCCCTTAGCTGTTACCTGAAGAGCAGATTCTCAAGAAGGAGAAACTGGAATGTATGCTGCAGCCAAGACTGACGCTTGGAATCTCAGCTTCGACAGTGCTGAGGAGGTCCAGAGGCCTCCAGCTGTTATGCTTTGGTAAACCCTGTCTCATCAAAAAAGAAGGAGATGGTCCAGTTAGGTCAAGCCAGTGTTTTCAGGGTTCCCAGACACACGGTATACGTCAAAACAGACCTGAAAGGTGTGGGCATCAGGCAGAAGTGATAGGAGGTCTAGGGAAGCCCACAGGAAACAAGGTGATAATAATCCTCACTGAAGCCTGGAAACCAAGAATAAACAAACACCCAGTGTCCTCATCATGCCATATCACAGGACTCCTGCCAGGGCGTTGTAAGGGGGTGCAGAGCCCACCCCTCCCCTGCCATCTTTCTGAACTGCCCCAGCCCTGAATTCTAGGCAAAGACCATGCCCCCCAATAGCTAGACCATAAGGGAAAGAGACTTATTTAAACTGCAGTGGGGAAAGTTGAAACTTCAAGCAGCAGTTTGACAGCAGGGAGATTGATAGAGAACAGACAAAAGGCAGGAAGGCTTCCCCAGAAAACATCAGTCAGGACAAGAGTCTCATTTGTAAACCTAATGGGAACTTCAAGGAGCAGAAGGCATGCCTCCAAGCTGAACATTTTAATAAGAAAACCCATGTTGTATGAACCAAAGCCAATAAATTAATTAGGAATAGAATCACACTGATATATGGCATTATCCACTTGTCAATTTAACTTCTTCCTTTCAATAAAAAAATAAAAATAGAAGAGGTCATCTTGCAAGGTGGTCATTGACTTTCCCCAGAGCAAGTGGCAGGTCTGTTTGCTGAAGAAGCGAATTTTCACTGGGTTTCACACTGGCAATGATGCATGGTGATATCTTGTGCGGGAGAGCGAGATGGTCAAGTACAGTAGATGCAAAAACCCCAAGAGGATCCTTACTGATCCGGGGAGGGCTGTTTTCAAATGCAAGAAACCTGGAATCTCCTTTTCGGAATACTTGCCAAACCATTCAAGGCAGCAAATCCCAGTTTAAACACAAAGATCTTTCTGGGCAGCTCTCCTATGACCATCTGTTCAGGGATTCACTGACCATAAGCTCACAGGTATTTAGCTCATTGTCTATTGGCCCAGGTGCTAAGTGCTTTAAGTATGCTCACTCATTTAATCCCTATCTCAGCGCTTAAAGAGAATGCATTTATTACTTTCATTTTTACAGAAGTAGGAAGTGGGACTCAGAGGTAAAGGCACTCTCCAGCAGTTCCGCAGCGTGGAGGGACACAGTGAGGTCAGTCACAGGCCTTCTGAGCCCCACACTGAATTGACACCAATTCCTCCTGCTTCCTAACCTGGAAAGGTTTAGCAGTAGGTCTGAGGATCCACATTATTGCTGTTACAGGCAGCCTTGCTATATGCCACTTACCCTACCTCCCCGCTAGTTCACTTTGGAATCCTCCAATATAAATCTTGTGTCTCAAATTACCAATACTACTATGAACAGCAGTAGTAATAACAACAATACTTGGCATCTATGTGCGCATAACACACTTACACACCACTTCATCTCCATGTTAAGTCGTGTTCTCGCCAGAGTTCCCAGAAGATCCTAATGAGAGCCTGGGTGTCAGGGAGGTTGACTGGGGTTGGAGGATAGAACTCTGATCTTTCACCCTGTCTTCTTCTATCCTGTGTCACTTCTTACCACAAGAACATACTACTTTCCCGTTTATTTAAAAGAGTCAATAGAAATATACAAGCAACTTATGCAGCTCAATTCCAGAAAAATAAATGACCCAATCAAAAAATGGGCCAAAGAACTAAATAGACACATCTCCAAAGAAGACATACGGATGGCTAACAAACACATGAAAAGATGCTCAACATCACTCATTATCAGAGAAATGCAAATCAAAACCACAATGAGGTACCACTTCACACCAGTCAGAATGGCTGCGATCCAAAAATCTGCAAGCAATAAATGCTGGAGAGGGTGTGGAGAAAAGGGAACCCTCCTACACTGTTGGTGGGAATGCAAACTAGTACAGCCACTATGGAGAACAGTGTGGAGATTCCTTAAAAAATTGCAAATAGAACTCCCTTATGACCCAGCAATCCCACTGCTGGGCATACACACCGAGGAAACCAGAATTGAAAGAGACACATGTACCCCAATGTTCATCGCAGCACTGTTTATAATAGCCAGGACATGGAAACAACCTAGATGTCCATCAGCAGATGAATGGATAAGAAAGCTGTGGTACATATACACAATGGAGTATTACTCAGCCGTTAAAAAGAATTCATTTGAATCAGTTCTGATGAGATGGACGAAACTGGAGCCGATTATACAGAGTGAAGTAAGCCAGAAAGAAAAACACCAATACAGTATACTAACACATATATATGGAATTTAGAAAGATGGCAATGACGACCCTGTATGCAAGACAGGAAAAAGACGCAGCTGTCTATAACGGACTTTTGGACTCAGAGGGAGAGGGAGAGGGTGGGATGATATGGGAGAATGGCATTCTATCATGTATACTATCATGTAAGAATTGAATCGCTAGTCTATGTCTGACGCAGGATACAGCATGCTTGGGGCTGGTGCATGGGGATGACCCACAGAGATGTTATGGGGAGGGAGGTGGGAGGGGGGTTCATGTTTGGGAACACATGTAAGAATTAAAGATTTTAAAATTAAAAAAAATTAAAAAAATAAAAAATAAAACTGAAATCAAAAAAATAAATAAATAAATAAAGACAGTAAGAGAAAAACAAAAAGTTACAAAGAAAGGAACACCTATAAGGCTATAGCTGGTGTTTCTGCACAAACTTTGCAGGCCAGAAGGGAATGGCATGATACGCTTAAAGTATTGAAATGGAAAAACCTGCCACCTATGATACTCTAACCAGAAAGATTGTCATTTAGAATTGAAGGATATAAGGAGGAGAACATAAGGACAATATTCTAGAATACAAGGATACATCAGTGAACAAGCTAGCCTTCACAAATCACTTTCTAGATGTTGTGCAGTGCAGTAGAACTTCTGAGATAATAGAAATGCTCCATGTGGAAAATTCTGAAAGAGAAGGGAATTCCAGACCACCTTACCTGCCTTTGAGAAATCTATATGCAGATCAAGAAGCAACAGTTAGAAAAAAAAAAAAAAAAAGAGTCAATAGAAATATAAAAAATAAAAACTGCGAGGTAGAGACCATGATGTTATTGCCACTGTGTTCTACAGCTCATCCAAGGCCACATGGCCAATTAGCTCAGAACCAGAACCCAGGCCTTCTAACTCTTACCTGTTTGTATTGTTCACCCCACCAGGGA
Source organism: Budorcas taxicolor (assembly GCF_023091745.1). NCBI lineage: Eukaryota > Metazoa > Chordata > Mammalia > Artiodactyla > Bovidae > Budorcas > Budorcas taxicolor. The sequence continues at coordinate 105,492,234 of NC_068911.1, forward strand.
TATCTGTAATAGCTTCCTGAATTTCAACCTTTTATAGAAACTTCTAGAACAGAAAAGGTGATTTTATAGGCTCAAGGCAGTGGAGTGACTGCCCTCAGACGTCAGCCATGGTGGGTGGAAAAGTCGGGGCCAGCACCCAGTTCAGGCTATGACTCATGTACACTCTGCAAACACCACATTGTGTTTAGCCTCCTAGGCCTGGGGTACTCCCCTAGGTCTTGGGAAGACACAGGCATTGAAAAATGGTCCCTGGTCTCCTAAATGCTCACAGAGCAGCAGAAACAGAGAAGTGAAGAGAATCAACAATACCGTGAGAGAGTACTGGATGGGGACAGATGCGGGATGACCCATGTTTACTGGGCCCCATATTAGGCCAGGCTCTGGGATACAGAGGGAGGAGGCAAGGGGTCCTTCTCTTGGAGGGGCTCAGTAGCCATGGAACCAGATGAACTCAGCGCAACATGATCTGCAGATAAGGGCTTTAGTGGACATTTGAATGGAACTCAGAGGAGCTGTGTGTGTGGGGGGTGGGGGGCATGTGTGTATGTTTGGGGTGGGGAGGGGCCAAGGGTCAAAGTTGCTGGACAACTGGGTGATTCACCAGGGCGATTCCTAACAAAGGCCCACAGTCAGCCAGACCCAAGCGTGCTAAGCTCGCCTCTGCCGTGAGACACTGTCTTCCTCCTACAACTGAAAGAGTTCACGCTCCTCCATCTTTTCCCTCCAGTCGCTGCAGGACTGCTCCTAAAGTTCAGGGGTTCACATCGCTTCAAAGCAGTCTTCCTCATTGTTGTGTTGTTCTTGTGAAGCCATCCTTCAGCTCTGTCTCCTCCACATTGTTTTCTCTGCAAGGCCTAGGAGAGGCTTCAGAGGCGAGTTCATTCAGGAACATCCCTCCTCCCAGAGAAGTCCATCAAAGGGAGCTCCTCTGGGTAAAAGGCTCCATGAGCCGAGGGCAGCTGTAGGAACCACCCCAGCTGCTCTCCTGGGTCAATAGGTCAAGCCCAACAAAGAGCTGAGCTCATATTTCTGACCCTGGGTGGTTCAATAAACTTTAGAGACCATTTTGGGTATTGAGGTAACACTAGCAAAAAAATTAAAAACCCACTAAAAATCAGAAACATGATATCTCTACTGCTGTATGACAGGCAAAGTAAAACTCAAAGCGCCTAACTGACCAATGGCTATCTGTGAAGCAAGCAAGCAACCTGGAAAACATGCCAGAAAAAAGGAAAGTTAGAGGTTTGGACTCTAAAGTGATCCACCAACACAAGGAAGTAGTTCAAGTTTAGAGGTTATGCGTAAATCAACAGGCCTTTGGGCCCTTAAGTGTCTGCAAGATGGACAGGCAGAAAGAAGCTTGGGAGCATCTGCAGAACTCTCCAAGAGCTCTTCACACAGCACAAAAAGCTCATTGTGAACATTTTTAACAGCTTGTTTCCTTAAAAAAACACAAGCCCAAAAGAAAAAAAAAAAAACACAAGCCCTTGCTGCGGTGGATCCTACTAAGTACTGCTTGAGTGAATATTCTGGTATGATGATTTTCACTAGAAATAAGCTTTCATTGCAGATGTGAGTGGCTCCACTGATGCATCTACTTTCTTCATGTTATTTTTATAAAGGTAAACAAGAGTCGGAACAGTGAACTCAGGGGACAGCACCAAGTATCTCCGAGGAAGACCCCAACCAAAGACTCTTCTTTATTTCTTTCTCCCTTTTCAGCTTCAGGAAATCCAAATTCACTGAGCCTGTGTCAAAGGCAGCCAATCAATAGCTCAGGAAGAAAGAGCCCATGTGGGGAAATTTGTACAAGAGACCCAGCAGACGGTAAGTAACAAAAGTTTACTTCATGCCTTGTCTCTACTGGCCCCAGATACTCAACTCTGGGAATCAACATGAGTAAGATAACCTGATAGATCACTATAGCAGAAATAAAAAGAGGGCCAGGGGATGGAACAATCTGATGGAACTCAAGTATCTTTGATTAATCATCTCCTCCAAGGACAAGTCAATAAAGGATTTGGTGATGTCATCAGCTATCAATCATGATATAATCAATCTTCCTATCACATTCCCCCTGCTTCTGGCCCTCCTACCCCAATTATCAGAGCTGACTTTTTAATTCCCTCCACAAATTCTCCAAGCATCAGTCACACCTTCTTTCTTTATGTTTCAAGACATATAGCCCAAGTTAAGGACTACACTCAGTCGTGTAGGGAGTAGGCAATCAGTAGGTGCTTCCCAGATAATGGAGCCTGAAGCTAAGATCATTGTGCCCTCCCCGGTGGCTGCCAGAGCTCACTACCAAATGCTGACCTGAAGGCAGTCCCAGAGAACACAGAGTGACTTGGGCCATGGGGTGACAACTGCTCTCAGAAAGAGGACAAAGCTAGGAACAGAGGGAGCACATTACAGATACTCATAAACAAGGACAATCAATCCTTTTTTCTGGGAAGTGTAGTGAGAGACAGGAGGTATGTAACCACGTCTTCTAATTTAGGGAGCAAAGTTGTCTGTATGTGGGTATATGCATTTTCTAGAAGGAGCACGTAACTGTCAATGGAATTTCAAAAGGGTCCCATAGTGCTCACTTCAGCAGCACATATACTCAAAAGGGTCCCCAAACCTTCCTTTTCCCCTTTATTTCTCCCCCACAAATGTAAGAGCCATTAGGAAGCTGTCCAGAAAACTAGGTCAAACGTGAAGCAACACACAAGGAAAGAAATCCAAAGCTGACCAACCAGAAGGTCCATTTGCAGTGTGGAGATCTGTGGCTCCGTTGCTTCGCATGTCACCTTCAGTGGTCCCCATTCCAGTGACTCATAGTCAGAAACTCCTTCTCGGTAAGTCCTTTGTATGTACAGTTTGAAAAGGACATCCAGATTTTCAAAGACCCCACTGAGAGGCTTCCTTCACCTAAAACCCTCTCTTCCTGCCCTAACATAGATACGGAGACTTGAGAGACTCCAAGTCAGAAATTGATTATCTCTACAGTGAGCAACTCATTGAAAACCAAGCAGGTTTAAATTTTTGAAATTTGAATAATTTGAGTTGTGGTCATTCAAACAATGGAATGTTAAAGTTGTTGCTCATCATTTATTCACTTATTCATTGAACAAGCATTTATTGATCTGAGCCCTGGGGATGCTCTGTATGGGATATCATCCCTTCCCTCAGGAAGCTCATCATTCAGGACACAGTCTGCCTTCCTTACCCACAGCGGCTATATTTAAGCTTGTCACTGAGTCTAAACTATGAATCCACCAGATGACTGTGGATAGGCAGTTCTCCTATCCTTTAAAAACCTACTTTGAAACTTACTAGCAAATTATATCACAAGGATTCCAATGAGGACCACCTAGAATTGCTGGAAGACTCAAGAAAATGTAGGAACTAGGGCTTTGTAAACTATAAAACACTTCAGATATAACATATTATAATGGCCATCTTCTATCCAGCTCTCACCACTTATGGGTTTTTTCTTTCTTTTTTTTTTTTTAATTGGTGGTAGTATGAAAAGAAAAGATACTCTCAGTACAATTTACAAGGCATTGAAAAGCCTAGAAATTCCACTCCTTTTCTGTCTCCACCACCAAGAGAAGAGAATGGTTTCAGAGAAGGAGTGTAACAAAGAATAAGAGGGCAATTTGCAGCAAGTAGCCCAGAAGAATCGATATGGGTAGCTGAAAGAGAGTGAGGTGCAAGGTGCTCAAAGCCTGCTGCTGCTGCTAAGTCGCTTCAGTCGTGTCCGACTCTGTGCGACCCCATAGACAGCAGCCCACCAGGCTCCCCCGTCCCTGGGATTCTCCAGGCAAGAACACTGGAGTGGGTTGCCATTTCCTTCTCCAATGCATGAAAGTGAAAAGTGAAAGTGAAGTCGCCCAGTCGTGTCCGACTCTTAGCTACCCCATGGACTGCAGCCTACCAGGCTCCTCCATCTATGGGATTTTCCAGGCAAGAGTACTGGAGTGGGGTGCCATTGCCTTCTCCGGCTCAAAGCCTAGAGGATGGTCAAATACTGCCCTGAATTTAAAAGGAGGAGGAGACAGAGGAATAAAAGGAGGAAAAGGAGGGAAGGAGGAGAAGAAGGGACGGGGGGGGGGAAAGGGGGAGAAGAAAAAAGAAAACAAATAGATACTATTTAACAAAACAGACCTTAAATCCAAACATTAATTTTGGGCAAGAATTGAGAACTGATTATAACAACAATTTCTAACAAATACGAATGCTTGCCATATACCAAATGTCACACTAAGCATTTTTCATGTATTAATTCACTTATATCTTGTGAGAACTCAATGATAAGAATTGAAATGAGTTAATAAACATATAGCTCTTAGAACAGCACTTGGCATATAATTAATACTCAATACACTCACATTATTATTATTAGATCCATTTTACAGATGTAGAATCTGAGGACAGAGAGGTAAATTGATATGCCTAAATTTAAACAGTAAGTTTTAATAGTAGAACTAATTTCAAAGTCCAGCATAAAAACATCTCCCAGAACCCTTCTATAATTAATTTTTTACTATTTTTTGAATAACTAATTGAATTCAACAAACACTCATAAGTCCCTGCTTTGAGGAAAAGACTCAGAGTTCCAGGAGAAAGGGGATCTGGGTTAAATCACTGCTCTCTCTGTATTATGCTGACTGTTCTAGGCATTCAAAAGAATAAGAATTAAGAGACAGCAGTACAGATGCCCACAAGCCAGTAGAAAAGACACCTGCTTAAATAACCTAATAACTGCCTGGTAGAGCATGATAGAAGTATATGCTGGGTGGAGTAGAGAGATAAGAAACTATCAATTCAGTTCAGTTCAGTCGCTCAGTCGTGTCCGACTCTTTGTGACCCCATGAATCGCAGCGTGCCAAGGCCTCCCTGTCCATCACCATCACCCAGAGTTCACTCAAACTGATGTCCATCGAGTCAGTGATGCCATCCAGCCATCTCATCCTCTGTCGTCCCCTTCTCCTCCTGCCCCCAATCCGTCCCAGCATCAGAGTCTTTTCCAGTGAGTCAGCTCTTTGCATCAGGTGGCCAAAGTACTGGAGTTTCAGCTTTAGCATCATTCCTTCCAAAGAACACCCAGGGCTAATCTCCTCTAAAATGGACTGGTTGGATCTCCTTGCAGTCCAAGAGACTCTCAAGAGTCTTCTCCAACACTACAGTTCAAAAGCATCCATTCTTCGGTGCTCAGCCTTCTTCACAGTCCAACTCTCGCATCCATACATGACCACTGGAAAAACCATAGCCTTGACTAGATGGACCTTGGTCAGCAAAGTAATGTCTCTGCTTTTGAATATACTATCTAGGTTGGTCATAACTTTTCTTCCAAGGAGTAAGTGTCTTTTAATCTCATGGCTTCAATCACCATCTGCAGTGATTTTGGAGCCAAGAAAAATAAAGTCTGACACTGTTTCCACTGTTTCCCCATCTAGTTTCCATGAAGTGATGGGACCAGATGCCATGATCTTTATTTTCTGAACGTTGAGCTTTAAGCCAACTTTTTCACTCTCCTCTTTCACTTTCATCAAGAGGCTTTTTAGTTCCTCTTCACTTTCTGCCATAAGGGTGGTGTCATCTGCTTATCTGAGGTTATTGATATTTCTCCCAGCAATCTTGATTCCAGCTTGTGTCTTCCAGTCCAGCGTTTCTCATGATGTACACTGCATGGAAGTTAAATAAGCAGGGTGACAATATACAGCCTTGACATACTCCTTTTCCTATTTGGAACCAGTCTGTTGTTCCATGTCCAGTTCTGACTGTTGCTTCCTGACCTACATATAGGTTTCTCAAGAGGCAGGTCAGGTGGTCTGGTATTCCCATCTCTTTCAGAATTTTCCACAGTTTATTGTGATCCACACAGTCAAAGGCTTTGGCATAGTCAATAAAGCAGAAACAGAGAAACTATAGACCTGGGAGAAATGACTGAAGCGAGCTGTCTATCTCAGAGAGTCCATGTTAGAAAGCATTTGGCCATAACCCAGGTGGGGAGGAGGCAGATGCCCTCTTGGTATAAGATGACCAGGGTTATTATGAGGGTTATCAGTCTACTAGAATTAGGGTGAAGATTTGTTGATAGGAAGAATATGAATTTCTCCTGTTGACCAGATGGGGGTCTTTGGGAAGAATTAGTCCCAGGGGTGGTGAACAGAATTTGAGTTCTTATACTTCAGGAGAAAGCCAACATAATCTGAGGTTAAAGCCACACCATATTTCCACTCACCAAAATACTCCAGACCCACTTTTACCCTTGTATGGAACCAGGGAGTGAGATACCTAGACCAGGGACACAGTGCTATACTTCCTCTGCCACCATCTCCTCCATCCCTGCAACCAACTTAACCCAGAGTGCTCTGGGGAGATTATCAAAGCCCTTCACAAAAAATTCCTGAAACCCTCAATTAATTTCCCAGGGACATGACTGGCTAGCATTGATTGTTTGGGGATAGCAACGTATGAATTTTTTTTAAAAAAAACTACTCTTTTTTCAAAGTTTTTATTAACTGTGGCGGCCACATGAAAGTTCTAACCTTTGGAATATATGTGGAAGTTTTTAGGTAGGGCTTCAAAGAAAATTCCTAAAGGAGAGAAAGGACATTGTCACCTAGCATGTACCCTTTTGCCCCTCAGTCTTGTTCATCTTCATTCCTGAAATGCAGACGTGGTGGCAGGAGGTATGGCAGCTCTTTTGCAACCATGAGGGAAAGACCAAGAGATTCATAGCGCCCTTAGCTTAAAATTTCTGAGCCCATTCATGTTGATGTATAGTAGAAACTAACACAATATTGTAAATCAATTATCCTTCAATTAAAAATAAATAATTTTTTAAAAATCTCTGAGCCCAAATTAACATTATCAATTCAATATCTAAGGATTTCTCCTTACACAGGAAAAATGAGTTCCTATTATGTTCGAACCATTGTTATTTGGGTTTTCAGTTATCTGCAGCTAAAATCAAAACTCAAATCAGTCACAGACTACTGGAGAGACAGTATGGTACAAAGGTACAGGGGTATAATATTAATACATAGAGCTCAGGGATCAGACTCAGACCCAAGCCTCATCTCTGTAATAATTGTGTGTGACCTGTGTTAGTGAGAGTTATCTGTAAAGGACAGTGTCTTCTGTGGGTGCTCCCAAGTCTGAGCAAAATCTTGGGTGCAGAACAGATGGTTTATTTGGAAGGTGACCCTAGAGAGCCACAGACAGATGGTGAGACAGGGAAGGAGGGAAGACAAATAAGAGCATGCTATTGAGCTGGGTCCTGCTGTGGGCAATTCTGATTCTAACGCCCTAGGGACTTTCAAAAGAAACCCTGCAGAGACTTTCCCCTGTAAGTGTGGTCCATGGTTGGCAGCATCCGAATCACCTGGGAACAAGTCAGAATCTTGTCCCACCCTACACCTCCTGACCCAGAATTTCCATTTAAATTATATCACTGGATGATTCAAGTTGAAGAGGTCCTATGGAGAAGGAAATGGCAACCCACTCCAGTGTTCTTGCCTGGAGAATCTCAGGGATGGCGGAGCCTGGTGGGCTGTCATCTCTGGGGTCGCACAGGGTCGGACACAACTGAAGCGACTTAGCAGCACCAGCAGTGTAGAAAGCACCTCTCTGCTGAACTTCAGAAAGGCAGGAAGCTCTTGTCACTCATTGGTCGAGGAAGCATTTACCCTCCTGCATTTCCAGGCCTGACAGTCCTCCATGGTTTAGGAGAAAACCCTAAAGAAGAAAGAGACTTGGGAGGCTCGGCAAGCACTTGAAGCAGGAAGCCCTTATGAGAGAGACTGGTGGCCCAGGCTGAGGGGAGGAGTCAAGGGGCCCAACAGCACCCCTGCAGAGGGTGATTATAATACCTCATTTATATGCATATCAGAGGCGGTAAATGAGCTATGTAGCTTCAAGAATCCAAACCATTTGGAAAGATATATTACACCTCATATGCTTATAGCCAACCCAGTTCCCATATAACTTTCTGAGATAAAAGGAACACAGCCCCTGACCTCAAGTTACTGACAACCTTGACTGAGAGATAAATCTTGGGTACATGAGGCAATACAGGACCAGTGCTCCCTGTTAGGTAACAACATGCTAACATAGTATTAGCAAGTGTTCTCATGTGCTTATATGTACCAGGCACTGTTATAAGGACTATAAAGCATGTATGTGTGTGTGTGTGCATGCATGCATGTGCACACACACACATGCGCTCATGTATGTTTGAGAGCCCAATAAGGTAGACACCTTTATTAACACCATTTTACACATGAGGAAACTGAGGCATGAAGAAGTTAAATAACCTGCCCAGAAGCCACATGCTTAGCTTCTGTGCTGCTACTAACACTGATGGGGTTCCATGTTATTCGACACCTTTACCACAGGGAGCCTGAGACTGATTTTAGTCATGGTCTCTTTCCATGCTTAACTCTCCTTCAAGGTAAGCAGCTTGCCTGATGCTGTCCTCATTGTATAGACTGCAGGGCAACTCAAGCTTGGTGGAGCTACATTTCAGAGCAGAGAGGTGGCAAGGGCTCTACCCTACACTCAAAGGAGCCAAAGTCAGTTGAGCTCCTGTCCACCAAAAGGTCAAGGAGGTGGGGTGGACAGAGCTCAGACCTAGAGGAGGAATCCTGAGCCTTGAGCCTCATCTGGCCAGTAACTGAAGCACATGAACAAGCCAGTTAGTCACTTAGGTCTCACAGTTCTCATCCAAAACCCAAAGCAGGTGGGAGCAGTTCCTGCACCAGTGCTCCCCTAAGCTCTACGTTCTTACGGCAGGACGGCCTGTCCAAGCCCTCTCACCAACTCCCAAACCCTCTGGGAAAATAGCTTTAATGCAAAATCTGAAGGTAAAGAGGGTTTTCCTAATCTTATTTGCTATAGTGCTCTTTCATCAGAGACTTAAATATTGATCATCTGAGAGGCTGCAGGAAAACTTAAAATCCAGATGATGAAACCTATAAATATTCTATAGATGTCATTGCCTATCTCATTTTAAGGTGTACGCACTTCTGAAACCATTTCCTAACTTCATAAGGCATCTGCACTTGGATTAACCTGGACTTCTTTTCATACTCTGTAAGTCTGACTTGCTCTCTTTAACTGATGTGGCCTCCGCAGCCCCTGCTCCTTCCAAAATGATACCACACTGCTTCACTGTGAATGCCACGATGCGGAGTTGCTCCCCACCCTTCTCATCACGATTGCCAGGTTCCTCTGTTGCTGTGGCGATGCAATCTTCCTACCAATGTGCAGTTTCTTAAATAGATCAAAGATCAGAGCCTATTTCCTGAAAAGTCACCCTTGGGGCTCCAATTTTCCAGAAATCTATCCTTTGAAAATACCCGTTGGACAACTTTAATGCAAACAGAAAAATGCCATTCTGCAAGCTCCAGGACAAATATTTATGAAGGTGCCTCATCCAGTCAGTCCTCTCTTTGTCCCCACACAATCCTCCTCCACCCTCAAGGGAGGATCATATGAATTGAAAGGAGGCTCAGACCCAAAGAAAAAGTCTGGAAAGGACAGATTTGAATGGCACATTGTTACGTTCTGCCAATTGTGCAGACTCAAGCATCACAGCTGAATTTTATAATCTTCCCCTTTGAACCCCTTTTCTACTTTTCCTTTTTCTTTTCTACTTTTTCTTTAAATTGAACAAGTCATTAGCAGGACTCTCAAAGCAGTTTAACAGTCATTTTATAAGCCTCTCACACTCTGAAAGACACTATGTCCACCATATGCAAAGCACCATAGAGACACAAAGAACACAGACCAACTTTCTGTCTCTCTAACCCCTGAGATAAAGAAAGCACACTCCCTGGGCTTTCCTAGTGGCTCAGTGATAAAGTGCCTGCCCATGCAGGAGACATGGGTTCTATCCCTGATCCAGGAAGATCCCACATGCCACAGAGCAACTAAGCTCGTGCGCCACAACTATTAAGGCTCTGCTGTAGAGCCCAGAAGCTGTAACTACTGAAGCCTGTGGATCCTAGAGCTCATGCTCTGCAATAAGAGAAGCCACCACAGGTAGAAGCCTGTGCAGAAGTTCCCACTCTGCAGCTAGAGAAAAGCCCTCATAGCAAGGAAGACCCGGAAGACCCAGCCCAACCAAAAATAAATAAATAAACTTAGAAAAGAAAGAAAGCACAATCTCTGACCTCAAAAGAGAGACTTATAACCTTGATAGGGAGATAAGGCTTGGGTACATGAAGCAATACAGGACCAGTGCCCCACATTAGGTAATAACACACTTACATAAATATTAGCAAGTGCCCACAGTCATAATTTCCCCTATTCTCTTTGACTTTTCAATGTCTTAATCATCTTCTCTTGAACCAAAGCTATCTCTGCTCAGTTGAAAAGACTTCTCTCTCCTATAACCCAGCAGCAAAGACAAGGACCCTGGCTTCTCTGAGAAGCTTGAAAAATAACTGGGGAGTCAGTCCAGCTAGGTTTGAGTACTTGGCAGAGATGCAACAAGATGTTATTCAGAATTACAGGCTTCACTTTCAGTATCCATTTACTTAAATTCAAGAGGGGAAAAACAAAGAAAATCCCCATGCCAGAGGTTCTTTGGAACACATGTCAGTTTTTAGGGTAGACGTGACATACTCTTGAAACACACATCACTCCTCTCCCCTCCTGCATCTATGGCAGACATCACTAATCAATGACAGCATTCTCTCCTGCTGAGCAGGCCTTAATACTGTTGTCAACACAGCACTCCAGGCAGCACTCCCAGTTGCTGCATAGATGAAGCCTCTTTCTATCACTGTTAGTTAAAGGGAGTGAGGACAGCTGGTACCACTCTGAGTTCCCTCACCTTCCCACAAACACAGCATGCTTATTTGAACCTCTGATTCATTGCATGGCAGGTCTTTGTACTCAGAAGTTCTTCCTTCTGTTTTTTCAAAGCAGAGTCATTCTTAGAGGCCTGGCTTACCTTCCATCTCCTCCAAAGATGCTTCTCAATACCCCAAGCCCTCTTCAGTCCCCCAGTCCTCCCATTTCCCATTGCTGTCTTCTGATACCATTCAATGGATCCCATTACTCTTCCCTCCTCTACTAGATTTTTACGTCTCTAAGGTTTTTCAAACTCCTAAAAATCTTTACTGAAAACAAGTCTTACCATAAAGAGAGTTGCTATATAAAAGAGTAAATGAAAAGATATTTTGGATTTTTTTTTTTCAGTGAGGGATTTGGGAGGAGGCCTGCCACGAGTCCCTATATCAAAGCAGTCTGAAAAATTCAAATCTCACTACAGTGCACTTGCAACGCCAAACCATACATGATGAAATACAAAGATGAGTAATGCAAATAAAGTGCTATAAAGACCCCAAAGAAGGAAGATACATCATGAAGTTCATAGTGCGAATGAAACTTCACCTCTGCCCTACAAAGCCAGCAAATGATTGGACTTAGTTGATGGGGAGAAACTGTACTTTCATTTCACTGGCAGGTGACTTTTAACCAGTCACCAGGAACACTGACAGGACATCCGCTTATTACAATAAATGGCTAGAAACAAAACTCTAGTCCTTGACAGTGCTGAAGCACATACTCAAGACATTCATATCTCAAGTTACTTTGCAAACAACACATTAAACCTTAGACCTTTCTGTCTTCTGGTTTTACAGGTGTGTACAGAGAAGTCAAACAACTAAAACATCGTAAGGAGATAAGAATTAAGTTCTATTTCCTCTTGTACCACTCCTCCTGAACAAAGTCATTTCCTGACCTACCGCAAGACACCATTCATCATCCCTACCCCATTAAATCTACTTGCTTTCATCAGCTGTTCCTAATCCAGTTGGGCATGGACAAAACGTTGGGCATGCTTCCCATGAATTCCACTTTTTACTTGAATACCCACTTCCTTCACTTAGTTTCCCTGGCTTACCTTTCATCCTCTCCTCCCTAATCCATCAGCTTGCCTGTTGCCTGGGATATAGTGGGCTCAAGGAAGCTGTGACCATGCCCCTCTTCATATCAGCCCACTCCCATCTCCACCCCCAGCTCAATTCTATACTCCACTGGTTCCTGGAAGTACTCTGATCTCAGGGTTAAGAGCATAAGAACTACGGGAAGATATTTTGCAGGCAGAGGCCCTGCTTGATGGCAGATTCGCTCATCACCTCCTTCCACACCCCCTGAAACATTTTTTCAACTTTTATGGCTTTCTAAAATTGAAGTATAGTTGATTTACAATGTTGTGTTAATTTCTGCTGCACAACAAAGTGATTCAGTTATATATATGCAATATATATACACACATACATATATGTATTCTTTTTCATATTCTTTCCCATAATGTTTTATTATAAGATATCAAATATAATTACCTGTGCCATACAGTAGGGCCTTGTTGCTTATCTATTTTATATAAAATAGTTTGTATCTGTTACCCCCAAACTCCTGATTTATCCCTCTTCCACCCTATTCCCCTTTGGTAACCACAAATTTGTTTTTTATGTGTTCATTTGTGTGATGTTTCAGATTTCACAGATAAATGATATCATATGTTATTTGTCTTTCTCTGTCCAACTCCCTTCACTTAGTCTGATCATCTCTAGGTCCTTCCGTGTTGATGCAGATGGCATGATGAAAACATTTGAAGCAGGTGTAAAAAGTCACACCAAGCCCATTGTCTTTCTGCTGCACAAGGTCAATAGGATATGAATCAAGGGTCAGTGCAATCCTAGGCATTCTTCTTATTCATGCTGCCAGGCCGTGAGAGACCAGGGAGAAATTAGCTTCAGAATTACAGTCTGAGCCCCTTGGCCTTCTCTAAAATGAATGCTTCAATAATGCACCATAGGCAGATCATTAAAACCTCCTTAGGTGTTGTTACAGGAATGCTTCTGAGGGCCACAAATCTTGCCACAGAACTTCAGTATTTACCCAGTCAGCATTTCCACAGTGTGCTAAGGGCTGGTGAAGGGTTGACAAGGTGGCTCTACCAGCCTCTCCACTTTACAAAGTTGGAGGTGGCCTGACCTTGAGCGGGGCATGTGTCTTCTCTGAACCTCAGTTTCCTCATGTAAAAAAAGAAGGGGTTAGACCAAAGCCTACTGGAGAAGGAAATGGCAACCCACTCCAGTGTTCTTGCCTGAAGAATCCCAGGGATGGTGGAGCCTGGTGGGCTGCCATCTCTGGGGTCGCACAGGGTCAGACACGACTGAAGCGACTTAGCAGCAGCAGCAGCAGACCAAAGCCTGCCATGCTGAGCTGTTAGAAGATGGCTTCAAGGACACTGCTCCCCTCACCATTCCAAACACCCTGGATTCCATGCACTTGAGGGGCTGGTTTAATACAGGGTGGTCTTGCCTTGAAAAAAAACTGGTTAACAGTCCCCAAACTCAGATAGAATACTTTAAGCCATTTAACCTGAATATTTGGCAACGAGAGATGTCTCTCAGGTGTCTGTCTGCACAGCCTGTCAGAACCCCCCTTTTCTTTTGAAAACATTCTCCCAAGCAATACATGTGCATGGGCTTTCAACAGCAATGCTGGTGACCCTGCCCCTTCTGACAACTGGCCAGCAATAGACACTGGGCCCACGGGGAATCGATCAGATCCTCTCACCCAGAATTCAGAGTTGGAACTATGAGACTACAAGTCAGTTTCCACATAAAACTGGAACTATAACATATTTGTGGGCTTCTTGGATCAAGATAGAAAATATATGCTCATCCTCCAGTCTTCCTTCTACCGTTTGAACTTTAAAATCCGAGGTGTTCATCCTTACAGAGCTCCAACTGCCTGGGTGTGGCTGCCCAACACAATGTTTACCATTTCTCCTAGAATATGATACACAAAGTGGGGGTGGGGTGAAAAATTGGAATTGTGTAACCACATCTGGCATTAGAATAGCCTCTCTGCTGGTTTTCCTGGCTCAGAGGAACAATGTGGTGGCTTAAGTGTACAGACAGACTAAATCTGCAGGTGAGTTTAAAGATGGAATTGCAGGTAAGATCCTGAATTAATGGTTCAAAGCTACCATCCCAAGTGTTCCCCTTATACTGGCCTGTGTGGCATTGGAATAACAAGATCCTGGCACTTTTAGGTTAATGAGACTCCTCTCTAGAGCCTTTCCATGGACTTTAGAGGCCAGGGTAGGGCAGCCCTATATAGTGGGGGAAAGTGAGGAGTAGTTATAGGCCTGTGTAACACGGCTCCTAGTCATGGTTGGCTAGATGGGCCAGAGAAGAGAATGCTTCTCTGCAGATGGAGAAAGGATGCCTCAGGCTCTCTTTTTATCAGCAACAGTTGTTTTCTATTACCGGCAACCTGAGAGCCCTAACTTACCCAGCAAACCTAACAGTCAAAATCAAAACTGAAGGCTCCTTCAGAGTCTGTGAGAACACAGTGTTAGAGAGAGTGGGTGACAAGTCTTGTGGGCTGCCAGCCACTCTGTAGCCGAGACAGTGCCAGACATTTGTGCCACAACCTGCCCTCAGCTTCCCCTTTCCCATGCTGCAAACAACCTACTCAGTTCTTGGCACTGCACCAGCTTTGTGATCACCAGTCCCCCAAAGAGGCTTCAGGGAAGAGCCACTGGAGGGTGGTAGGCTCCCTAATGACCTGAGGCTCAAAGCAGTGAGCTGAAGGAGACCGGTGTGATGGGTGGAATGGCTCACAGGAAGCCAGGACTCCTCCGGTGAGCTGTGTGCCTGTGGGCAAGTAGCTTACTCTCTCTCTGGCTTTCACATGATTCCTCTGTGGAAAGGGGAGGGAAGAACAGGTGATCGATCACCAAGATCCTACGAGCAAAGGGATTCCCTCACCTCCTCTGGCAACACCTCCTATCTTCCAAACCATTTCCGATGACAGTCACTCCCCAGGAAGGTGGCTGAGCCTTTCCTGGACGCTATCTGCCCAGAGGGAGTGAGCCTTGATTGTGATTCACCCCACACTTCTTTCCTCTATCGCCAGGACTGCTCACTTGATTTGGAGTCGAGGACTGCCAGTGTCTGGGCTGCTCTGGCAATAGACGGTTGAGTTATTGGAACAGAACAGCAGGTCTTCAGTGCATGTCAATCTGGTCCTTGGATTTGCATGATTGCACATTCAGAGACAGGCACCTGCACTCAGAGCATCCTTGCTCAGGTTCCAACACGCTCCACTGAGCCAGCCCCAGCTGTTTCGAGCTGCCTGTTTAAACAAGGCCTGCCAGAAGCTGGGCCTGGCTGCTGAGGTAAAACTGTGTGTTACTGGTTGAAGTCGCTTGACTGGCAGCCGGGCCTTAGGGACAGCTGCACAGGGTGTCGGCCCCAAGAAGCCTCCTCCCTCCTGGGCTGGGACATCTGCTAAGCGTATTTGTCATCTTTTCCCAGCATCAGACCTGGGTCCTAGGATACTCAGAATCCCCATTACAAAGGCTTTCTCTGGGCCCCTGGCTTACCTCAAGTGATAAATCCATGAATGGAACTCTCCAAGATTTCATTGTAGCATACAATCCACAGTTAATTTCAGGGTTTCAGTCCCAACCCTACGTTTACTGGCTGTGTAACCCTAGGCCTGTCTGAGCCTCTGGTTCCTCAATTGTAAATAGGAATGACAATACCACCCACCACATTGGGTTGATGTAGAAATAAATAATACAGGCTAAGTACTTAGAACAAGGCCTGGCACTTGGTAAATGCTCAATAAACCTTATGGTCAAGGGAGACTGGATGTGGAAGGTAGCTGGAAGAAGACAATTTCATTTCATCATTGAAAAGCACTACTTCTATTTAAGTATCAGAATCTTCCTTGCATTCAGATGGAATTATTTAACTGTGACACTGAGTACTATAAAATGTAATTCTTCTGAGATTCTTCCATTTTTAAGATACAGTGCATTATTTGGAATGTAGGCTGAGGGGAGAGTGGGAAAATGGGAGGGTCCGGTAGACCTTTCACCAGACATGGTAGACCACTCCCCTCAGGCTTCTGGCCTCCCTCCCCATGGGGTGACCTGCCTTTTGCTCTGAACAGAAAAAGTCAGAATAGAGAAGGTAAACAATTTTTCCATAGTATCTATGCACCACATCTTCTTTACCTATTCCTTTCTTGAGGGACATTTAGGTTGCTTCCAAGTCCTGGCTGCTATAAATAGTGCTGCAATGAACACTGGGCGGTGGGGGTGGGGGGGTATCTTTTTGAATTATGGTTTTCTCTGGGTACAAGCCCATGAGTGGGGTTGCTGGGTCATATGGTAGTTCTATTTTTAGTTTTTTAAAGAATCTCCATACTGTTCTCCATAGTGGCTGTATCAATTTACATTCCCACCAACTGTACAAGAGGGTTTCCTTTTCTCCACACCTTCTCGAAACATTTGTTTGTAGATTGTTTAATGATGGCTATTCTGATGGGTGTGAGGTGGTACCTCATTGTCGTTCTGATTTGCATTTCTCTAATAATTAATGGTGTTGAGCATCTTTTCGTGTGTTTGTGGCCATCTTATGTCTTCTTTGGAAAGGACTATTATTCAACCTTAAAGGGAATGAAATTGGGTCATCTGTAGAGACGTGGATGGGTCTAGAAACTGTCATACAGAGTGAAGTAAGTCAGAAAGAGAAAAAAATATCCTAATATGAATTCATATATATGGAATCTAGAAAAATGGTACAGATGATCTTATTTGCAAAACAGAAACAGAGACATAGATGTAGTGAGTAAACATATGGATAACAAAAGCGGAAAGTGGGGGGTGAATTGGAAAATTGGGATTGGCATATATACGCTATTGATACTATGTATAAAATAGATAACTAATGAGAACCTACTTATAGTTCAGAGAAACCTACTGTGGTGATCTAAATGGGAAGGAAATCTAAAAAAGAGGGAATATATGTATATGAATGGGCTTCCCAGGTAGTTCAGTGGTAAAAGAATCCACCTGCCAAAGTGTGAGATGCAGGTTCAATCCTGGGTCGGAAGATCCCCTGGAGGAGGGCATGGCAACCCACTCCAGTGTTCTTGGCTGGAGAATCCCATGGACTATAGTGGGCTATAGTCCATGGGGTCACGAAGAGTCAGACACGACTTGGTGACTGAGCACAACACGTATATATATAGCTGATCCATGCAGTGGCACCCCACTCCAGTACTGTTGCCTGGAAAATCCCATGGACGGAGGAGCATGGTGGGCTGCAGTCCACAGGGTCGCTAAGAGTCCAACAGGACTGAGCGACTTCACTTTCATTTTTCACTTTCCTGCACTGGAGGAAGAAATGGCAACCCACTCCAGTGTTCTTGCCTGGAGAATCCCAGGGATGGGGGAGCCTGGTGGGCTGCCGTCTCTGGGGTCGCACAGAGTCGGACACAACTGAAGCAACTTAGCAGCTGCAGTAGAAAGTAACACAACATTATAAAGCAACCATACTCCAATAAAAATTAATTTTAAAAAATAATGATTTGTCCATGCTGTATGATTCAAAACGAGATCCACCTGGATGAAAAGTCTCCGCTATTTCTACTCCTCCATCATGTCAAGTGCGGTGCCAAATAGGCACTCCAGAAGAGACATAGACATAGGACATGGCCCCAAATCCAAGGTGCCATCACCCTGACAGGAACAGCTAGTGTGACGCAGAAGGCCTAGGAAACAGTTGAGAAAGAAAATCTAGATTTTCCAACAACAAGAAAAGGAAACTTAGAGAATCAAAACAAGAGATCTAATATCCAGCTAACCAGAGTTCTAGGAAAAGAGAGGAAATCATGGAGAAGGAAATGGCAACCCACTCCAGTGTTCTTGCCTGGAAAAGTCCATGGGCAGAGAAGCCTGGCGGGTGGCAGTCCATGTGGTTACATGACTGAGCATGCATGCATGAGGGTAGAGGGAGATGGGTTGGTAGCAGTAAACTGGTAGAACTAAAAGAAAAAGATAAGAGAGGAAATCAAAGAAATAAAGCTTCCCAAAACTGAAAGGTGTGAGCTCACTGATTGACAAGGATCTGCTAAGGCTACAGACCAACTGGGGATTAGGGACACATCATGATGAAACTTTCTATCGATGAGGATAAAGAGAAAATCCTAGAGGTGTTCAAAGAAGAAAAATAATATACTTACAAAGGATTAGCCCCAGGACAGCACTGCAGTTCTTTCCAGCAACACTGGAAACAAACACCCCCCAGTTTCTGAGTAAAAACCATTTCCCACCTAGATTTTAAGACTATGTCAATGAAGTATGAGAGTAAAATTGTCATTTTTTTAAAAAAGTTTTTGAAACATCTACTTTCCACGTACTCTTTCTCAGGAAGCTATTAGAAGAGACGCTGCTTCAGAGGCAAGGTGACTGCCCAGTGGCGTGCTGTGAGCAGGCTCTTAACCGGTCCACAGGAGCATCTCCTCCCATTCCTAAACAAGACAGTGCGACTGATGTCTTCCCAGACATCATTACTGAGAGTATCTAGAAGGGTGTTTCAGAGGAGATTAATGTTTCAATTGGAGGATTCATTTCAGTAAAGTGTCTTGTCCTCCCCAGTGTGGGTGGACATCTTCCAACCTGTAGAGGGCCTGAGAAGAAAAAAAGGCAGAGGAAGGAGAAATTTGCCTCTTTCACTTCCTGGCTGCCTGCTGAGCTGGAACATTGATCTTCTTCTGCCCTCAGACTGGGATTTATATCATCAGCTCCCCTGGTTCTCAGGCCTTCATACTCAGACCGGAATTAAACCACTGGCTTTCCAGGCTTTCCAGCTTATAGGTTGGAAGAATTCTCAGCCCATGTAACCTGGTGAGCCAATCCCTCATAATAAGTCTCTTAATGATTGATTGACAGATAGATAGGTATCTTATTGGTTCTGTTACTCTGAAGAACCCTGACTAGTATATCAAGTTTAGTGATATTATATTAGTAAGCTAAAATCAGCCGTGGAGGGAATACTGATCCCACAGAAATCAGCAACACTACAAACTAGGGCTTCCTCCCCTTTTCCACTGTCCCCTAGCCCAAGGTAGTCATGAAACATTTACCAGCATACCCCTGAAATAAACCAAGAGAGAAAAAGACAAGGGATCCTGGAAATAGCAAAGCTACTTAGGAGAAAAAGCTAAGTAAATTACAAAGATAATGATGAAGAGAAATCCCAGGATAGCTGAGGAGAAAGTAAATAGAGGGTTGGGAAGACTGATACATTATCTAACAGTTTTGACCGCCTTGAGAGGGACTTTTAAACTCTGGCAAAGACTATAGAGATATCTTAGCAACAGATGCAAATGAAAAGCACAAAGTCAACTATTAACTATAAGGAAAATAAAATGTTTCACAGAAAAGGAATAACAACTCTGTTTGACTCCGCTGTGAACAATGTTAGTGACAGTGATGTAAAAACCAATGTTGATACTCCTCTTAAATACATCCACTACTAAAACATCTGTATTATTTTGGTGAGTGTGATAAGTTCTATTGGGTACAGAGCACAAGCTGTGAAGGATGGAGAGGACTTTTGGAGAGGACTTTCCCACTTGAGTATCTCTTGAGCTGTATATTTTTTCTCCAGTGTTTTGTTTTATACAAGTTTTTAATTTCTTTAATTTTATTACGTGTACTGAATACCACACATACACAATTCTGATTGTTTGCTCTGGTTTACTACCAACAAAAGACCTGTTAATCACACACACAAAACCCTAATGTTGATCTAACTAAAACTGGTGTATAACTACATCAATCGACTGTATGGAAAGGAACTGGAGACGCTAGGATATAGTAATGGGCTTCCCTGATAGTTCAGCTGGTAAAGAATCTGCCTGCAATGCAGGAGACCTGGGTTTGATCCCTGGGTTGGGGAGATCCCCTAGAGAAGGGAAAGGCTACCCACTGCAGTGTTCTGGTCTGGAGAATTCCATGGGCTGTATAGTCCATGGGGTCACAAAGAGTCAGACACGACTGAGTGACTTTCACTTTCAAGTTATTGGAATACTCTCTAAATCTATAGTAGGCAAACAATAGATAAAATGGAAAATGGGAAAAAATTGCTATATAAGCATGTTATCAAAATATACAAGTAAGCATCTCAAGAAGTGGAGAAGTGTAACTGGTTGCCTCTGAGGAATGATAGGTCATTGGAGGTGTCAGGAGGCAGGCAGGCGACTCCACCTCTCGTCTAGTCCTCATAGTACTATCTTACTCTGTAACTGTGCCCCTAAGTATTTTAAATAAGCAAGGAGAGGAGGCAGCGTGATACAGTTAGGGTTATCTCAGCCTTTGGTCCTGTGAGGCTCCTGAGATGAAGAGCAAGACCGAGTGAGCTGGGGAGGATGGAGTGCCCAGTGCTTCCCTCGGTTATAGATCTGTGAAACGAAGAGAGGGGAATAGTCAGGGGGAAGGAAGTGCAAAGGGCAGGCACAAGAATCCATCTTGGAGTCGGTCAGCTGGGAACATCTACAATTGAGTCAGCTTCTCCCTGAACTGTTCCCAAACAAGGCTGCTAGCTATAAAACCCAGAAGTCAGTGGATAAAAAGGATTATTGACAATAATGGAAAACACATGATGCAGAAGAGTCCAACCATAAGGGATGGATCAAATTTTCAAAAGTGCATCCATATACAGAATAGTGGGCAGGCATTTTAAGAGATGCTTAGGAGGCTATTAAATGGCATGGAAAGGCACTTAAAGTCTATTCTGTGTAAGGGGAGTAAAAGGGAGAAAGGAGAATATACTAAAGCATATACAGCATGCCTTTAAAGAAAATTCCAAATTTGGTCATCTCCTTCTAAAACTATCAGGCAACAAACAGACATCCAAATGCAACATGCCAAAATGCTGATTTCTAAGTTAAAACAGAGCTCTTAGTTTGGTTAATACAGTAATTAAAAGAAGTTGCACTCTCTTCATTGCAGGGAATATAAACTAATACAAACATTTTGGAAAACAATTTAGAACTATGTACTTAAGCCTCAAAAGCTGATCTGGTAATTTCTCTTCTGGGAACATGATCTAAGAAAACAATGAAAATGCAGGAAAAAGGACCTTGCACCATTATTTATAAAGCAGACCAGGTAAAGTATTTAATCCCAGGGGTGGTATATTACATAGTCATTAAAAAAGATGTTTTCAATAATTTTAATAAAATTCAGGGAAATGCTTATGATATGATTGATGGTGGGCAAGGAAAAGGATGCCCCACTGTATAATCTCAAATATTTAAGCAAAATGCACAGCATAAAAGAAACGCATCAAAACATTAATCATGGTTATGTTTGAGAGGTAGAATCATGGTTAATTTCCATTCTCTTATCTAGACATGATTCCTCAGTTTTGTACGCTGATAGCTAAGAGGTTGAATAACATTCCTAAGTACACACAAACTGGTCAGTACAATGTTGTTTTAAATCATGCATTCAAGAAGTATGCTCATGAACAGACTCTCTAAAAAACAAAGAAACAACAACAACAAAAAATACCTGGAACTGTAGCATTTGCAATTTCCATGGTGTAAATACTCCCTCTGTGGCCAATTTCAAGCTTCAGAGCCTGCGTCACACAGGTAGACTGGAGCAGGGAGGAGGCCTCAGACAAACGCCTAGGGCAAAGGTGAAACCAAGCAAGCTGAGAATGAGTTACCCTCTCTAAGCATATCATCCAGCCCACCTCCCCATACCCCAACCTCCCAGCTTCTCCCCCCACTGTTGGAATCCTGCTAATGAGGGTCACGTTTACCCGGAGCCATGGTAAAGAAAACCAGCTCAAGAGTAAGATTTATTCGGTCCCAAAGACAGATTTCAAAAAAAGCTGGAAAGTCCAAAAGCCAAGATGGGTCAAAAACTGAGATTACCGAGGTACAATCAAGAGCAAGTAGCTAATCAAGCCATGGAGACCAGCTGTCTCCAATCTGATTCATTTCCAGAGGTAATGGTGGGAGGAGGGTTGGTTTACTCCACATTTTAAGGAGTAGCAGAGACACCTGGGCGGAGAAGGCAATGGCACCCCACTCTAGTACTCTTGCCTGGAAATACCCATGGATGGAGGAGCCTGGTGGGCGGCAGTTCATGGAGTCGCTAGGAGTCGGACTCGACTGAGCGATTTCACTTTCACTCTTCACTTTCATGCATTGGAGAAGGAAATGGCAACCCACTCCAGTGTTCTTGCCTGGAGAATCCCAGGGACAGAGGAGCCTGGGGGGCTGCCATCTCTCGGGTCACACAGAGTCGGACACAACTGAAGCGACTTGGCAGCAGCAGCAGTAGCATCAGAGTCACTTGGGAAATTTGGTAAATATAGATGGCAGGGCCCCACCGTCATCACATGTGAGTCTGCAGTGGAGCCAGAAAAGGCGCATTTGTCACTCGCTCCCAGGTAACGCCTGTGTTCTTGGCCCAGAAACCACATTCTGAGAACCACTGACATAGATGGTTCAAGTTACCAGCAAAAAAAAAAAAGAAAAGAAAAAGGAGAATTTCAGCAGAAGAGCTGATGGATGATGTTTTCACATGGATTAAAGGAATGAAAACAGGTTCTGTTCCTTCTAAATACACAATTACAATGGTTTCCAGTTCATGTCTTAGTAATTTGCAGATCAGAAGGCAATGGCACCCCACTCCAGTACTCTTGCCTGGAAAATCCCTTGGATGGAGGAGCCTGGTGGGCTGCAGTCCATGGGGTCGCTAAGAGTCAGGCTCGACTGAGCAACTTCACTTTCACTTTTCACTTTCATGCATTGGAGAAAGAAATGGCAACCCACTCCAGTGTTCTTGCCTGGAGAATCCCAGGGATGGGGGAGCCTGGTGGGCTGCCGTCTCTGGGGTCGCACAGAGTTGGACATAACTGAAGAGACTTAGCAGCAGCAGCAGCAGCAGCTTAGCAAGAAAGGCAAGTCAGAAGTCATTTTCAGTACTTTACAAGTGCAGATGCAGTCGGACCTCCTAAAAACAACGAAGTTTTTACTACTGTCCTTGCTATTTTAGACACCAGAACACACAGCCTCAGAGAGGGTCAGCTGCCCCAAACCACTGGGCGTGAGCAGCAGCGTGTGTACTGGGAATGGAGGTAGGGAAATGCCGCCTGCCCTTGTGTGCCTTCACCCCACTGTCCCTCCAGTCTCGCTGATGACAAAGAAGGGATGAAGCCCCAGGTTCTTCACTCTCTAGTGCCGTGGACCCTGGGGCAAGCTGAAGAAATCTCTGAACCTCTTCTCAGAATCATGTTTTTCAGTGCTTGTTGTAAAATACCCAAGATAAAAAGAAAATCAACTGCATTGAAATATTTGTTATCAAAATATTTTTTACAATAACACATAGTGATGACAAGATATTACTATATATTAAAATACTGAAAACCTAGGGACTGATCTACTAACTGCCACCATTTTGAAATAGTGAAATAAACCATATTTTGATATAACTGAAGTAATTTCAATGTGCTAAGAAAATGGCTGTGATTTCTACTGGTGACAGTCACAGGTTGGCTAATGCTGTGGTTTGCCACCTATATTAGTAATTAAAGGAAACACCAATTTTCAATTAGAGATATTCAGAATTACAAACATAGACCCCAGTTTAAGTCAGGTTCAACAAGTCTAAATAAATCTTCATGCCACTCAAATTTACATTTTCATCTTATTTTTCATAGTCCTTTTAAAAACATGGTTGCGTAATTCCTTGCCTTCTTTTCTCTTTTATTCATTTTAAAACTTGGAATGAGTATACTTGTGGCCCAGTAATTACTCTAGGATCTACTATATGAAACACAAAACATACTCACATTTGTGTTTCAATAGGTCTCAGCAAATGTAATAGATCCAACCTAATTTCCAAATATAAAACATAATTGGTTAAAAATAATTGTATTTCAAAGTTTTCAACTTTGAAAGCTGGAAAGAGTTCTGGAAGTGAATGGTAGTGATGGTGGCACAACAGTATGAAGGTACTCAACGCCACTGAATTGGATACTTAAAGTGATTGAGATGCCAAATTTGATGTTATGTATATTTCACCACAATTTAAAAAATAAAAAAATAATTCCTAGATAAGTGTTGGTGATAGAATATATGTAGTCTTTTTGTGTGGATATTGCCTGAAAAATTTCAACCCCTAAAAAAAATTGTATTTGACCCATGGGCCCATCTTTTTCAGAATCATAAACCCAAAGAAATCTTGCCTGTAGGGCGCTGCACCAAATTCCATCCGGTGCTCACTGCAAAGCATTTTTGGCTCCTTAGAACACATTCCACTCCATTCTCTACTGGTTCTTAATTAATGTCCTGTTAGGGCCACCCCAGGAAAAACCATTCCAAAAAAACACCTTTGTTCTCTTCTAAACAATCAAAAGCGAATAACCATCATAGCAGCAAAGGTAAGAAAAAAGAAACAGTATGTATTGTTTTCTAAACTCCATAACTGCACATGAACATATTTAAGGTAACTGGAAGTTAAATTTCTACTTTTTACAAGTCGTGGGCATCACTGCAGAGCAGGCACCACCAGCCAGCACATTCACATTTTTCTCATGGCATTCCCCAAGCTCCTGCCCTTTCAAACACATATGGAAATGAGGGGGCCCAATGAGCTCTTAATGCAAATTTCTTTATATAAGGACCCTGAAAACCAAAAGGTTGTTGGTGGTTTCAGAAAATATCTTGCAGGAAAATGCTGTGTCCATAGTGAACTGTCGCCACATGACCCTGGGAAAATTAACTTGTGCGGAGGGAAAAACAAAGAGAGGCGGTCTAAGCAGGACACCTCCTTCAGTCTGCGAGCACAGAACCCCACAGCTATGCTGGTGGGGAGGAAGATTTTGAAAGGGGCTTGGGAGGGGCGCTGATTCTTTTTCATGGACTTGAGGATTATTCTTTAACAGGAAGCTATCTCTAAACATCATGCTTAATAGTTCATTAATAAATGTGTAAAAAGGTCTTCACTGGAGGGCTGCAGTCCTCCCACCCATCACTAGATCAGTGCTACACTAATGTGACCAGAAACCACAGGTCCCACTGGGCTCACTCCAGGGAGCCCCCACCCAAGGCTCTGCCCCTCCACCACCAGGAAGCTACGGATGTAGGAAGCCAGCTCCTGGTTTGGCTGGTGGGTCTGCTTCTTGCCTACGGGTTTTTCCTGCTGGCAGAGGGACTGGATTTTGTCACTTCGTGAAATCTGTTGGGAATTTGCTTCAAACTCTGCGCATTTCCCATAAGCCTATTTTTAAATAAGAAAGAGATGCTCTGGGGACTTCCCTGGTGGTCCAGTGGTTACGACTTGTGTCCCCAGTTCAGGGGTCCCAGGCTCCACCCCTAGTCAGAGTATTAGATCCCACATGCCACAGCTAAGACCCCCACACAGCCAAATAAGTGCATAAATGCATAATTTTTTCTTTCTAAATAAAAGGATGCTCTGTAAGCAAAACCTTGAGAATCTAAAAGAGAAACCAGCAGAGGGGTGACACACACCCATTTCCATGATTTAGACTCTCAAGAGTCTCTGCTTCTCATCTGTAAAAGGGAGACGATAGACAGTGCCTGCCTGGCAGGGTGTGTGAAGGTTGAATAACTACTAACCCAGAGTACACAACCCACTATTATGTAGGTCAGCAGCTATTCAGCCTATGGAAAGTGCCAGCGAATTTTATTATGTCTTTTAACTCAGTCTGACACACCAAAAAACAGACACTTCTGTGGAAAATTATTGATTTTGTGATCATGTATTGATTGGTCAAGGAAAGTAAAGGGCCATGTCCATTAGGAGCAACTGATCTTTTTTTTTTTCTTCCCCAGAAACCCATATTGCTGCACTTGTCAAACTGGTGGGAAAGCTCCAGTGCTCCTTTAGAGGGAGGGCAATCCCCCTCCAGTCATCGGCCAGCAGTCCTGACACTGCCACATTTACAGGGGGTTTGGAGAATCCATTCCCTACAACACCCTGGTTTTAGTGATGAGATACTAGGACCAGAAGCATCTACTGTCCATGGTCACCGGCAGAGTCTAATCCAGAACTCAGCACCCCTAGTTCCCACCCAAGTTCATCTGTAGCTCCACAGTCCCCTTGCCACCCTAAGGTGGCTCTGATTCCCCTCCCCCCACCACCAAGTGCCTTTCATCAGAGGTACCAAGAGTTCAAGATGCAATTTAGACCTATGAGTGGCCTTTGAATTTATAGCCCATTGAAACCATATGAACTCAGAAACTAAAAACTGGTAGTCAGAGGTTAGAGGCAGAAATGTTTCCCCAGGAAGTGTCAGCACACAATTATTATTAAGGTTCCAGTAAAAAGTTGGCTTAAAGCTCAACATTCAGAAAATGAAGATCATGGCATCCAGTCCCATCACTTCATGGGAAATAGATGGGGAAACAGTGGAAACAGTATCAGACTTTATTTTTTGGGGGGCTCCAAAATCACTGCAGATGGTGATTGCAGCCATGAAATTAAAAGACGCTTACTCCTTGGAAGAAAAGTTATGACCAACCTAGATAGTATATTCAAAAGCAGAGACATTACTTTGCCAACTAAGGTCTGTCTACTCAAGGCTATGGTTTTTCCAGTGGTCATGTATGGATGTGAGGGTTGGACTTGGAAGAAGGCTGAGTGCCGAAGAACTGATGCTTTTGAACTATGGTGTTGGAGAAGACTCTTGAGAGTCCCTTGGACTGCAAGGAGATCCAACCAGTCCATCCTAAATGAGATCAGTCCTAGGTGTTCTTTGGAAGGAATGATGCTAAAGCTGAAACTCCAGTACTTTGGCCACCTGATGCAAAGAGTTGACTCATTGGAAAAGACTCTGATGCTGGGACGGATTGGGGGCAGGAGAAGAAGGGGACGACAGAGGATGAGATGGCTGGATGGCATCACCGACTCGATGGATGTGAGTCTGAGTGAACTCCAGGAGTTGGTGATGGACAGGGAGGCCTGGCATGCTGTGATTCATGGGGTCGCAAAGAGTCAGACATGACTGAGTGACTGAACTGAACTGAACTGACTGAATTCTCCTTACCTTCCTCAGTAGATTTCACTACTCCATTAATTTTAGGAAATGCAGCCCTATAAAGTTCTAAATGCAGCCCCAGATTCTTTACTCTCAGCAGCCTTTTAAGAACAGCCACCCTCAGAAGGCAAGGTACTGAGCCCAGCTGACCTTGGCTGTATGTGAAGTACAAGTTAACAAGCACACCAACCACAACCCAATCATCATCACACACCTGCTGGCCTCTGAACTCACACAAAATCTATACAAGTGCTTAGGGCCTCACCACTCACATTCGTATCTACACACTATCTCAACACATGAACACATTCAGCATACTCTGTACATACAACCCTACATGCACATATATGCATCATATTCAGCCTACATGTGTGCTCACACACAAACACCCTATGTGTGCGTGTGCTCATGCCCACCCTCATGTGTGTGTGCACGCACACACACATACACGCACACACACACATACATTCTTATTCAGTTCCCTACCTGACTGCTAACCCTCTAAGTCTTGGCTCTGTGATACTAAACTTTAACCCTCAGGCCTGCTTCTGGACGTTTACACTTGGCATTTACTCTTGAGCTCTCTGGAACTTGAACATGGCTGTCTCTAAAGGTTTTTAACTCAACTTGCCTTACTTCTCATGAGATCTGCAACCCAGATCTGAAACATCCATGTTCTGGCTCAGTCCTCTAAAGAATCCAAGTTCTGACACCTCCCATTTGGTCAGAGACCCAACCTAACCAATCCAGCCGGTCCAGCATCGTGGCCCCTCTCCTTCCACCACTACATTGTTCACAGAATTGAAGGGTGGGGCCATAGGGGTGCAAGCGACTAGGCCAGACAGTCCCAAAGATGACCAGAACACGAATCTCACTCACCGGAGCCAGCTGCTCAGTGCCGTCAGCCTGGAATTCTGCATCTCCAGAGTGACTCTGAGGGACCTCATCATAGCGCTGCATAACTACCTTTCTGGTAGGAGTTCAAAGGTTAGTTAGTTCACCTCCTCCCCTAAAAAAAGCCACAAGGAACTGCCCCATCCTTGTACATCTTAAAATGATTTCAGATGCTGAAGTCTGAGGTGTTCTTTTTCAGAAAGCAGCTTGACACCCTGACTCTATCTTGGTATGTCCAGCCGTCAGCAGCAGCTAAGGACAGCCAGGCAGAATCTCCTTGGCTCCTCAGCTGCCCGCCACAACTACCAACCAGGCAGAGTGTGGCTGATCTGGGCACAGGCCTAAAGAGACACCCACTGCCTGTCCCTGCCTGATCCTGTCCCCATTTCCCACCATCAAGCTCTGGTTCAGGGTGCTATGCTGAAGTGAGGTCTCCAGGATTATAACCAGAATTGACCACTTTTTTTCTCTCTTGTTTTCACATGGTTTTGTTCTGAGACTGTGGACAAGGGTAAAGGTGGAGGCAGAGAGGTGATCTTTATCCTGCACGGAGCTCATTCATTTCCAATGATGCCTCTGCTGCCCATTCTTAAACCCACCCCCAGAAGAAAACACACACAGGAGCCCAGGTTCTACCAAACAGCCACGGGCATTTCACATGCACACAGGTGACTCACTCTCCCCCACACACTGTGCAGTCATCTTAATAGCCCATGACTTCATGTTAATTGAAACCCATCCATCACTGTAAAGAGCAAAATGGACTTGGGAAGAGCAGTCCAATCCAGTTCCTTTTTCTTGCTCATGCCTCTGAGAAGGAAGAAGTGTCTGTGCTGGTGAGTAACAGTGGCTCAGGGGAGGCGCTATCACCAGGGCAAGTGGATCCCATCCCCAAACTCCCTCGAGCTCTGAATGAGATGTGGAGGACCCAGGAGAGACTCAGAACTGGGTCCAAATGATAGATTAATACTTGACTGAATAGTTAGAAACCACACATTATTATCTGAGCTCAGAAATGAAGACAATATTTTATTTTTATTGATCATTCTACAGAATTACACTTGCAGCTAGTCATAAATGAATTTCAACTGCCCGTGTTCTGTTTTATCACAAAAAGAACTAGAGGTGGCTAAAACTATTACTATACAAAAAGTATATTTTTAAAAGGTGATGGAACAACTCAGTTAATGAATGGATAAACAAAATTTGCTGTAGCTATTAAAATGTCTGACTCTCTTGCAACCCCATGGACTGTAGCCCACCAGGCTCCTCTGTCCATGGGATTTCCCAGGCAAGAATACTGGAGTGGGCAGCCATTTCCTTCTCCAGGGGATCTTCTCCACCCAGGGATCGGATCTGCATCTCCAACATCTCCTGCACTGGCAGGCAGATTCTTTTACCGCTGAGCCACCTGGGAAGACCCCATTTAAATGGAGTATTATTCAGCCATAAAGAGGAATGAAATATGGATACACGGATGAACCTTGAAAGCATTGTGCTAAGTGAAGGAAGTCGGGCATAAATGGCCACATATCATAAGATTCCATTTATAGGAAATGTCCAAAATAGGAAAATCCACAGAGATAGTAAGCAGATCAGTGGCTGCCTAGGCTTGTGGGGAGGAAGTGGGAAGTGACTGCTTAATGGATAAGGGGTTTTCTTTTTAGGGTGATGAAAATATTCTGTAATGAGATAGCAGTGATGGTTGCATGACACTGTGAGTGTACTAAAAGCCACTGAGTTGTATGCTTTAAAATGGTGAATTTTATGTTATATGAATTTTACCTAAAAAATATTAAAAAAAAAAATAGTACCAAAGCATTAAGGGAAAACAAATGGTAAGAGAATAACACAAAGCCTGGATTGGGGGTAGTGATTATTACCCCGCAATCACTATGGTTTGCTCCACAGTGCAAACCATAGTTGCTGAGATGAGCCACCAGTTCAGCCATGATTCCCAGAGAGAACAGTCCAGGAAAGCAACTGATCAGTTAGGAGGAGATTCCCATATTCCATCAGACAAGAGCAAGCCAGTAGTGAAGAGAAGCACAGGTCTCCCAGCACAGTCTCCCACGAACACTGTTCCCTGGATCCCCAAAGTGCAAGCTCTGTGATGTGGCAGGCTGGGTACTCCCCAACAGACCTTCAGCAAACATGATCCTGACTCTCATGCAATTTCTGTTACTCAATGCAAGCTGAAGGCAAACACCAGATCTACTGTCAACAAAGCCACACCCATAACTAAATACCCACACAGGTGGCTTCCAACCTTTGAACTGTTTTTAAGGCCAGTATTTCTCAAAGGATTGTCTTATCTTTATCTTTCCTTATTTTTAAACATGTGTCCATATTGTATGTACCTTCAAGCCACTTTGAATCCTGCATTAGTAGCACTTGGAGTGTTGATTAAAATTAAGATTCCAGGACCTTAGGCTAATCTAATGTATATTCAAAGTCTTTGAGGATAGAGTCTATCATTATGAAGTTTAATAAACTCCTGAGACGACTTTTATGAACAATAACATTTGAGAGTGCTCCCCTTCCATTCCCGGAGTCCCTGAAGAAGGCCGCACTCCACAAGCAGCAGGTGGGACCCATGCTTACCTTACCCTTACCTTATCCTCCTTACCCTCCCTCTTCACATCAGCCGTCCAAGGTCTCCAATCCCTGGGTAGGCATATCATCACTTCAGAGAAAAGTAGTCAAGTGGCATCTTCCAAGGTCATCTCTCAGCCCTTTCAGAGGCTCCTGCTCTGAGTCAGATGCCCAGGAGTCTCAGCAGTTCTGTTCTCAGAAACAAAACAATGTTGATGAGGTCATTAACACCTCAAACTACCGCACAACTGCACTCATCTCACACACTAGCAAAGCAGTGCTCAAAATACTCCAAACCAGGCTTCAGCAATACGTGAACCATGAACTTCCAGATGTTAAAGTTGCTTTCAGAAAAGGCAAAGGAACAAGAGATCAAATTGCCAACATCTGCTGGATCATGGAAAAAGCAAGAGAGTTCCAGAAACACATCTATTTCTGCTTTATTGATCATGCCAAAGCCTTTGACTGTGTGGATCACAATAAACTGTGGAAAATTCTGAAAGAGATGGGAATACCAGACCACTTGACCTGCCTCTTGAGAAACCTGTATGCAGGCCAGGAAGCAACAGTTAGAACTGGACATGGAACAACAGACTGGTTCCAAATAGGAAAAAGAGTACATCAAGGCTGTATATTGTCACCCTGCTTATTTAACTTCTATGCAGAGTACATCATGAGAAATGCTGGGCTGGAAGAAACACAAGCTGGAATCAAGATTGCCAGGAGAAATATCAATAACCTCAGATATGCAGATGACATCAGTCTTATGGCAGAAAGTGAAGAGGAACTAAAAAGCCTCTTGATGAACATGAAAGAGGAGAGTGAAAAAGTTGGCTTAAAGTTCAACTTTCAGAAAACTAAGATCATGGCATCTGGTCCCATCACTTCATGGCAAATAGATGGGGAAACAGTAGAAACAGTGTCAGACTTTATTTTTCTTGGCTCCAAAATCACTGCAGATGGTGACTGAAGCCATGAAATTAAAAGATGCTTACTCCCTGGAAGGAAAGTTATGACCAACCTACATAGCATATTGAAAAGCAGAGACATTACTTTGCCAACAAAGGTCCATCTAGTCAAGGCTATGGTTTTTCCAGTGGTCGTGTATGGATGTGAGAGTTGGACTGTGAAGACAGCTGAGCGCCGAAGAATTGATGCTTTTGAACTGTGGTGTTGGAGAAGGCTCTTGAGAGTCCCTTGGACTGCAAGGAGATCCAACCTATCCATCCTAAAGGATATCAGTCCTGAGTGTTCACTGGAAGGACTGATTGCTGAAGCTGAAACTCCAACACTTTGCCCACCTCATGCAAAGAGTTGACTCATTGGAAAAGATCCTGATGCTGGGAGAGATTGGGAGCAGGAGGAGAAGGGGACGACAGAGGATGAGATGGCTGGATGGCATCACTGACTCAATGGACGTGAGTTTGAGTGAACTCCAGGAGTTGATGCTGGACAGGGAGGCCTGGTGTGCTGTGATTCATGGGGTCACAAAGAATCAGACACAACTGAGCAACTGAACTGAACTGAACTGAATGAGTTCACAGGAAGATCTAGCCATAGGACTTAGCAAAAGATGTCATGTCTCCTCACTGCCTTTCTAGGCCCTTCTACACATAGGAGCCACTGATTCTTCCTGCATGTCTAGCCTTTCTCTCCCCAGTTTTGAGCTAAGCCTGGGTCCGTGTTCATAGCTCTGTGCTAGACAGTTCCAGTCAGAGGTCCTGGGGCACCTTCAACCCAACAGGCCCCAAATGGGCCCTAGATCTCTCCATTATCTCTAAGGAAAGAAACAGCTGAATCTCCAAACCTCTGCAGGTAGGCGTGCAGTCTGTCACAGTACTTCTTTAACAGCAAGAAGTAAAGGCTTGTACACAAAATCATGTATACTACACATATGGGATTTAAGGGATCTAGTAAGGGTAATTTTTACTCAGCTGGCTTTTGCTACCATCAGACTTCAGAGACTAACACACAGTTGATGTGACTCCTCTGCACCTGTTTCTGTTTATAGCATTTATCACTTGAGAATCAGTATTTCCCCCTCACTAGATTCTGAATCGAAGGCAAGAGTCTCTTTTTCTGTTCTTATTATGTGCCCATTTTTCTATTGGATGGGTCTCTTCCCTATTGGCTTATATCACTTCCAGTTTTATTGTGATACAACTGACATACAGCACTGTGTAAGTTTAAGGTGCAATGCATAATGATTTGACTAACATCATGAGATGATGACCACAGTAAGTTTAAGGAACAGCTAACATGTCATATAGATTTTTAAAAGAGAAATATAAAAAATATATTTTTTCCTTGTGATGAGAACTCAAGATTTTGCTCTCTTGACTTTCATATATGTCATATAGCAGTGTTAATGATATTTATCATGTTGTACTTTATTATACATTTTCCTATTCATGTTGATTTATAGGTGCTCTTTACATAGCATGGCTATTGACCTGTTAATTGACATAGGTAGTACTATTTTCTCCTACTCTACCCATTTAATTTTAATGTTGTTTGTAACATTTTTCACTACATTAGAAATTTTGTTGCTGTTATGTGTTGGCAAGATACTATAGTGGTAATATTACCCCAGAAATGAAACTTTAGAAGAAGCAAGCAAATGGAAAGAAAAAACTGAGAAAAGCTGGCAACATTGAAGTTCCAAAAGATGCTTTTATAAAAGTTCTGAGAACATAATCTAATAAGTAACTGATGGGGGAAAATAAGAATTTTCAAGTTTTTTTAAGTACATGATCATCATTCTTCTATTTGATGCTTTAGGGGATTGTTGAAAATAGCTGGGCAAGTATCTAATAATCTGTCATCACCAACACCAGCAAAGAAATGTCCCATTTTGTTGACTTTCCAATGCCTGAAGACTTTCCAAACTTATTGCATAATTCTAAGCTTCTGGAATACTTCAGAATTTTTGCCCAAAATTTGATCTTCTAAAATAATGTCAGTTACAGGTGCTGTGTTTTGGAAGGAGAATGATTTTTCTCTACAGTAGTTCAATTATTATTATTATGATTTTTCTCTACAGTAGTTCAGCTCATATTTAAATGGAGAATTTGATAATGAAAAAAATTATGTAGTTCAATTATTATTATTATTATTATGTAGTTCAATTATTTTCTGAAAAGCAAAGGCATGATAGAAAAAAAAATTATGTAGTTCAATTATTATTATTATTATTATGTAGTTCAATTATTTTCTGAAAAGCAAAGGCATGATAGAAAACCCCAAAAGTAATGTTGTTTCCCCTCACAGTATAGATTACAACATTAACAGAAAACTATCAGTTAAAATTAATAGTTTGAATGATGATAGTATTGATGGTAAAATCATCAGTGCTGCCTTATCTGTCCATCTTTCAATCCCTGTATCTGCAGCTTCTAGAGAAATGCCTGGTACCTAGACAGTGCTCAGTAGAAATGGATGGATTGAAGAAAATGAGTAAGCAAATTTGTGCTAAAGGGATGGGACTTCCCTCGTGGCCCACTGGCTAAAACTCCATGCTCCCAATGCTGAGGGGCCCAGGTTCAATCCCTGTCAGGGAGCTAGATCCCACATGCCACAACTAAAGATCCTATGAGCTGAAACTAAATAAATAAATATATAAATATTAAATAGCCGAATAAATAAGTATTAAATAAAAAGAAATTTTGTACTGAAAGGAAACTTCTATAAATATCATTGGCAGAAACTCTCATGTTTTGAGATAGAAGTCTGTAGAAGGAGAGCCTTGCTGGGACAACACATAAGCACTGCTTTGAGAACTTTTTTCTCAAAAAAAAAACCACTCATGGGCAGCTACTATTCTTCCTTTTTCACACAGCCTTAGCACCCAGGAAAGGTTCAGACAAGAAACACGCCCACTGTCTTGCACAGCTCCCTCTGTTCTCCCTGTACCCCTTCTGTATGGCCCCTTCACCCACGGAAGAGAACAAATGAAATTGCTCAGGCTGGGTGGAAGGGACCGAGCGTCCTCCTTGCCTCCCAGCATCTTGGAGATCTAAAGGATTTTAGTTTATACTGTATAGACAGCATGTGCTAGAACTGAAAACCTAATCTTACAAGCGAGACATTTTCCTTTCACCTCATCCGGCCAGTCCCCACTCTCTGATCTGATAGAAGCTTGCTGAGGGAAATAAAGCCCACCACCTCTACACACCCACAGAAGCTTCCTTTCCAAGAACTGCTCCAATGGGACTACCATTCTGGGAGGTGTGCAGACACACTTTCAGACTCTGGCTCCATCACTCGTTAGTTATCTAACCCCAGAGTGACATCACCTTGATGTGCCTCAGTTTCTTCATCTGTAAAACCCTATTTGATAGAACTACTGAGAGAGAAAATTAACTGAATAAAAATGTATCATTGCTTGACAATCCTGGAAAAAAAGAAACACTCAAAACCTTAGGATATTCTGAATACACACCTGTTGTCTTAAGTCTTTACTGAAGGGAAAACTTTTGGTAGTAATTCTGAAGGATACTATAAAGTCTTCTGTCCCAAAAGGAAGTACTGATGACTGAACATATAGAACACTCACAGTGCAGGCTCATTTGGCCACTGTCCTGCCTCTTTGAAGAAGCTGTTTATCATAAGTTCTATTTCCTGAGGGGCGGTTTCAGCCAAAATGAAAAAAAAAAAAAAAAAACGATATAGGATTTAACATAGGCTAGCCAATGGCAACCCACTCCAGTACTCTTGCCTGGAAAATCCTATGGATGGAGGAGGCTGCAGTCCATGGGGTCGCAAAGTCGGCACGACTGAGCGACTTCACTTTCACTTTTCACTTTCATGCATTGGAGAAGGAAAGGGCAACCCACTCGTGTTCTCGCCTGGAGAATCCCAGGGACGGGGGAGCCTGGTGGGCTGCCATCTATGGGGTCGCACAGAGTTGGACACGACTGAAGTGACTTAGCAGCAGCAGCAGCAGCAGCCAGACCTAGGGCCACCTAGGAGTAAGGGGTGAGACCTCTGGCTCTGTCCACAGCTGCTCTGGACTTGGGACGAGGCACCATCACTGATAGGCAGTCAGATGCTAGAACTTCCCAGGTGCTCCTGGCCCCAGACCTGGACAGGGTTCCTGCTAAACCTCTGCAGATGTTTGAACCAAACTGAACACCTTCCAGTTATTCCGCTGGACTCCTTGGCCCCACATTGGTCTGTGGAGAAGAATCCAGGCCAGATTTTACCAGAGCCTTTCCTCCCCAGAGTCAGAAGAGGGTTTTCCTCTCAGTTCTATACATTTCTCACTTAAAAGTTGATATTCAACTTAACACCATGAAACCTCACTCACTCCCCAGAGCAATAAAAAGTAAGCCACCCCCAAATTCTACTCAATAGGGTAAATATTGGAATAAGATAAACATCTGAGCAGCCTTAAAAAGACCATTGTATTCAACCAAGCTGCCATTTCCTTACCTTGAGGAAGGTTCTGAATTCAGAAACTTCTGAGGAAGGGGCCCAGCTGTGGGAAGGGAAGGCTATTAATATGGGCACTGTTTATCCAGTCCCTACTATGTGCCAAGTTCCAATCAAATGCTTTATCTGCTGATTTGCTCATCTTTTTAGCAGCACTGCAGGGTTGGTGTCTCTATCTCCATCCCTTTATACCAGGACTACATGGCTGCCCCCTTCTCATGCACCAGATGGGTGGGCTGGGTCAGAAAATCAAACACCATCTTGGTTCCAACCTTCTGGACTTGCAATCTGACCTAAGGCCAGTGGTACTTCTTTTAGTTCATTCCCTCCATCTCCATCTTAGAATTTTCCACCTTCTTCCTGGGATAATGTGTACATAGAACTAGTGATTACTCTTTACTGAGTAACTTACCACATGATTCTAAACAATCTGATATGCAATATTTAATGTAATCCTATAAATGTGATGTTATTATTAATTTTATAGAGGCATGGGGGGCTCAGAAACTTGCCCAACCCACTGACTCAGATCCTAGTGTTTCTAACCAAAATCTAAACCAGACAAGGACAGAAAAGAAGCTTTCCTTCTTCCGGTCAAAATCTGCACCCATGAGGCTGCCAGCTGATGTTTCCCCAAAGGGCCTGTCTCTGCAGGTGTTGATCAGGCTTCAGGCTGCGCTGAGGGGAGCACTTCGAAAGTCTCAAAATGTTAAAAAGGGCATTTGATCTCAGAAAGAAATCACTGGAAGCTCCACACATTTCCTTAGGGTACAAAGAGCCAAAGAAAGCCGCCTGCAACAGAGATGGAGAAAGGAAATCTAATTGATTTGATGCAGGATAACATGAAAGTGTGTCACTGAAATGTCTGGGTGTTTGTAAGCCCTAATACAGAGCATGCTCCCAAAGGGCCCACTGGGATGTGAGTTTTCTCCACAAATAACGAACTAAAGAGAGGCTGAGGATGTTGACGCGGGAGGTTGCAGGTTGCTTTTTCGGTCTAGGGGGTTGAGGTGGTGGGTTTTGTTTGTTCTGGTCACTTTTTAAGTTTCTCCTGAAGCTTGTGATTCTAGATGACTATCTCCTGAGCAGTCAAGCAAATGGACAAACACATTAGGTCAAAAACAAACATTTACACAGCAGGGAAGCCTTTCTCCCAAGTCCCCTAATTCACAGGACTGTATCCATTTAGGGATTAAAACAAGCTGGCTTCTTTTCCCCTGAAGAGACTAGATTCCTCCCAGAATTCCCATACTCTAGAGAGCAGGAGCAAACTTGGATGACAGGATTCTTTCTTCTCTTTCCAAAAACAAAACCCCAGTGCAGACGAGCAGGGCACATGGTAACTCTTCACAGCCTCACTCTCCACCCCCCGTGCAAGTAAACGATTCTCCACAATTAGCTTCTTTTCTTCCTTCAGACCATGTCCTTGACTTCCTTGGAATGGGAGCCAATCATATACGTAATTTCTTTTAAATTAACCCAGCTGGGCTCTAGTCAGTCATTACCCTGGGAAATTAATTATTCTTTCTTCTCTTAAATCCATACAACCCATGTAGATCTAAAATTATAGAAAGTGCAGGCTGAAAGGGCCCTGGGGGATCATCTAGTCCAGTGTTGTTCAAACTGAACCATGAGAGGCTCAGGAAGTCAATACAGAGGGTTATGACCAGCATCTTTAAAGACAGAAAAACAGAATTTCACATAGAAAGAGTAATTTCTGTTTTATAAAATTTTGTTTCAGTTATAGATGTAATCCTGAGGATCGCGACATAAAATTATGGACACTTCTTCCCGTGGGTCCTGGTCTAAAAAGTCTGAAAACGGTTGACCAACCCTCTGGTTTTACAGATGGGGAAAGTGAGGCCCAAGAGGGTCAACGACTTACCCAGGGTACTATGGCCAACTAAAGGGGAGCCAGCCCCTCTTGACCCCCCTTCCTGACATGCTGACCACCCCACCCCCAGCTCCCTCCTACTGGCTAGCACACAAGTCAGCATATATCAGGTCAAGTCTGGCATTATATACGTCCCTTCAAATAGCAGACCCTGTATGAGGCCTGGTGACATACAGGCTTTTGTCACTGCACAGCACTGAGCACAGTGCAGAGCTCCTGGAAGGCATTGGCTATTGGTGAATCGTTGAGGTGGGAAAAGGAGGGCTCAAGGAGAAAAGGCATGAAGATGTCCAAGAAAGGAGAAGAGATCCAGGAGAAGGCCACCATGTTTGTCAGTTTCTCAAGGCCAATGACAGTGATGACAAGGATCCTAACAACAACCATCCACTAGTTTGCTTTATCCTCCCAGGTACTGGCTGAGCTCTGAGGATGCTATACTTTCTTCACTCTTCGCAAGAAGCTTGTGGAACGCTACTACCCAGGACCTGCCAGGGTTGAGGAACTCAGCCAGGGTCATTCAGCCAGCCGGGATTCAACCCCAAGCAATCAGGCTTTAGACTCCCTGCTTTTAACCACTCTAGTCCACTCCTCCTCTTGAGAAAGGGAGTAGAAAGTCCTCGGAATGTTAGCTTTCTGACCCTGCAGTAATGAGTAGGGGTTTAATCCATTTGTTGAAAGACTGAATGAGTGGGTAATGGAGGGAGGATCACTCTAGTTTGCCTAGAGGCTGAAGACTGAAGCAGAGATTTACAGAAGCAGAGCAGTCTGGTCCAGAGAAACATGCTGGCACAAGATAAACCTTCTTTCAAAGGGGGAGCTGATGCCCCTGGAATGCAATTGTCAGACCTTCTCAGCCCTCCTTCCACCCCCGAGTTGTCATCCATCATGCCCGCCACTGCCGACAGCACCGAAGGGAGTGACCACGCCCTCAGTCTAGTGATACAGTTTATAACCCTAGAGTATGGGTTTATAACCCAGAGAAGTCTGTTAGGTCTAATCCCTAAATCAACACCCCTCCAAAATCCCTGTTTAAGAAAAAAAAAATTAATGTGAGGTTGAGCTGTGGAAGAGAAAATTAACTCAGCTTTTCATCAGCTTGGACTCCTGGGGTTGTCAAAGGCAGAGTGTCAAGTTAAAACATACAGCTAAAATAAAGAAGAAAAAGGAAAGAAAAGCCTGTCTTTGGAAGAGAGCCTTTTCTTTCTATTCTTCACTGTCAAGGAGGCAAAGCTGGTTTGGTTATTCTGCTTTGCTCCCCTGGAGAAATTCTCAATATGATTGGCAAGAAGTCAGGAATAACAAGATAGAGTGGTGATGTAAATGCCTGTGGAAACAGTAGACCCTTTGTGCTGACTTTGTCTAAGTCTCAAAGTGGGAAGAAAAGCTGGGATTTAGACTTTGATGCAGAGCCCTTGCATGTAAAATTTACAGTATCCTTCCTATCGGAAATGCTTAAATACTTTCAGGTATTTACAATCTGTCTCAACATTTGGCTGACTCCTGGCAATTTTCTGCCTTCATTCACATTGACTACTTAGAGGAAAACTCCAGGGCAGCATTTTGAGTAGCACATTGAATTAAAACAAAGGATAAATCACCAAAGAAACTTTGGAGGGTCTGGAATACAGTCATCACCTAAGGAAAAAAAATCATTATTCTTCACAAATACAAAACACTGGCAAGACATTGACAGGGACCCAGAGAGCTGAGAAAACAAGTCCAGGCAAAACTTCATCTGAAACCACAACGCTCTCCTCAAGAAAACATCCAAAGCTCTGACATTCCATTGTCCTGTTGTGTTTCCAATTTAGAATCTTTTTAATAATCACAATAGACACAATCCTTCCTTGTGTGTAACTTAATCCCTCCAACTGCCGTTTAATTTGAATTATCTTATGTTTTGCATCCAACAGAAAGAGAAACTGCATACTTACATCACAAAATCTCAAGCTCCTAGGATCTTTGCCTAAAAAAGTCTCAAGACTCCTGTTTTATTTATGAATTTTAAACCCTATACCAATATTATCCATGTTTGTCTTCATATGAAAATGCCATCTAAGATATCATCAGGTTAACAAATCCACTAGGAAAATGCACTGCGTTTTCCAGTTTTCTGGCATATTCCCAGCTCACTGGCATAAACCCCCTTTAAAAAGCCCAGCTTCTGGCCTATATAACCCCTTACACAGTCCATTCTCTATCCAGTAGAATGCTTTTGGCTGCAAGTAAAAACATATCTAATCAAAAGTAGCCTAGGCACTTCTCTGATGGTGCAGTGACTAAGGCTCAGTGCTCCCCGTGCAGGAGTCTGAGCTCAGTCCCTGGCCAGGGAGCGAGACCCCACAAAACTGCAACTAAGAGTTTGCAGGCTACAACAAAAGATCTCACATGCCACAACAAAGACCCACCACAGTCAAATAAACGCTTTTTCTTTTAATGGTGACCAAAAAATATATTACTGCATATAAAAAATTCCAAAGATAAATGGTACAAGATTGCTTAATTGCTTCAAAAATGTCATCAAGGACCCAGGCTCCTGGCAACTTTCCACTTTATAAGAACTTTCAGTTTGTCCTCTCAGACACAAGATGAGTGTCATGGTTCAGGCATTCAGACAGAATACATTAACATCTAGTTGAAGAAAACGAATGCTTTTTCTCATGAGCCATGCTTTATTAGGGAAGAGAATCTTTCCCCAAAGCCACCCCGCCCAAGGGAACTTTCCCTCAAGCTCCACTGGCCATGACTGAACCATATGCCTGCTGTAGATTGAATGTCTGTATTTTCCCCAAATTCTAACCCCCATATCATGGTACTAGGAAGTGGGACCCTTCAGAAGATGATTAAGTCGTGCAGGCAGAACCCTCATGTTTGGGATCATTTCTCTTATGAAAAAGGCCTGAGAAAGTCCCCTAGCCCCACCCACCATGGGAGGACATAGCAAGAGGGTGCTGTCTGTGAGGAAGGAAGTCCTTGTTACCAGACATGTCCCCCTAGCCCAGAAAGCCAAACTCTGATAGTGGGTGCTGGCAGCAAAGTAAGGATATATCTTCAGGGCACCAAATAAGGAGAATGGGCAGCTCATGCACAAGAAGACCTGAACTCTTGAGGGATTTCAGGCAAGGGTTTTTAAATACCATCGTAGGAGACAGGGTCATAGAATGCCAGATCAGTTCCTGAACCTTCTTCTGATTGGTTGGTGGTGAGGTAACAGGGTAATATTTCAGAAATCTCAACTTTCTGCTTCCAGCCAGTCTGGGGTGTATGTGCTTGTGGTCATAACAGAGTCACTAACCTCCATTTGAATGGGGGTCTCATATTTTACAGAACAACTCAAAGATGTGCATCAGATTGTTACCTACAGCCTTCAGGAGGAACTAGGCATCCTGTGACTCTATTGCCCTAATCGATAACTGCTTGAGACTGCTTTTTGGAACTCGAGGAAGGTCTAGGAGAC
Organism: Budorcas taxicolor; assembly: GCF_023091745.1. Lineage (NCBI taxonomy): Eukaryota > Metazoa > Chordata > Mammalia > Artiodactyla > Bovidae > Budorcas > Budorcas taxicolor. The sequence goes on from NC_068911.1 coordinate 105,533,419, forward strand.
CAAAGTCTGTTTTCCTGTAAACAAGAAATGAAGAACAGAGAAAGCCTGAAAGGCCCCACAGAATCCTGCTCAGTTTCAGTCCCCCCTTTTCTTTAATATTCCTCAATCCTGAGGGGAATGAGGGTGGGACAAGAAAGGAAATAGAGTTTTGGATAGAGAGCCTAAACATAGAGTAAGTAAGGGAACGCGCTTTTAGGGGGACTTGGTTTCACAATCACCAAACATCAGATCTACCAGTACCATGATCATGGACTTCCCAGCCTTCAGAACTGTGAGAAATAAGTGTCTGATTTTATATGCCACATAGTCTCTGGTATTCTGTTATAGCAGCCCAAACAAGCTGTTAATAATACAGTGCCCAAGCCTTAGTTGTAGCAAAGACTGGAAAATGGAAAATATGACATTTTCAGCTTCTGCAGTAAAGGTAATTCCTTCAAGGAAGGAAGTAGATAAGTGGGGGTCTCATAGCCCTCCCACCACACAGGTATGGAAGGATCTGCCACAAAGCCATCAGTCTCATTGCCTCAGCCCTCAGGGCAAAGCTAGATACAACACCTTGAATGAACAAGATTCTCAAGGGATTTGAGCAAGTAGCCCTAGGAACAGGGCCAATTTTGCAACATTTTGCAACATTTCTTCAAGCTCTTTTTTTGATAGCTCAGTTGGGAAAGAATCTGCCTGCAATGCAGGAGACCCCGGTTAATTGCCTGGGTTGAGAATATCTGCTGGGTAGGGATAGGCTACCCACTCCAGCATTCTTGGGCTTCCCTTGTGGCTCAACTGGTAAAGAATCCACCTGCAATGCAGGAGACCTGGGTTTGATTCCTGGGTTGGGGAGATCCCCTGGAGAAGGAAAAGGCTACCCACTCTAGTATTCTGGCCTGGAGAATTCCATGGACTGTATAGTCCATGGGCTTGCAAAGAGTCAGACATGACTGAGCAACTTTAACTACACTCTCTTTTAGTCCCTTCTGACCCATGACTTCTGTCTCCCTGTGTCCCTTCTCTACCTGTCACTATGGTCATGGCTCATGGCACAATTAGGGTCCCTCTTATGCCAAGGGACCAAGACCTAGCTTCATTGGTTCAGCCCTTGTTTCAAATCAAGGTCACAAATTCAATACCTCTGGGTGCATATTTCTATATGCACATAATAAACTTTCCTACCAGAGAGAAACCAAAGAACAGTTCAAGAACAAATAACAAATGACACTTAATCTGTTGGGGATTAACAAGAAATGGTGAGGAATATGGCAAACTGAAAAACCACCCCTGCTTCTAAAGGGAAGAGTGAAATATTAACATATCATAACACACACACAGGCTTGTCAGATAATCCTACTTTTCTACAAAAGTCAGAAATCAAGGTGTTGGTTTTTTTTCCACAAAACTTTGTAAATGTTGTCTCAGCCTTTTTAAAAAACAATATGCAAGCCAAACACAATATGCATATCTCAGCTCAAGAACTTGCCCTCCAAGCCCCCATCAAAGCACATCCCTCTCACTAGTGGACTTGCAGCTCTAGCAAGGCCATGTCGTCACTTCGTGGCTTTTCTTGACTATTGACCCTCCTCATGGCACAGTTCTTCATTCTTGGACAAATGCAGTCTGTGTTGTTTCTGGGCACCCAAGGATTCTCCAGACTGTAACACCCCTATTGACAACACCTCTGACCTCTTGACCCTGCTGTCCCTACATCAGGGCTTTATTTCACATGAGTATTTCCGGGCTGCTTCCCTGGAGTGCCCAGCTGAGGTCCCTCCCTCTTGACAGCATCCTTCCACTCCACCATGGTGGCAGCTCTGCATCATCACCAAGACCTCTCTGGACTCAACCCTTCTGCCTTCCCCTTGCGCAGCTGTCGACAGTACAGATCACAGGAGCAAACTGTTCCCTGTCTCCCTACTCATCTGCTAGGTCTGAAGGCCAGGACTTAGGCCAGGCCCCAGTCCCAGATCCTCCTCACCTTGTTCTGGTTCTCTAGCTCTGGTCCTAGGGCTGGGGACATTGCTGGACATCACTGGGCTTCATGAGCTTGGTCCACTCTTGGTCCATTCTGTTTCACTTCCACTGAGTCCTTGCTGCCTCTTACTGCTACTGACCTACAGTGTCTCCTCCATACATTGGTCCCTCTCCTCAAGTCCTAGGCCACCCAAAGTCTCCACTGTCAGCAGACAATGAGGATGAAGATGACAGTGATATGCAGTGGGCAGTCTATTGAGAGCCTACTTTTTGGGGGCACTCTGCAGTATTTCACTGAGTCAGCGCTCCCAGTTAGATATCATCCCATTTAAATATGCAGCAACTGACATATCATTGGGTATACATGGAGTGCTCAAGATCAGATGGCTAGTGTCCCAGACAGGGAATACATCTATGCCTACTTGGCTCCAAGGCTTCACCTTCTACCCTCTAACCCACCGAACCAGTTCTGCCGGTCTCCTTCTCTTTCCCTGGACTCTACACCTAAAGCCCCCTTGCTTTTTCCCCTCCTTTGTATCTCAGGAGAAACAATCCCTGCTTTCTGGGGCTAACAGCCTAATAACGACACTATGCCTATCATGGCCTCTCTGTACTCCCTTCCCATCTTCTCGTGGTTCTTGATTCTTTTTCGATTTCTCCCTCTCTACTCAACACTTCCCTGAGTCTCTCCCTACTATCTGCTTCCCTGAACTCCCTGCCCTGAAAAATCCGTCAGTTTATTTCCATAACCCTCTCCCCTGTTGTGTTTCTCCTTCTTTGTCATCATCAATCTAGCTGGTCCCTAAACCAATTTAAGCTAATGTGTTAATGGATGGTATGCCTTCTAAAGACTATATTTGTTTTATTAATGGAAGCCCTGGAAGTTTATCCACAGAAAGAACAATGTTAAGAAAATTTCAGGGACATGAGTTTGAATTGAGGGATGCTAGAGCGGGGCCTAGCATGAGCGGGGCCTCAATGCTTCTTGTAATTATGGAAGAAAGAGGGAAACTCTCTACTGGACTACTCATGATCCCTGGTTCATCCAGATCTTGATCTTCACAACAGCCCATTGAAGGGAAGTATTAAGGGATCTGCTTTTCTGCTTAGGAACCTAAGGCTCAGAGAGGTTAAGAGATTGCCCAAAGACACACAGCTAGACAGTAATATAGCTTCAATTTAAAGCTGAATCACCTGACCCAACAGACCCTGGACTTTTCATAAAGCAAAACAATTTCATTGAGAGGGTTAAGGTTGTACTACTGTAAAAGCTAAAACAGGCACACAGGACAGAGCACACCCACCCCCTTCTCTCTCTTCTGCATTCCTCCTCCCCAGACCACCCTCAGAGGACAAATGATTGCCATTTAAGAACAAGACTGGAGTTTGTATTCTTCTCCAGATTTCTATCTCCTCCTTTCCAGATACAAACTCTTCCAAGAGGTACACAGTTCTTCAAATACCTGAAACTGGAACGATTCCAGGGCAGGGGCCTAAGAAAATGTGGCTGGTATGACTCAATCTGAGAGGCGACAGCGGCCTTATGGAGTAAGTGAGCTCTAAAGGCCCAGGTGAAATGTTCATTCAGAGGTAGTATTTAGACACATTTTAACTAGGCCTAACTCTTAAACTCCTACTTACTAAAAGGCTGAGCAGTGACCCCAGGGTTCATTTAGCCCATGTGATAGCTAAAATTACCAGGCCTAGTCAAGGATACTCTGAGAGCTTTTTTAATGCCCAGGTAGGAATTTAGCAGAATCTTTTTTCCACACAGCCTGAAAAACAGAAAGTCAAAAATGTTTGGAGTTGTCAGTACATCTGTTTCAATACTAAAAGGAGAAGCAGATCAGACAAGGAGCTGGAGCAATGTTCCTATTTCAAATTCATCCGATAACATCTTCAGATAAGACTGAGGTAAGAAACCCAGAATGCAATCACTGAAATAATTGCTGCTGAGAAGCTTGGGGTTATTAAAAACAAGAAGAAGAACGAAGACTTGAAACTGTACCAGCAGACTTTCAGGACTGACTGCTGCCTGGTCTTGCAGCTCAGCTCCGGAGCCTTTGTATGAAGCTCATTGTTAACAGGGTAAACACCCCACCAAAGGATTCACTGTCTGGAATTCCAGGTTCCACTGAAAGATTATCAGCAGCTAGTGTGTTGATGTTTCTCCATGTGCACTGTGTGGGGGAGGAAACAGTCCTCTCCTTTATGGCACCAATTCGTTATAAGGCACTGCCTCTTTCCCCAGGCTCTGGAATGATTTGCCGTTTATGAAATGTCCTCTCTTCAAACTGCACAATGGCCAAATTAAGCATTTGAAATTCCTGACCCCTTTTTCCTCTCCATGTTCCCAGCTCTCCCTCTCTCACAATCTACTGAACTGCCTGGCTGGAGAAACCCCTGTGAACCAAGCAGCAGAAGCATCAGGCTTCCCAATCTCCTTCCTCCTCCCCCACCAACTCAGCCTGTTAGAAACAACCCAAAGCTCTTCTCTTGGCTGCCCACCGCCTACCCCTCCCTGCCCACTCCTGTCCCATTCCCTTATTAAGGAAACAACGAAGCGAACACACCAGGATATTCTGGTACAGACAGTGATCTGCAGCAATAAATTACTTCCTCACTTGGTGACTTTTATGGGTCAGAGAAACCATATGGCCCATGCAGCCAGCTCCAGGTCAACTCTAGCAAATTCAATGCTCATACTTCCCATCCTGATCATATTAAAAGACTGTGGGGTGCCCAATTCTAAAGTGTTTCATCACCCCAATTTCCCGGATGCATGCAATTCACTCTCAGTAATCATGCTGCCTTCCTTCTTGGCTCTCTTGTCCCCTCTCCTCCATCTATTGACTCTTGCACCTGATTTGTGGTGTCTGGGTCTCTCTTTGCTAGCATCTTTCTGGGACTGTCTAGTGGGGGAGGGACATTCCTTAGGAATTTATTGGCCCAAGTGATGTCCTTTTCTACATCTTTATCCGGACTTTTCTTTTCTTGGTGATAGAATTCCATGGTATAGGTTGTTTCTAGCACAAATGAACTAAATTAGGCAGGGAGAAGCTGACCTGAGTCCACTCACCCCTGTTTCCACTCCAGTGCTGTGGGTGTCTTGGGGGAGCACTCCTTTTTGACACAGCATTGAGAAGGACATCACTTCCATGCCCACTGGCACTCAGAGTGCTCTCTGAGGTTGTGCTTCTCAAACTAGGGTCACAGATCCACACCCTGGGTAGTAGCGACTGGTGTATAGGAATGGGATGAGGTGTGCATATGAAGCCACAAGAGAAACCAGTCATTTTCTATTGACATATCAGGAAGCAATTTAACTAGTAGCTAATTCAAAACATCTTCACGTTAAAATAGGCCTGAATTGATCACACACTGCAATGCAAAAAAACTTTATAAATTTAGACAAACTGATTCCTCATTTGCATCAGGCCACTTTGGGTCATGACCCCTCCCACAGACTCCCACCCTCAGGATCATTTCCCTTCCTCTGCTCCCAGAAGAATTTTGTTGAAAAGTATGAGAAGTGCACTAGGTAGTGATTCTGAATGTTATTTATGAAAATAATAATAGTTATTACTACTTCCCCTGAGATAATTTTTCTCAAGCAATGTTTTCATTATATTTCTGTGGATGGATTAATAATGATAATAATTAACTATCTGCTATGTGGCTTCTCAAGGAAGATATTATTCCACTTTATATTTTACAGATGAGTAAATCAAAACTCAAAGAAATTAATGATTTGCCCAAAGTCTTTTAGCTAGTTACTGGAAAAAGCAGGATATGAACCATTTCTTTCCCTTCAATCTTTCCTAGCATCAGGGTCTTTTCCAATAAGTCAGTTCTTTGCATTAGGTGCCCAAAATATTGGAATTTCAGCTTCAACACTGAAGGTGAAGGCAAGAGGAGAAGGGGATGACAGAGGATGAGATGGTTGGATGGCATCACCGACTCAATAGACGTGAGTTTGAGTAGGCTCTGGGAGTTGGTGATGGACAGGGAGGCCTGGTGTGCGGCAGTCCATGGGGTCACAAAGAGTCATACATGACTGAGCGACTGAGCTGAACTGAAACATTTCTATCTGACCCCCAAAACTACTTCTCATTGCAGTAGAAAATAAAACACACTTAAGAGAGATAAAAGGACCCTTGAATATTCAAAAAGTTTGGTACTAGAAACTACTACCTAGAGACTTCCCTGGTGGTCCAGTAGCTAAAACTCCATGCTTCCAATGAAGGGGACCTAGGGTTCTATCCCCAGGCAAGGAACTAGATCCCACAGGCACAACTAACACTCAGCATGCTACAACTAAAGATCCCACACACCACAAGGAAGATGGAAGACCCCATGTGCTACAACTAAGACCTGGTGCTGCCAAGCAAATAAATAAACTTAAAAAAAATTACAGTCTACCATTCACTGGGCATTGGCCCTATGCCAAATATTATTCTAAGCATTTTACATATCTCATCACAACAACCTTCGGAAGTATGGACAAGCATTATATCCATTGTACAGATGAGGAAACTGAAGCAGAGTGTTATGCTTTGTGAGGAAAAGAATTGTATCTGTCTTGGTCCCTCTTTTATCATAGCATTATCCTAGCATATAGTAGGCACTAATTGGATGAATTATTTGAATGTTTAGTCACAAAATACCTGATACATACTATCTGTCTTGTTCATAATAAGATCCCTATCTAGTATCTAGCATAGTTTTGGCCATAGTGTACATTCACTGATTAAATAAACTAAGTCTTATATTCATATAATATTTAATTTTCTATTAATATAGTCAACATGTGGTGTCAATCTGTTTTGCATTCAGTGCATATATAAGGAGATATAGTAATCAGGACCTTGGGGTTGCAAATGACAGAAACTGAGCTCAAACTAGCTCAAGATAAGAAGAAAAAGAAGAGTAAAGACAGGACAGAAGGAAGAAAGCAATGCATGTCACTATAAAGTTCCAATGTGGACTTCAGGTAGGGCTGTATCCAGGACCTCAGTCAATAGCATTAAGACCATTTAAATGCATTTATCATTTAAATTTTCCTTTCATAGACTCTTCCATATGGTTACAAGATACTCTGCTGCTGCTGCTGCTGCTGCTAAGTCGCTTCAGTCGTGTCCGACTCTGTGCGACCCCATAGACGGCAGCCCACCAGGCTCCCCCATCCCTGGGATTCTCTAGGCAAGATTACTGGAGTGGGTTGCCATTTCCTTCTCCAATGCATGAAAGTGAAAAGTGAAAGTGAGGTCGCTCAGTCGTGTCCGACCCTCAGTGACCCCATGGACTGCAGCCTAGCAGGCTCCTCTGTCCATGGGATTTTCCAGGCAAGAGTACTGGAGTGGGGTGCCATTGCCTTCTCCAACAAGATGCTCTGGGTTATATCATTCTTATAACTAATACTCACTATGACTAAACTTTCTGTTTAGTTATAGTACAAGGACCAGGAAGAACTCAAGATTATACAAGCTGGAATCACAAGTCCACCCCTGACCTAATAATGAAGCCAAGGGAATCAGTGCTTTGATTAGAGGGGTCTGGTTATATGCCCTTCTCTGAAAGGAAGATCACTTTTCCTCCCAAATAACATGAAATAAGTTTTCTCCGAAAAACAAGTTTTGATTGTTTGATGAAGCGGGGAGGGGAAGCCATGTTGAGCAAAATCTCTGGCTGCCACATTCATTAGCAAGAAAAGGTCCGATTCCCTTGCATGGGATCTGAGGCCTCAGGAGTCAGACTCCTGTATCCACAGATTTCTTCCTATCACCCTCCTTCAGCCGGGGTCTAGGGTTCTGGGGATGCAACCCTGAGAACCAAAGTACCTTCAGGCAAGCCCCTTTCCAGGCCCTTTCCAGTCCTAGCCCTGCCTCCACAGACTCCCAAATGGGGCTCTTCTCTTCGTGTGCAATGCAGCTGTATAACACAATTGTACAGTGGGAGAGACATGCCATCCTTCCAGCCCCTGGAGACAAGGCCCTCCGACTCCTGAGCTCATCAGTCCTACTCAGTACGTCTGCACTCCATTTCCCCAGCTTCCTACTCTAGGTGCATATTGCCCCCTACCCCAGTGCCATTTTCCAGCCCTCTATCATGGACCTTCCCATGCTACATGACAAGGATAAGCCAGAGAGTGTGAGCACATCAGTCATGGTCTGGCAATGGGGATGAAAGATGAACTCAATTCTCACTCATCATCACAAAACCGGTAATGTGTGCAGAGAAGTCAGGCCCATTTATGGGGGGCTATGATCTGTAACAGACTAAATGACACATTTGCAATCACTCCCACATGGCTGCCAAGAGGAGAGCAGAGCCATTTGAGTCCCCATCAGCACTAGATTCTCTTCCCCATGCATGGATTCTGACAACCACAGTAACACTTAGTACCTCAATTGCACAACTTCTAAATGGGGCAAAACAGAGCTTAATTTTACATTCAGTGGTGCAAGAAACTTCAAAGTTACTTCAAATCTCTGATGCAATCTCTTGACAAAGAAACTGCTTATCAGGGTGTACAGTCCTGGCCCAGAGTGTTCAAAAGGATGGTAGAAAGCATTCTATCCAGTGGCTGTAAACTGGCAGCCTCTCAGCTGATTATGATTCACAAACATGTTCTGTTGGGTTCTGGTGATGCTTACAAATAAGGAAATTTCAGCTTTTAAACATCCAGAGTCCTCACTTATCTTGAAACTCAAAAGATCAGACAGATTAACTGCCTAATCCATCATGGTAGCTGTCAGCTGAGACAGAAGTTGGAGCTCCTCCATTCAGGTGGGTGGAAACTCACTAGCTCTCCGCACTCGCCACCACTCCCTATTGGCATCCATTTACATTATCCGTCATCCCCCTCATAGGAATCGGCACCTGCAGCTCCTGTCTAGGCCTTTCATTTCACATCAGACTCTAAGGAGGCTCAAAATGGTAGAATGACTTGGTCAATTCAGACTAGAACTCTGTTTTTGTTATTGTTTTTAAACAATTTGTTGACTTTTCTTATTTTCAATTATCATACAGCAAAATTGCCTTTTTTGTACAGTTCCATAAATTGTAATGCATATATACATTCATGTGATAGAGAGTGAAAATATGAGTGCCTCAGTCATGTCTGACTCTTTGCAACCCCATGGACCATAGCCTGCCGGACTCCTCTGTCCATGGAATTGACAAGACAAGAATACTGGAGTGGGTTGCCATTTCCTCCTCTAGAGGAAACTTCCAGGCCCAGGGATCAAACCCGGGTCTGCTACATTGCAGACAGATTCTTTACCATCTGAGCCACCAACAAAGTACATGTATAGACTCATGTAACCTTTACCAAATCAGGACACAGAATGGTCCCATCATCCCTAAAATCTGGCTCATGTCATCCCTTTACTGCCACTCCCTCCTGCCACCTCAAAGCCTGGAAACCACTGATCTGTTCTCCATCACGACAGTTTTATCTTTCAAGTCTATCAGAAAAGTGGAGTCATACATGATATAACTTTTAATACAGGCTTCTTAGAAGTAGCATAGCAGCTGAAACAATCACTTGAGATTTTTGGTGTATTGGTAGTTCATTCCTGTTTATTCCTGAATGATTTTCCTCTCTATGGATGTACTACAGTTTGTTTATAGACTGAAGTTTTTTACTCAAAGTTCAGAGGGGTTTTTTGAGATGTCACACAGTGGGGGTGCTGGCTCAAACTGGATGAAAGTTGAGTGCTAACTTTTCAGAAATGATGCTAGCCAATTGTTGAACAAGCTATTAAAAAGTTAAATCAAAAGTAAATGTAATAAATACTCAAAGCTTGTCACACTCTAATTAAGCTAGTTCAGTTTACTATACTCTAAGCTGTGAGACTGCTGTATCTATCGTATCTATGTGGTGGGAAAACTGCACAGTGGTGTACAATGTCCTTACTTAGTGTTCAGTGACATCATATTGATGTCATTAAATCCATTTACCAGGACACTATGGCTTTAAGCTCTAAGAACCAAGACTCTCCTACAGAAAATCCTCACTCATTTCCTCATCCACTTTTCTTACTTGTCCCAGACCCCCACCCTAGTTTTTCTTATGGATTCAATTTGGGTAAAGAAAGTTCCCCTGGGGAAAAGACGGGGGCGCAGAGCTAGACAGCAGAAACCTGACATACTACACTTGGCCTGAAAGCAGCTACAGGACAGTGCGGTGGGACGTGCCTTGAGCTGGAGGGAAGGTGCCCGGGGATTGCTCTCCCCCTACAGGGGTGTGGTGCAGGCCTTTTTTCCTGCCTCCCCACCGTTTCCTGCAGTACAAATCCCAGTTGGGAAGATCTTCTACCCAACCTCATGCCTCGTCCAACTCCTCCCTGTACTGGATCTCTTCAGTAAAAGGAAGGAGCTAGTGAGTCAGAGCTTTCAAATGGCCACCTGCAGGTCCCCTGCTTCAAAGGCACACCTCCCAGGGATCGCCAGGATGAGCAGGCAAAGATGAAGTGATGGGACGGGGAGCCTTGGACCCCCCACTTCCTATTTCAACTGAAGCCCCTTTGCTTTTATACTCCACTTTAATGTTTTATAAATGAAAGACCAGCACAAGATTTCCTTTGAAAATGGTTTCTTCTGATAAAAGGAAACTAAAACGTTTTGAACATTAACCCTGAAGCATCTTTAATCTGAGCTATAGTAAAAGCCTCCTAAGTGGGCTCCCATTTTCTACTCTTGCCACCTCCCTTCTCCCTCCTCCCCCTTCCTGTCCCCTCCTCTCCCAAAACACACACACACACACACACACACACACAGAGCAGAAGAAACAGCAGCCACAGTGATCCTGTTAAAATGCAAATCAAATCATTCTGCTTTTCTCCTCAGAACTCTGACAGCTTCCCTTAGTGGTCAGGATAAACTCTGAAGTCTTTAACAAGCTCCACAAGATTCCACAGGGTCTGGCCTCAAGCCCTTACTCTGATGTCATTGTCTCTCACCCTCTACACGTCTCACTCACCTGGTCTCCATCCTGCTCCTCACCGGCACCAAGCATGTTCAAGCACATGGACCTTTGCACATCTCTCTGGAATGCTCTTCCTCTGAGTATCCACATTGTTACCCCCTCAAATATATGGCCAATGGCACCATCAGTGAAGCCTTCTCAAGTCCCCCTATCAAAACTGGTTGTTTTCACTACAATTTTTCTCTCTTCAACCTAAAATATATATTTCATAATTTAAAAACTAAGCCATGTTCATTTCAGAGACCACAGAAAATATGAAAAAGTACAAATAAGACAATTTTAAAAATCCATTACTATAAACCCAGAGATAGTTAACATTCCACTGTATTTCTTTCTAGCATTTTTCTTTTCCTTTCTTTTGGCCTTATTCTTTTTCACTGTTAATTGTGCATAGAATGAAATAACCAACAAGATCTACAAAGCTTACTGTGAAAAGCAAGTTTCTTACCCTTCCACAGTCCCTACCGAAGCCCACCACCATCAACAACTTTAACAACTGCTATTTTAAAAAATTAACAAATTGGACTTAATTAAACTTATTAATAAAATCTTTTCACAGCAAAGGAAAATAACAACAAAATGGAAAGACAACCTACAGAATGGGAGAAAATATTTGCAAACAATGCATATATTAACTGACACAGGGTTAATATCCAAAAATACATAAATAGCTTATACAACTCAATATTTTAAAAAATTCAATCAAAAAATGGGCAGAAGATCCAAACAGACATTTCTCCAAAGAAGACATACAGATGACTAACAGGAACCTGAAAAGATGTTCAACATTATTAGATCATCATTAGAGAAATGCAAATCAAAACTACAATGAAGTACCTCACACTGGTCAATGGCTGTCCTCAAAGTGTATACAAACAATAAATGCTGGAAAGGGCATAGAAAAAAGGGAACCCTTGTACACTGTTGGTGGGAAATGGAAATTGGTACAGACATTACAGAAAACAGTATGAAAATGCCTTTTCTAAAGGTATGGTCTGGCAATTTTGGAGAAGGCGATGGCACCCCACTCCAGTACTCTTGCCTGGAAAATCCCATGGGTGGGGAGCCTGGTGGGCTGCAGTCCATGGGGTCGCTAGGAGTCGGACACAACTGAGCAACTTCACTTTCACTTTTCACTTTCATGCATTGGAGAAGGAAATGGCAACTCACTCCAGTGTTTGTGCCTGGAGAATCCCAGGGACAGCAGAGCCTGGTGGGCTGCTGTCTATGGGGTCGCACAGAGTCGGACATGACTGAAGTGACTTAGCAGCAGTGGCAGAAGCAATTTCACTCCCAGGTACATATCTGGAAAAAAATGAAAACTCTCATTCAAAAAGATACATACATCCAATGTTCAATGTTCATTGCAGCGCTGTTTACAATAGACAAGACATGGAAGCAAC